>NC_143019.1:9239834-9557334 GCF_055824585.1 Amblyomma mixtum
CCCTAGGCGTGCGAGAAGCATCGTGTGAAGCCAGTAATAGACAGAAGAAATTTAAACCTGCAAGACTCAACCCTTGAGGGCGAACACCTCAAGATATAGACAGATCACTTCAAGGCCAACCCCAAACGTTTGTCTCTCATGTTGCCCTGGCCTCTTTATTCCAGGCAGATTCTCTGATTTACCTCTTTTCGATAGCTGCTGATGAAAGAACTTCTTGTCTATTTATGGTAATGCTAATTATCGACAAGAAATCGCTCTCTTAATGTTAGAAAAACACGGTGTTCAAGTACGTTTTATTGCAAAAGCAATACTACTCCCAAGAACGGCCTTTCGCGTAGCGACGGCCACTTAGCACGTTTGTCCTTTGGAATGACCCCTGACGTCGTACCATGCCTAGTGACGTCACAGCGTGACGTCATACCAGGAGCGAGAGACGGGCTATCAACTTGGCACGTCGGGTAACGGCGGCCGCTTGGCCCGGCGCGCCGCGCTCCTCCCGCTAGAGGCGCTAGTGACTTTATATTTTTGTGAGTATTATATAAAATCTTAAGCATTCCTCTGAAATATTTTAGAGTTTATCAAAAGCACGTCCAGAAATATACTCGCCCAAAAATAACGCTTAATTTACTTTGCAGAGTGCCAGCAGGTCGAGTATTATTCAATCTGTTTCGTATCCATCAATATTCACGAGTGTAGAGCTAGACAGCGCACAACATCAATACACAAAAAACATCATCTCGCATTGAAGTAAACGATTAGCTTTACTAAAACCAAGGATACTCGAGCTCTTAGAGAAGATTAACTTCCGTTTCGGAACATGCCGGTATCCACCTAATGAGTTTGGGTATATGCTGGGATACGGGGTTTGTTAAATACTAAAAGAGCTCATCTGACAGATTTCCGGCCATTCGCTGAATGATGAATAGACGCCGCAAACCTTTGCAACGCGCAGTCTTTCGTGGTTTTCTTCGCTGGCTTCTATTTTTTTGTAATTTCGACATAAAAAGTCGTAGGAAAGAAAAACGTCAAGTTTTGCGTGACTTTGTGCATGAGGCCGGGCTTTTGTTAAACCATTGATTAAGCCAAATACGGACGCACGTGCTCTTCTGCTTTTCATTGGCAACCATGGCTGTGCGCAGAGGCCCTCAATGATGATAGTATAAGCAGATAAGGGTCTCGGTGCAGTCGTGTAACTGTGGTTGAGATTGGTAATGACAGTCGAGCACGAGCGAAGAAAGCCTTTGTTGAATCTCAGAAAACGAATTTTTTTGTTGTTGTTGTTGCAACGGCGAATGCATGACACGTGCCGCATTTCCTTCATCGCTGTCCTTCCGAGAACGGCAAGGAAAACGCCCAGACGTGACAGCAATGCTCAGGAAAAGGGTAGCATTATGGCCGCATTGTGGCCGCACGTCGTCCTGAATTGCTGCGAGAAGGCACGCAAGATGTGACCTTACGTTTCAAGCACTGTTTTGGCCTTCGGGCCCGGTTTTCTCACTGGCTCAGCGTCCTCGAATTGCTGATGACCCTTGCATTGCTTTCTTTTCTTTTATTCGTTTCTGCCTATCTGTCGCTCTCTCGACCTCTTTTTGCTTTGCTTAGGTTTCTATTTCTACTTATCCCCTCCCTCGCTTCCTTGCTTGTTTTCGACTTAAGTGTCCTTCATAGATGGGAACAGCTGTATTAGAACTGGCTGTTCCTTTTTTATTTACGAGGCTCTGTATATTATATTCTGAAAAGTGAGCTCTTAAATGAAGTTTCAGTTGCTCGCGTCGCACAGTCTTCGCAACCACGGGTTCTCGGGCAGTGTTCTGGTCTTTTTAGTCTTTTAGTGGGCAGAAATTAAAAAGAGAAAAAGTAGCCCAATGAACACAAACAACTCAAGAAGGATAGACACTAATCATTAAATTAGCAAAAAACTGTCACATTTATCAGCCAAAAATTAAAGCGTAAAGGACGCCTCGTAACCAATCTCTCCCGCTGAACTTTCTGTGAAGGTGTCGGAACAAAAAAAAAAATCTGGATGGGACACTTAAGCTTCGCCTTAAGGGTATGACGCGGTAGCTTCAATGGGTTAAAGCCATATATCCTGAATTGATAATTATCGATTTTACAATAATAGATCGCTGGCAGTCTCCGTATCACTACTGGCGCAGTGGTACAGTACATAAGCGATGTGCTACAGAACTTGGAGGGGTGTTCGTGCCACTGGTGAGGCTCCTGAGACCCAAGTTGCTCTTCCCGAGTAACCTCTCACGACAAGTCATTTTTGTCACTACGGACCTGCCACGGTGGTCAGTTTGCTCAGAATCTGGTGATAAGGCTTTGATAACGGCACAAGGCCACGCGACCTACGTGGCCCACTTCGGCTGCGAGAGCCAGCCACTGCGTCTGCTAGGCTTCAAACAGTCGCCAGTGCCCATGCCAGCGGTAACGCTGGATAGTTTTTACCGGCATGGGGGACTAACATAATCGCGTTATAATATTCAAACGTGTCTGAGCCCTCATTGGCTCTTCTGCCGCCCACCACAGTGGCTCAGTGATGAAGCTCGGCTCCTGACCTGAAAGAGGCGGGTTCAATCCGGCGGTGGAATTTCGGTAGAGGCAAAATTCTAGAGGCCCGTGTGCTGTGCGATGTTAGTGCGCGTTAAAGAATCCCAGGTGGTCGAAATTTCTGGAGCCCTTCACTACGGCTTCCCTCATAGCCTGAGTCGCTTTGGGACGTTGAACTCGCATAAACCAGTTATATCATTAGCGTCTCCTCTTCATTTCAATGTTGAATAGAGATGATATAGAAGGAATTTGGAGTATAGCAGAGATATATATCATAGTTGAGTACTCAACTGGTAACATGAAAAGTCTGCTTGTGTTCACTAAATAGAAGGCCAGCTTAAACGTCTTGAATTTTTGAAGTTTGTAATTGTTAATTGTATTCCCAGTGTAAACACAGGACCTAGAGATATCTCAGTCATAGCCATATTATTGGACTTCCAAGCAACGACCTAGGGATCTACTTACAGGTTATCGACAGATATCCCATTCGGTCTTAATTCTTATATTATTGTAATATTATATTATTGCAATATTATTCTTCGCGTTGTATTCCTTCCTTTATCTCTGCACAAATACGTGACAGATTTGCTTGTAAAATACCTTTTGCAATTCGAGATCATAAAATTTCAACTCAAGCATTAATATATGACGATCTTCTCAAAGATCTTCACACATATGCTCATAACCTCGGTTGGGAAACAGTAAACGTGACCTCATTGCGCACATTGCGGCCGAATCACACAACTTTTAGGCCATTTAACCAAAAAGCCTGCCCAGGATGATGTCGCCACTACGTTCGCCACCGTTGCCAAGCTCTCACACGTGTAGGCACTATACGGTTTAAAACTTCTCGTGGTTCGGCTCTCGATTCTTACCATTTTTTGAAGATTATGAAAACCTAAAACCTTATTTGCCCTCTCTAAAGAACTACTGAGAAGCGAAGTATTTTTGTGTTATAACTTTACTCCTGAATAATACCACTTCACCAAAATACTAGCGCGTGTTTGCACTGTATATGTCTCACATACTCACCATTACATAGTAAATATTATTGCTGCAAGAGCCACTGTTGTAAAGAACAGTCATAAATTTAGATTATGTAAGCTCGTGCCAATTCATATTTCTGTGGATGTATGCTCCATATAGTGGTGCTACATGAGCCTGACCTGTGTTTCGCGTATGCTTGTTAGACATGTACGTCGTGAAAACGTGTCATGCTGCGAAGAGTTCGCTCGTATGGCAACACTAGGCAAAGAAACACAACTTTATGATCAACTCTAGTCAATTCTTCACTCCAAATTAGCAGAAAATTTAAATTAGAATTTGTGAATTTTTTATCAAGATAGAGTAAGTTTTCTTTGTGGCGTTCACAAAAAATACTAGGGAGTTTTATCGTTATTTGACCAATAACAAATATGTCGGTCATAAGAGCAAGGAAAATATGCTGAGGCTTCCTATACGGGGTTCCCATAAATACAGAAAGTTCCGCCAAAAGGATATGAAAACGTTGTTCGCAGGAGTTTCTCTGCACATTCGTTGGATATCCTCTTGTCCTTTCAAGATTCGCATGGGCATTCCTTGCGGAATACGCTGACATCCTTTGGAAGTCATTTTTGTCACTGGGTGAATACTGGCAACAAGCCAAGGACACACGCAGTCATCTGTTTTGTTCTTAGTCTGCATTGTTTGCGCTGTAACCTTCATGACATTGAACAAACATTGCATAGTCCATTTTGTGAAATACGTGCTAATTTTTTTGCGATGTTTTCCTGTTTTCATTGCGTTCTTTTCAGAGCTGCGGGGAGACGCGATATTCAAATGTGTCCAATAAATTTTTAGTTGCATCAGATAGTTGTCTACTTTTGTCCTGCTCTGGGCTATTTTACCACTTCGAAATACATGCAGAAGAACCATTAAATCACAGCCTTTATACCGCTTTTTGCCCCACACATAATCCTATGGATTTGCCAAACACCTGCGTGGGATGCACAAACCCTGGATTAAACACTTCACTACCCTGGATGTGTAGGGCATGTCTGCAGATGATTGCGGGATTTGCTAGAAATTTCCGCATGCCGTGTCAAGACATCGTACAGATGTCCGCTGGACGTCAGTTTGGTCACTGGGTTATGAATATCTTCTCCCACTTCATTGTCAATAAACAAGCGACAAAATTTCTGAAGCGGTATGTAGGATACAAGACTTACACTAGGTTCGTGTACAAAATGTCACATATGTTCCGTGCCAATGTAATTAATGTTTTCCAAGAGGTGACCTGTTGAGTTAACTGTCATTCACTATTTTACCGTAGAACGCATACGGCCGAGGAAATGCGTATACTATTAAAAAAAGCACCAATAACATGATTTCTGCAATGCTGAAAAGTGGGCCCATTTTGGGTGGGTGCTAATTGATGTCCCCAAAAGCTTGGCGTGCTTTCCTTAGAATGTATTTAAGCATAAAAGAAGAGTAGGACTGAAGTGAGGTTTTGAAGTGAATGTATTATAAAGAACAGAGTTTCCTTGCCATGTGAAGATGGTAAAACTCCGAGCAGTGCTTAATCGTTCATACACCAACTGGCGACTCCTGTATTGTACTTTCCACGGTTCACCAAGAAACTGCTTCCGTGACGTTCAGATGAACTCAAGATCATGTATTATTCCCCAACAATTTTTAAACCTTGGCATAGTGCTGGTGAGAAGGGAACACATCCACTCAAGCTTTAAGTTAGTTTCTTCTTTCCTAACAAACGTAAACTTCCGGAGCCTCAAGACCAGGTCAAAATATCTCCCCTACCACCAGGGCTGCAAAATGTTGGTAGTTACTTTTTCTCTTTCTCGTTCGAGTTGTTTGTTGTTTATCCGACATTTACTTACGTCGTTCAGCATGCTTCGACCACGACGCTTCTAGCAGAGTGCCGGCTGATACCCGCATATCCGCTTTAGTTGTTTCCTTTCCTGCTTTACGGCGGCGAAATTTTCTCGGTAAACATTGCCAGAGCGGATCTACGCTTCCATTTCCCGGTTCCGCGATCCAAAATTTTTTTTTTTTTCAGAAGTGTGAAACCCTGTGCGCCTGTACAAGCGCTCCCTAGTTTACGTCCTCCTTAGAGAATGACGTTTTTGTTCTGCTCTGAAAGGCGTTTTCCATCTTGCAGCTGGAAGCAGTTTTCAACAGTTTAACTTGTGAATGATTTGGGAGGATTAAGTAAATGTCGTGTACACTTCGACGCCTCCTCAAAGCTGAAGACGCAATGTGCGCTAAAAGTTTTTCAAACTATCTTTGCTTTTGTCTCTCGTTTTCTAGCCGTTTTTTATCTACGGCCTTCGCCGGTTGAGCGGCAAAAGTCAAGAGCTTGACTATGCCCTCATTGCTACGTAAAACGATTGCATGACATTGTGCGAAGTGCATTTGTTCTTTACTAAAATGAAAATCTTACTCTTACTCTGTTTAAAAGAATAGTTCTTTACGGTGAGCAGGAGGCAAAAGACAAGACCGGTACGCGAGAATTTTGTTCCGAACACCCCGCAGTGGGTGCGCCTCATTAACTCTTGGAGGAGAAAAAGAACAACTCGTCTGATGATAGCTGTTCACTGTTTTCTCCAATATTTTGGTTTATTGTCCCAATAAATCGCCCTAGGTCCCAACTTGTGCTTGTGCCGGGTTTGTCTCCCTGGCAGCTGCAGAGCATCGACGTAGCATACGTTTGGTTGGGGTATTCCCTCAACGAAGCAGTATAGGTGAGTCAAGGCTGCATCGGCCAATCTACTGGCCGCTCCGAGACGGGTTCTAATTCAGGTCTTCAACGCCCGGCACTTTGTAATTCCTGGACGAATTACCATGAGCTGAAAACATTTCTTTCCCCTCTTCCTGTCACACTGTCTGGTGGTAGGTGTGCTGTAGTGCTCGAGCATATAAATGAGACTTTTCCACGGGCCTCCGGTCGAAATCAGTCGCTGTGTTTATCAGTGCAGCGCAAGCTGATGTCGCTGCACCACAAGCGTCAGGAATGCAGAAGGACGTTTAGAAGTACTGAAAGGTGGGCAAGTTGGTTATTACTATCCATGGTAAAACAGCGCGGAAAAAACACGAGGACGGAACAAACACGACAACACGAGCGCTGACTTTCAACTGACGATTTATTACGCACATGTGTCCGGGCTGGAGTCGCTCTTCGGGTATCTTCTGATGAGTGGTCCCCTGGGTGGACGCCCACTACAAAAGCGCACCAGGTGATAGACAATCGTAATTGCACAGGTTGCACTCTACAGTATCAGCTCGGGTATTAACGTTTTTACCCGGGCTGATACCCGAGCTGAGACCAGAGTTGGATCAGAGAGAGACGCAGTGACGGGGTCTTAATCGTCAGTCATTTGGAAAGAACCTATCGACAAGCCTCAATGAGCTTTGCCTCCGTGCTTTAGCTGTTGTAGTGTTAGCTTGTAAATAGTGCATATGAAACTTGTCGTTAACCTCGCTGACGTCTTTCTTCAGTTGGCTTGCCAACACTTTGAAGCCGCGCCGGCTGCCAGGAAACTTAGTCGCACTGTCGTGATAGCCTATGACAATAGCGGTCGCCAGGTAGGCTGACACCGGTGCACTGGAGTGGTTTGACTGGGTTAATTTTTTTTACTGTACTTTTCTACTGCAGCTCAGAAATCACACGGATCACTTTCATTATTTGCTTCATTAATTACGCTGTTTGTTGGCTACCATGGTTTCGGTAATGCGCAGAGGCTCCACGATCACGGTCAGTCAACACTAGTGCGATTATCATCAAGAGCGACCGGCGTGCACTTCGACGACCCCATGAGCAGCAACAGGTCGCAAGCTGCAAAAACGGCTCTGCAGGCTTGCATTACTGCAGTATGATTGTTTATAGGTAGCGTAAACCAACCTGATTTTTTTTTATCCAATAGTGTCCTGATTAGATTCGGAGGTACACTTTGTAGTCATTGTCTATGGAATACAAAGTTCTGATAATCTTGACTTAAGCCACGTGCAATACCGTAGTTATATACAGGTACTTCGCTGTCCTAACATGTGAGATTGTGAAGCACGCTCTCTGCTTCCTAAAACGTTTAGCGCATGTAAACAAAAAAATGAGAAAACCAGACATGCGGCCGTAAAAGTGCCTATGGATTTACGTCAGTCATGTAAATTGAGTCAGAATCTGCTGTTTTTAGCAGTGTTTTCTTATTTATTTCTTCACCAATAGCCATATGTGTCAATGCAGTCTCGTATTCCCGGCTTCCTTGCCCATATTAAGAAAGACATTCTGCAGTTAATCTCGTTATTTTTGTTTAGTTGGCTGTATCACACCCCCAGGCGTGATCTATCTTTTCATGATGCGATAAATGTAGGCTCAAATTACTCAAAATTCTCGTAAACAAAGATGTGATAATCTAGATGCCAGTTCTGTTATTCTTTCGCTCCATGTCATTTTGAGCTCTATACAACTGCTCAGCAAAAGACGTGGCTGTGAAAAAAAAAATGTACGAAAGAACTTCGGGAAAATTTTGAATAGTGCAGACTAACGCACATTATGGAAGTGAACGAAGATTAAAAAACACAAAGATCTGGTTAGTTTTAAAAGGAAAACCTTCGAGCGTCATCTGCAAAGAGCAAACGGCAGCTTATTCTTGAGAACGAACCGCTTTCTGAGGTTTCCTTTACTTTGCCGTTTTCAGGAAGTATTTCTTCGGCACTCCGCTTATATAGCGTGTTTTCCAGTCCACTTCAGTAAGCCTGTGTGCGGCTGCCCTTTTGAAAGGCGCCACACAGCTGAGGTCTTTTTAAGGGCCACAAGCAAACATTGTTAGCCGTGAAACGTTTCAGCAAATAAATAACAAAAAGAACTTGGAAAAAGGAGCTCTGGCTGAGCTTTACAACAAGCGACTACGAAGAACTCAGTCTGAAAAGAGTAAGCTAAGAGATGAGTGCCACGTTGCGATCGCCCCAGGACACAGCAGTTATAAAAGTGCGGAACTCAATTTTGTCATCAGTCTTTCAGTTATGGCCGCGGACACTCGTAAAGTGGGCGTGCGTCGCTCTGGTTCGAAAATGTTTTTCTTCAGCACTTGCTTTCCGAGAGTACTGCGCTGATAGATGTTATTCTTGGCTTTGCAGCAAACAGTTGAAAATTATTAAGTTCGTTTTTTCTGCTTCATCGTTTTAAAGTGATTGAGGGTAAAAGAGTGAAATTGTTGTGGAAAGGAAATATGAAGAACGAACAAAAGGCAACTATTTAAGCATAATCAAAGTGCATTGCTTTAGCAGTTGTTCACAGATTGCCAAGCGACAGCAAGAAGCTTACAATAATCCAGCTTCATGTTGAGTGAGCCCAGTCCCAGCCAACGTTCATTCTTAGTCAAAACTCTTAAGGCCACAACTTTCAGCTGCAGCAAAACGAATGTTCCTAGAATGCTCCGTGTAGCGGGCTATTCAAAAGACAAGCCAAGCAGGAAGCTTCTCTACCGCTAAACGAAACATTCTGCTAGCATTTTAATGTTATTTGGTCTTTAATAGTGCCGTAATGGCTCTATTATGCGGCTGACACGACAAGCGTTTCACGGTGAGGCCTTTGACCAAGACTGTACGCCCTCCAACTCAGTATCCAAGCACCCTGATCACTGACTGTTGGCAGCGAGTCGATCCTGTGTGTTATCAACTGGGGCTAGCCGTTTGGTTGTGTAGGAGAGTGCAGTATTCAACTTTTCAGAGACGTGGGGCACGCAAGATGCTAATTGTGGTTCACATTTTTGCGCCGAGATAAAACCCAGCCAGCAAGTCGTTATTTGCAGGAAAAAACTAAATGCTGCAGTAGTTTTGCCTGAAGCTACATTGGGAGCATAGTGGAATATTTTCGAGGAAAATAACCACCACGGTTCCTCACCGGATGCCTAACGAAATAAAGGTGTGATAGATATCCTTCATAAACAAATATTCTTGTAGCCGAAAGGCTTTTCGACACATTAGAGCGCGCTTAATAGCAGGAGAGAGAGGAACTGGCTTCGGCGCCATCGAGCGCCCGTTCAGTCCGGGGACAAAGCGTCGACCGAGGAGAGACGAGCACGCGCGCAGCTATGGAACAGTAGCGCCACCTGTGACGTCATCAGTTGCGCATCCTATGAAGTCGTCAGCCATCCAACCTGTGACACCATTTGTGAAGTCACACACACACACATGTGCTGATCACGTGATAATTTCGCATTACGACATACTACATGGTCGCTATATCCGTAATTTTATTATAAACGAAATTAATTATGTCTTTTCAAAGGGTGATCTACAGGTTGCGCGGACACATTGTGAGGACAGACAAATCCTGCGGGCACTTTGCTGATCCTTGAGCTTATAGAGGCTTTCGCCTTATTAGTGTTCCCGTCAGCTTCTTCCGCAAATCGGCCCTTTGAACATAACGCTATTCCATCCTGTGTAGCACTCTAGATAGGAGAAATTTAAATGTTATACACACTTGTGTGGTCTAAAATATTTGTCGCTGGTGTTGTACAGTCCACAATTAAAGCCTTCGCTAGCTTAGCGGTAACCTTAGATAAAAATAAAAAGATGAACACATCAAACTCTACACCGCATGGTCTTCGGATATGCCTTTGTGATAGCAACTGTGTCACATTCTTCGCAGGGAACACATGGAAGAGAACCAATATATTCAATTGCATTCCGCAAAGCGGAAAGTTGGGCAAGTTGGATAACGTTCATGATGTAAAAAATAGCGCACAGGGAACACACGGGACGGAAAGTAAACGACGCAGACAAGCGCTAACTCGCAACTGAGGTTTATTGCTGACACGCGCAATATAAGGTAGTCACTTTAATAACATAAAACAAAAACAACCACAAACAGTCCCTCCTGGAAAGACCAAGTCAGAGGAAAAAGTTGAAATTGAAGCATCAGGCGCCACTCATCGCTGTGGAAGATCAGTTAAAAAACCATTATCAAAAAAGGAATTCAATGCAATGCTGAGGCTAAAAAATCGATTTCACAGTCTGCCAAGTTAACAGAGGGCTCACTGATACACGGATTCCGACATTTCTTAATATGGTATGCCTCCATTATCTCGCGTACACGCTGATCTCGATGTCTGAAAAGTATGACAGTACTAGAAAAAATCGGTTTACAAGTATTCCCCTTCTGCTCTTCTTTTTTGCTACATTCCCGGCAATGCTCAGGAAGATTGCCATAATGATCTTTTAGGGAGTTACGGTGTTCACCAAGCCTAACGTTGAGGCATCGCCCCGTTTGTCCTACATAGACAGCTCCGCAGGACAACGGTAGTTTGTACACTACACCCAAGCTGCAGGGAACAAACGGGGCGCGGTGCCTAACGGTGCATCCGCGCTTTTTTCGCTTATCTCCAACACCTTCTTGCCTGTTCCGTATCTGAGAGCATAAACTGCTCAGCTTGCTTGGCCCGGAAAAAGCCACCTGGACGCCGTAGCGGCTCCCTACCTTCTTTAACCCATGTGCCATTCTATGCACGTAGGGCACCACGCCGACTTTTTGCCGCTCCCTTCCAACGTCTTGGGATTTTTGTGCACTTTTAATCCAGCGCACTAGTTTGCCGCACGTCATCGAGATGACATGCATGGGATACCCTGATTCCTTGAGCCTGTTCACCTGTGCAGAGACGCTCTTTTGGAAGGAGTGAATGCACGATTTGGTGATGGCTGCCTTAATGCAGGACGTCGCGATACCATTCTTCACGATTTTTGAGTGTCCCGAAGCAAAATTAAGAAGGGCCTTGGCAGAACGGGGGCTGTAAGTCCAGCAAATGTGATCCTTGCACATGGACAACGACAAGTCTAAGAACTGTAGCACCCCTTCTTTGGGTGACTCAACGGTGAAATTCAAACCTGAGCTGCATTCTTTAAAAACGTTCAAAATGACAGGTATGCTATGAGTTAGATCACACTGATATGAAAACACTAGATAGTCGTCAACATATCTGCAAATTTTTTTAACCAAACCTGGTGAATTAAGTTCAATGTTTCGGTCCACCTGTGCGAGGAAAATGTTACTAATGTTACTTAGTAACATTTTCCTCGCACAGGTGGACCGAAACATTGAACTTAATTCACCAGGTTTGGTTAAAAAAATTTGCAGATATGTTGACGACTATCTAGTGTTTTCATATCAGTGTGATCTAACTCATAGCATACCTGTCATTTTGAACGTTTTTAAAGAATGCAGCTCAGGTTTGAATTTCACCGTTGAGTCACCCAAAGAAGGGGTGCTACAGTTCTTAGACTTGTCGTTGTCCATGTGCAAGGATCACATTTGCTGGACTTACAGCCCCCGTTCTGCCAAGGCCCTTCTTAATTTTGCTTCGGGACACTCAAAAATCGTGAAGAATGGTATCGCGACGTCCTGCATTAAGGCAGCCATCACCAAATCGTGCATTCACTCCTTCCAAAAGAGCGTCTCTGCACAGGTGAACAGGCTCAAGGAATCAGGGTATCCCATGCATGTCATCTCGATGACGTGCGGCAAACTAGTGCGCTGGATTAAAAGTGCACAAAAATCCCAAAACGTTGGAAGGGAGCGGCAAAAAGTCGGCGTGGTGCCCTACGTGCATAGAATGGCACATGGGTTAAAGAAGGTAGGGAGCCGCTACGGCGTCCAGGTGGTTTTTTCCGGGCCAAGCAAGCTGAGCAGTTTATGCTCTCAGATACGGAACAGGCAAGAAGGTGTTGGAGATAAGCGAAAAAAGCGCGGATGCACCGTTAGGCACTGCGCCCCGTTTGTTCCCTGCAGCTTGGGTGTAGTGTACAAACTACCGTTGTCCTGCGGAGCTGTCTATGTAGGACAAACGGGGCGATGCCTCAACGTTAGGCTTGGTGAACACCGTAACTCCCTAAAAGATCATTATGGCAATCTTCCTGAGCATTGCCGGGAATGTAGCAAAAAAGAAGAGCAGAAGGAGAATACTTGTAAACCGATTTTTTCTAGTACTGTCATACTTTTCAGACATCGAGATCAGCGTGTACGCGAGATAATGGAGGCATACCATATTAAGAATTGTCGGAATCCGTGTATCAGTGAGCCCTCTGTTAACTTGGCAGACTGTGAAATCGATTTTTTAGCCTCAGCATTGCATTGAATTCCTTTTTTGATAATGGTTTTTTAACTGATCTTCCACAGCGATGAGTGGCGCCTGATGCTTCAATTTCAACTTTTTCCTCTGACTTGGTCTTTCCAGGAGGGACTGTTTGTGGTTGTTTTTGTTTTATGTTATTAAAGTGACTACCTTATATTGCGCGTGTCAGCAATAAACCTCAGTTGCGAGTTAGCGCTTGTCTGCGTCGTTTACTTTCCGTCCCGTGTGTTCCCTGTGCGCTATTTTTTACATCATGAACATTATTCAATTGCAATGCGCTACCGATGGCTCTATCATCCTGTCAATACCCGTCACTGGTTGATCTCGGAGCGTCCAGCGCTGCATGACTATTTGGCTGGTATATGGTTTATTGCAACCTACGCCTTCTTTTCTTCCGCCGATCCCTGCTGTTATCGCAGCCTGACGCAAAAGTTTTTCACATGATCCGTAATACAGTGGTATAGCTAGCAGTAGCTTTAAATTGTACGGTAATGTCGACGAAAGCAGCAGCTGTGCCTTTAAACCTCCACGGAGGAAAAAATGGCGTGATAAATTTCAACGACGAGATTCAGAATACTCTCGTGCTTGAACAAAAATGGCAAACTCGCTTCAAACGCCAGTTTTCTCGCACCAGCCGAGTGTGCTGGGGTGTCAAGGAACACCGGCGCTAGGGCGGCTGCAGCGAACTTCAATACCACCCTCACCTTCTAACAACGGGAAGCGCACAATTTGAGGCAGTTCACTTTGGTTGTATATTTATGTCGATTAAAGTCGATTGATTGCTTGCCCGCAGTGTGTCCAAATGCAGCGCTGCACGCAAGACAGGGAAAAGAAACCATACACTAGCGCTGCCACCATCAAATAATATAATTTTATTGCAGTCCTAGCACTATACGCCACAGGACCATGACAGCAATTGAAAACCGCTTAAAATTACCAATTCGAGCAACACGATCCTTTACATTTGCAGCCATTCAGAAGTCCAATTCTTTTTTCTTTTCATAGTTACAGAAGGAGTGCTAACGCAGCCTGTTTCTGTACTAAGAAAAACATGCGCTTTCTATTATTGCGCACAAGGTGCTGGTAGCAGGGCATTATTAGGTAATATGATGCCAATATACACACTGAACGGCTGACGGCTTCTAAGCTTTGATTGCCGCATAAGGAGATATAATGCTGCAATACACACGGAGCGCCTCGCCACTTTTAAAGTGGAATCCCGGTTTAAGAAAGAAAAGTTTCCACAAAGAGTTTTAGGAACCATACGACTACCAATCTCCCAGTATCAGATCAGTTCATGGAATCTTTTGTCAATGCCCACATGCTGTTCTTTGCGACTTCTGACTCCTTTTATTTGCATTACAGATATAAATATTTCATACATATTTGATATTTGTTACGTATTTATATCATAGATGTAAATGTGCTGGTTTCGTTGCAGATGCACTCTACAAATTATGTGCATGCAATGAAAAACTTTAATTTTTAAACGACATGCTTAACCTTCACAATTCTTTTGTCGGTGCGTTTATAGGCACATCGCCTTGTAGGGGGTTTATTCTCGGGCGAAATGAGCACGTTTCTTGCTGTTTGTTTGCAAGAGCTGTAGATTTAGGAACATGATCAAAAATACTCTATGGCGGTGTCCAAAAGCACCATGAAAGGAAGTGTATTACTTTGGTAGAAAGGCCTCTGCGTCGTTTCTTACCTTACGGCTTCTAAAATTTCAGGCTTTTAACAGGAAGATGTTGATATTCTTCTCTTACTTACCGACATGTATATTTTTGTGTTCTGTACAGACACTGAAAAAAACCGTTCCTCTAATTTACCGAATCCGCACATTGGTTCCGGGCAAGAAAATCTCCGGATGGCTAGGATATTGCCATGGGCACAAATTACCAAATCCTTACCTTAACAAGCCTAAAACCTTCACGGAATGTAGGATGTGCTCTTGTCTCGAATGCAGCACGAATATTTATTACAACTGAAAGCATTGAGCCCATAGAGTGATTCACCTTTCGTAGTAGATATTCTACAGATGACTAAGAGGATCATTGCAAAGAAACTTAATCTTAGTACTTTCACTTAGCAAAACACAATCTGCAGTTACTGAAACATTATCCTCTTCACGAGAGGCAAACGACACAAAGCAGTGCAAAAACAGATAGCGGTTGGCCGCCAAGGAGCAGGCAGGCTCCCACAAGGATATCCTCCGCAAGAAAGAAAATAAAGTGGTCAGTCAGACATGCCAACAGTCGAGGGGTAATGAGATCGGGAAAGCCGCTAATGAAGAAGCTAGGCAAATCTAGTGCACAAAAACGGCATCAGGGGAAAAACCATTTGCTCTATGAGGGGAAAGAAGTGAATGGTTGACCTATTTTCTCCTGAATTTATCTAAGACATGCCTCTTAAAGTCCCGAATCACCGTGATGAGAACGGCACTCCCAATTACAGCAATTTAAACAAAAAGAAAGTTTTTCCCTTTGTCGACATGCCGGTCCCAGGGGCCATGTTCTACTGTTCTAGGAATAAAATCAAATAAAATTTCATTTTGTCCAGTACCTCATTCTGTTCTATTCCATCTTTCAGTCCGATAGCATTGCCGCACTCTCTTTCATTGTGATTATTTAGCTAGCAGGAAATCGAATATATTGCGAGAACTTGACTTAAATGAGAAGCGCCGCATCTTTTGGCTGCGCTTTCATGAAAACTACTTAATGACAATATGCGGGGCGTCTTTTGGACTGGACAGAGGAATGTCTTGCGTTGTGTTTAGAAGTTATCTTTCTCCAGTCACATTGCCATTCCTACGCACAGCGGAAGCATTGCACGAAATCGACCCCAACATACGCGTATGTAGCATCGGTACCATTAGTAGGACTGGAAGTCGTAGTAGCTTAACAGTGTGATCTCAGAGCTGCCGCTTTCAACGTTTCACGAGGCACCACGCGGCGCTTGCTGTATTAGAGGATCTCACACGTCCATTTCTATTGTTCAGAATGGCGCCGGTGAACACTCCGATGGCTTGTATACGCACAGTGTAAATACGCTCTAAAGTTGAAGGGTCAGCAGCCGCCGCCGTAGCTCAGTTGTTTGAGCATCGTACGCAAAATGCAGCTGTCATGTGTACAGATACAACTGGTGTCACGAGGCTAACTTTCCTTCTCCCTGTAATCAGTTATCTTTCACGTAAAAAAAGCGATTACTCTACCGATTTGCTTGTATAAGTGGCACAGACTTAGAAAGATTTCTATGCTTTCCCCAGATTCAGCTTGATGGTTCGCTCTGAAAATGGGGTCAGCATCTATTCGCGGAAGCCTGAAAAAATTGATGGATGAATGGAAATTAGAATGGATGTTTCATGGCATCTAAGATTACCTATATAGGTAGTACCTCTCAACAACAGTTTATTCAAGTATATACCATACTGGTGTGAGCAAAGACGTGTCAGCTATTTTCCTTCCATACGTGACTGAGTGGGTGTGTCTCGCACACGAACTAGGGGAGAATTATCATCGACCATTACACATATTAGGCTTTAATCACATGTTCAAGGTGGAGGCACCCATGCGAACGTTATATGTCCTACATACTTTTGGGGATTTCCGCTGAGTGCTAACAAAACTCCTACTGCTTTTTCCGCTCAAATAGACTGCGTCATTTCAGTATGATTTGTAGAGGTCTGTTTTCAAATTTGTCAAATAATACTGTGCCCAAGCTTGCTCTAGGAGTTCTCACCTTAGTTTGCGGTGCCCATGATCTTTGAAAATGCGGTCTGATTTGAAGCAATGAAACAAATATATGATTCTTAATTGTTGTAGAGATGACTCCATATATTTCGTGAGTGATGCACTAAATATTGTGCTTAACTAACAACGTTTTGATCAGAAAGCGCTGTTTTTCGCTAAATACGTAGTATTCTAAGGATCCACGAGAAACGTTTTTTTAAAGGTTTCTTCCCTACATGGAGTGATTGCCGACCTTTACTCATAACTTTAAATCACATCACAATATCAGGAAACACGAGCCGACTTCAGAATACAGTCCCACTCTGGCGGTAGTAAAACCGTCACATTTAGCCCTTTGAGCGATGATATCGAGACGTTAACAACTTCATCTTTGCTGGACTTATTTATGGCTTTCTAAAACGAGCAAGCACACGTCATCTGATGTCCACTTTGCTTGCAAAACCAAGAATGCTGGCGCATGGCAAAGTATTTATTTTAAAATGTTTCCGTGGATCGCATCGAACATAATCATCATCATCATTTTATTCCAACATCAACATTACAGATGCTGAGGACCGTGAACAAAAAGCCTCTAGCTGGGCTTGACGGGGTTCACGGCCCCTAAAAATCATGGCATTGGCAACAAAACTAGAATACAAACACAACGCATCAGTCACGGGAGGATGTGGCACAAAATCAGGACATAAGCAAAACAATTACAAGATTAGTAGAGTGTTTAATGAAGTATACAATGCACGGTGCAATACAGAAAAAGGTAGAAAGTGCAATTATTGTGGCTATGATATATTTACAAAAAAAAACAGTATTGTGGCTATGAAACAACTCGTTTGTTTAGAAGCGACGGGAGCATATTATGTAGCATCTGGTATCCATAGTTAGTGCGTGCTCGAGGTATTTCCCACAGTTCAGTACTGCGGGCATTCCGTGTTTTTCGTTTAGGTGTCAGGTTTGCTATGCCGCCTAAAATGTTTTTATTCTGTTTAATTCCGTTAGAATAACGCTTAAGGAGCATTGATTTATAGATGTCGGGAAGTGCGATAATGTTTAGTTCCCTGAAGATAGGTGCAGTATGACTATCGTATGCAGCGTTTGCAACTATACGAATTGCCTTTTTTTTTGTAGGAGGTGAAGTTTAGTAATATTTGACAAAGTAGTTGTACCCCACACTAGGTGACAGTAGTTAATATGTGAAGTAAAAAGGGCACTGAAAATAAGGCGTTTAATGCAAACAGGAGCAAAATATCGCAATTTGCACAGGATCCCTGTAATGCGACAAATTTTAGTTGCAACTGCATCTATGTGAGCATTCCAGGACATATTTTTTTCGAACAGAACACCAAGACATTTAACTTGCGAGGCTATCTGAATATTTGCAGTGCCGAGATGGAGTATGGCCTGCGTGTCTATGTTTCGGTTTTTCGGCCTGAAAAAAACAGCTTTTGTCTTACTGTTGTTTATGGCAAGCAAATTAACGATACTCCAGGAATGTAGTTTATTTAGAAGTACATTTGCGCGTGAGATAAGAAGCTCGGCATCAGACCCCATTAAAAGTATGCTGGTATCATCAGCGTATATGATGAATTTTGCTGTGTTGTCAATGTTTACCAGATCATTGATGTAAAAAGAAAACAGCAAAGGCCCCAAAATACTTCCCTGAGGTACTCCTGCGTGAACTGCTCGTACATCAGACAAATGATTATTGATAACAACTTGCTGGCGGCGGTATTGAAGATAGGATTTTAGCAACTGAAGAAAAACGCCACGGAAGCCATAATGTTGCAACTTTAATAACAGGGTATCGTGGTTAATGGTGTCGAAGGCCTTAGAATAATCTCTAAATATGCCTAATGCGCACATTTCTCGCTCGAAAGCGTCTAATATTATTTCCTTCTGTGTCAAAAGTGCCGTCTCGGTAGACAGCCCTTTCATAAACCAAACTGCGCATCTGTGATTAGTTTATGTTTTGTTGCGAATGACATTACGCGGGAATGGATTATTTTTTCCAGACCTTTTGAAAAAACTGGTAAAATTGAAATAGGCCTGTAATTTGTGAGTTCGTTTTTGTCACCGCCTTTGAGCAAAACTGTTACCTTTCCAAGCTGCAACTGTTTCGGAAGAATGCCATGCTGAAAAACGAGGTTAAAAATATGTTCGAGTATAGGAGAGATTAGGTCTAAGACATGTTTGACCGGTCGTATTTGAAGCCCGTCAATATCGCAGCAGTTGCTGTTTTTGACTGACATGAAAGTGCTGAAAACTTCATTTGTATCAGTTGGCGCTAAAAACGCACTGTCGCTCGTCCCTGCACCTAAATATTGCACGCAGCTTGAATCATGAGTACTGCTTGATAGCGATACAAAATATTCATTGAATGAGTTTGCCAAACGTGCGTTTGATATTGCTTCGCCTTCTAAAGTAATCGAGTGTGTTTTGCTTGTACATTCAGAGCTACGATTGAGACCGCGATTAAGGTGCTGCCAAACGAAGTCAGGTTTTTTCATTACTTCACTATTGAATAAGTTGTGGAAATACCTTCTTTTTTCGTAGCGCAGTAGGCTGTTTACTTTGTTTCTTTGTGCTTTGAACTCTTTGAGCGTGTTATCGTTTTTATTCTTTAAAAACACTTGGTACAATTTACTTTTCCTGCGCATTTCTTTTATGCAGTTCCTTGTGATCCACGGTTTTTTGCTCTGCGTGACGGCTTGAATGATTTATACAAAAAATGCTCATCATAAATACTGACAAATTTTGTGTGAAAGCAGCTGTAAGCAGCTTCAGGGTCCTTCATACTCAAAATTTCTGACCAGTCGGCCTTTGCTATATTGCAACGAAAAGTATCTAGAGTGAAATCATTTATGTCTCTTACTCTTACAGGAATATTTTCTTGTACTTCTAGCGTGTGAGTCGAGTGAGTGGTCATTAAGAATATCGGCAAGTGATCACTTATATGTGCGCCTACAGCACCCGATATAAGCTTTGAGCCATGAATGTTTGTTATGAAGACATCAATTAACGTCGAGGAAAGGTCCTGAATGCGCGTCTAGCAATCTGCGAAGTTCAACCTGTGGCACAGAAGTTCTGCTCAAATCAATGTTCAAATCTCCTGCTAGTATTAGTTCATAACCATTGTCGTTTACCCATCCCAAGTAACCATCGATACAGCTAATGAAATTTGTTGTGCTGCCTGCAGGGGGTCTGTACAAAGTGCAGAATACAGTTTTATTGGAACGGATAGTGAGTATTTCATAATCGGAACTAATGGAGCTGTAACTCGATACAAGATGACATGTTATCTCTTTTCTTGCCATCACCACAATGCCACCTCCCCTCCGGCAGGTTCTATTGAGAAAGTACGTTGTATAGCCAGGAGGCCTAAGAACATCAGACTCATCCCGGTACCACGTTTCGGTGATCATTATCACATCGGGTTCAAAACCGAAGGTGGAAATAAGTGCAAGAATCTGATCTGCCTTGTTGCGTGCCGACTGCGCGTTGATGTGTATGAAAGAAAGACTGGCATGATTATTCTTGCGCAAAGCGCCTACTTCGGCTGGAGTTCGATAGGCGTTGTTCATTTCCGAGGAAGCACGCGGCATCATCTGATACCAGAAATCAGTTTATCTTATCGAGGTCACTTAAGCACGTGACGTGCAGTACGCCTGAACTGTCAGTCTTTCTTGCAAAAATTTTGCCGCCAACGATAGGAGAAACGTTAATAAAAGACAAAATATAAGACTACCGTTGGGTGATCCACAGATATATTGATTGTTGTACTGAAATCTTCCATTATATGAAAAAATTGCGTTCATAAACTGTTTCCCGCTCAAAAATGCTTTTGCCGACAATTGCTAGGTATGGCAGCCTTTTTTACCGCTTTAGTGAATCATTGCGGAACGGTACGGAAAAGTCATATAACAGGCTTTATCTTTCTCTTCCAGAGGCTGCTAAGGCTTGCAGACGGAATTCTTCCCTCTCCTGCGGAGCGCAGATATTCAGGAGAATCTGACAACGTATTGCCTACTTCCGCCGGGCAAAGAAGTTTATATGGCTGCAAAACACCCAGATCTAAGCCCCTGCGTGCCTCGGTATATTGAGGCCGACATAGCGCTCCGGTAAGAAGAGTGCATATCTCATTCGCCATGCTCATAGCCACTGGACCACGCAAAGCCGATGCGCCACGCTATGCCCTTCGTAGTCGTTGGCACATAAGATGGGAACATACAAAATGGGGGTAAAGAAACAACTTGGACGGGATCCCTCGAATGGACAGGGGCCGAACAGGATTTGCTGCTTTGCTGGGTGAACGGTGCGCCAAATCGTTCCGTCATTTTCCGCGCCTTCGTAGGAGCATGAAAATACGCAATCGCACGTCCCTTCTTTATAGAAGAGCAGAAGTTGCTGTGTACCGTTTTTCTCTGCCTGGAATAGTTCCTCTCGGGCGCTTTGCTCCCGAACATTTCTTGGCGACTCATACATGGCCTTTTCCGTGGAATAGAAGCTTCGGGAGGTTAGGAATTCTATCATGTGGGGAAGTTATCAAAGAAGCCTAGAAATTCACCTCAGACTTAAAAACATAGTGGTGTTTTGAATGGAGCACAAAAATTTATTTTACTGAATATCCTCGAACCAACAGAACCACTCAAAGTTTGTTGCGGAAGCTGTACAGACGAAGATGACCGTTCCCGAGAAACCTGGATCAGTTTTTTCCTGTTTGGATCTGCACCAAACCCTGGCCAATACCCCACCGTGGGTATGGGCCATTGTTTGTGAGGCAACAAGAACGTTATTTTCGTATCATCCACTAGCATACGAGCAGAATCTGAAGGTACCATACTGGCGCCTCCACGAAGGGCTACTGGCACATGGCAGTGGAAAGAGAAATAGCAATGAGCAGCTTAAGACAAGGCTGGTGCTCAGAACGATGGATGATCCCTCAGAAGAGAGAAAATATAGTTGCCTGGCTAGCATACCAATAGCGAACGGTAATACAATAGAGAAGGCCCGTACCTGAGCGAGAGACGAAAAGCTAGTACACATAAGCCTTATGCGGAGGAAGACCTTTCGCTCTATGGAGGGTCAAAGATGCGAATTGTCAACCTATTAACTTCCGCCTCCATCTGCTGATACGTGGTCCATGGAGCCCTGAAGCACTGAGGTAAAAACTGCAAACCAAACTGGAAACCCTAAAGGATTAAGACACTGTTTCCAAGTTCAGAATTTCTGGATAGTTTTAATTGAGAAGCAACTGCGGAATATTGTACGTATACCGATGGTAATAGTGTAGTCAAGAAAAAAAGCGTTCAAAAGCAACTTCAAGTCGAAAATTGTTCTCGTCCAGAATTTCTCGGCAGGTTTCGTCGACATGCCGATCGGCGGGAGGACATTCTGCTGCTTTAGAAATATGGTAGAAAAAAGAATCAGATCGTCCGCTCTCCTACTGGGATTAATTCTATCTTACATTCCGACAGCCTTGCTACACAGCTGTCATAGTTCTTATATTGTTGCAATGAAAATCTGCGTATCCTTGAGCCACGTGTTGTTACAAAATGCTGAACAGTAATATGCGACGCACCGGTTTAACTGACCAGAACAATGACCTCTATTGTTTTTAGAGATTTTCTCGTTCAGATACTGGGCTGCTGCTGTGCCAATCAGAAGCAGTCTGGACAAATGAAGACGACATTTTACAGGCAGCATAAACGGATTCTAGCACAGCTGCCGCTCTCACACGGCACTTGCTGTTTTACAGAACATTGCCCGAGCGCCAATATGGTCAGAGCTGGCGTTGGTGACCATTTTTAATGTTAGGGCAGACGCAACCTAAATACTTTGTGGTAGAAAAGTGGACAAGCCGCTAAGGTAGCTCAGATGGTCGATCACCACATACTACATGAGGATGTCGTGGGATCGAATGTCACCGACTACTTGTAGTTTTCTTCGAATGACCTTTAACGTAAAAATGATTACAGTATTCATTTTCAGTGACCAATATTATGATTTCAAAATACTCTATGCTTTCATTTGTTTCATTGAGTGTTGGCTTGGTTCATATAAGGATTCACGTAAACATCATATTTAAAAGGTGAAAAGGCTGGTGTGCTCTCTGTGTCAAAAAGTAGACGAGCAGCTGCGAAAACGGGGGAAGCGGCTTCACGGCTGAACGGGGGCAGTGCGTTTCCTCGCCGCCCGCCTCTGATCCCTGGCCGCGAGTGTAAATTAGCTGACGTAAGCCGGCACCCTCGTACTCTTTCCTTGAACTAAAATAACTAAGCGGGCAGCATGCGTGGTGAACAATTTCGAGCCTTCGGTGCGCTGTATTTTTGGGGCAAATGCACGAGACTGCGTCAGCCGCTTTGCACTCTCAGCCAGGGATCAGGGGCCACCGCCGGAGACTGCAGCGCCACTGTTCAGCAGCGAGGCCGCTCGGTTACTTTTGAAGAATACGGCACGTCACAAAAGTCCTCGAATGTGCGTAAATGCGACAAGCAGTGGCCGGAAAACAGCACTGCAAGTTGGGCTAATCGTTCCTCACTTCTCAGGTCACAGATTCAAAAAGATTTAGCTCTCGGTTCTACCCAGGATGGAAGCACAGTTGGCCTAGCGATAGGATATGTGGCCTTAGATTTGTGTGAAAGGGAGTCTAGGCAATAAAAAAGGCTTTCAGCACTTTCATTAATGTGTGGTGTTCGCTTTGAAGTCGCAAAAGAAAATAAGCTGAATGTGCGCAATATATACATATGTTAGCGCTGAACCTAACCGGACGCGTAATTCGGAGGTCATGGGTTCGGTTCGCACCGGCGGCATGTGGTTGTTTTTTCTTCTGCTTTTCTAATCAATTATCTTTCAGCGCTCACATATTCAGTATTATTCTCTATTGACCAAGAACACAAAATAAATAAGTATATAAAAAAGTCCCCTGTGTCCCTTGGTTTCTGTGGATATAGGTTTCTGTGTGCTAGGATTAACGCCTTTAAATACTCATTTTTTCCACGCGCCATTGAGGAGTGGAACAGGTGTCCGCCAGATCTCTTAACCAGAGCTGATTCTTTTGACTCTATGTTTTCTTCACAGCATTTAATTTGAGAGCCATTTATTTCTACGTTTACTTTTTGTATTTTGCATCTGAGCCTTGTATTTATTGCTGTATTTTGTGTTACAACTTGTATTTAACATTTTTAAATTTTGCTAAACCTGTTCTTTTTTGCATATATTATGTATTCGCCCCTCCTGCCTGGGCCTACTGTAGGCCTGCAGTATGTTCTAAATAAATAAATAAATAAATATATATATATGTGTGTGTGTGTGTGTGTGTGTGTGTGTGTGTGTGTGTGTGTGTGTGTGTGTGTGTGTGTGTGTGTGTGTGTGTGTGTGCGTGTGCGTGTGTGTGCGTGCGCGCGCGTGTGTGTGTGTGTGTGTGTGTGTGTGTGTGTGTGTGTGTGTGTGTGTGTGTGTTCTTTTCTCACATGTGGTGAGAGTATTTTCGTCTGGCGTATTAATCGGTGCGCCTCTATCATTGAGAAGCTTGCCTATACCAGCGAATCGCACGCTTAATTTGGAGACCGCCCATTGGAAGCAGTAAGTTATAGAAACTCATGCTAATCCAGCTTCACAGGAAAGCGACTTCATTTTCAATTGTTGTTGCGTACATAATTTATGTCACATGTGCACTTAAATTGGCAACTTTACATTAATAGTGTTTTGCTCATCGCGCGTGCACTATGAGGTGCATATTTTGTCTCGTGGATGCCCACGATATTCATAAATATGTGCTGTGATCTGCAGCAATGACGCCCTTTTAATACACTTCATTCTAAAAGAGATATGTTCATATGCTTAGCAACTGACTGCCAATTTTCACACAACGAAATATTTTGGATCCAGGAACGTTGTGTTCCGCCAGAACTCTTATCCAGCAAAAAATATCAAGAAAATGTCTGAATAAAATTTTTCAACCGATGCGGATTCACTGCCGGGTTTACAGAGAATGGCGAATTACAGGCTGCAGTGAATGACAATGAAAAAGGGAAAAGTGGTATATATTGTCACCTAGGCGGCAGTAAAACCCCCATCATATATGCTTCCATCTGCCCGAGCATAGCGGCATTCTATAGATACGCTGAACATTTCGCACCAGCGTAAAGTATTTACTACTGTCTGAATACTGCAAGCTCCTCCCATTTGTTTGCAGCTTTCTTGCAAAGGGCTGATCCAGCGGCTCCACTGGGGATAAGATGGCTGGTAAAGCGCTCCAGCGCATTTTATAGCAAATGTGTCCAAAAACACTTCTTGCATTTTGTGGGCGAATTGTTTTGGAACGCCCTTTAAACCAAGTTAAAGCTCGCAGGCTCGCGTACGCTTTCCTTGATGTCCCGAAGGCTGGCTTGTCATATTGTTCCACCAGCTGAAATAGTGGACTTTGTGAAAAGCTGCCATGCCTTGATGACTATGTAGTCAATAAGGCTGCATTGTTTCAGGATTCAGCAACTTACAGAATCTCATAATTGGCGTTGAGGAAACGTCAGGTTTGTTGTGCCTGCAGTAAATGTTGATTGTTATTTCTATACTGTATATATTCAGGAGCAATTCTTATATAATGTTTTGTTTTTTGTCGAACGCTTAGTGTAACTGCATTCTCTCTCTGGCAGCGTCCTCCAGCGCTATTTTCAACTTGTATTATAGTAAACCAGCACGTAAATTAGTAGTGGTTTATGCACCTTAAAACAAACTTGAGCACGTTTCTCAGCAATTATTACTTGGGATGAGATTTATTTTCGGCTTGCTAAAGTAACAGTTCCATTCTGGAATAATACAATTACGGGACCTTGCCTAGAATCCTTTTAGAAATAACACTAAATATTATAAAAAAACATGGACAATGATTGCTTTTGTGCTATCGCACCTTTCGTTCGTTCCCTTGTCAAACACCTGAACAAATACTGCCCCTTAAGAGTTGTGTTCTACAGATAAAAGTAAGAATAAGAGGCGGTACCTTCTCGATTTACAGGCTACCCCTTCTCATCTGCAGAAGTTGTTGCTCAAAGAATATTGTTGTTTCGACTGCCAGCCATCCAAACCTACTCTATACCACACACCTGAACGATGTATGTGTAACCTAACTTAGAACTTCTTCAAATGGGAACTGCTTAAGGGTTTGAACACAGAACTAATCCCATTTTACGAGGGGGTACCCAAAAGAAACCGGACTAAATTTTTTGGTCGGCAAAGCTTCTGTGGTACCGCGTTTTGCCACTAGGAGCGCATAGAACGAACATTCCAGAGTCAGTAAGCCGAGTGCCGTCGTTGATGGAGGTCAGACTAGTTTAGGCACAGTTTTAGAGTGATGACAGTTTTGTGTGAATGTCGTTTTTGCAATGGCTGATTTTCCTGAACAGCGTGCGCCGGTGAAATTCTAATTTTTGCTCGGAAAAAGTTGAATGGAAACTCTTGAAATATAAAGAAAGACGTACAAGGACGATGCTATGGGGACAACTCAAGTATTCCTGAATCGAATCCTGAATCAAAGCAACAGTCATGCCAATGGAAAACTTCAAATTCACCTCGCCTCAAGAAAGCTCATCAGGTGAAACCAAATCTCAAAACAATGCCGATTTGTTTTTTCGACGTGAGAGGAGTTGTCCATTGAGAATTTGTTCCCCAGGGTCAGACAGTTAGCCAGGCTTTCTACTTGGATGTTTTGAAAAGATTGGGCAACAGTGTGCGGGGGAAGCGGCCAGATTTGTGGCGGTCGGGTGCCTGGTTTTTCCATCATGGCAATGCCCCTGCTCACACAGCCCTGTCTCTACGACAATTTTGAACCAAAAATGGCATGACCCCTGCTCCTCAACCCTCATACTCTCCCGACCTTGCCCCGTGCTACTTTCTTTGTTTCCTAGAATGAAAAAATAGATGAATGGAAAGCGTTTCGCTGATGTTGCTGAGGTGAAGAAAAAAACGACGGAGGCACTGTCAAGCATCACAAAAGATGAATTTAAACAATATTTTGAAAAATGGAATGAAAGATTCGACAAGCGTATCTTCGCAAGTGGGGAATACTTTGAAGGATATTGAAGGTATGTGCTTAAAATTTGAACAAATAAGTTCAAACAAAAATAAGTCCGGTTTCTTTTGGGTACCCCCTCGTATGTTGGTGTATGGCCCATCTCTCATACAATAATCGGTTAATTTTCTTACAGGGATAGTTATAGAAGTCCCTGTGCCTGTGCGTCTGTCCCAAACGTAAAAGCCATGGTTGGCGGTTGAGTATTCCAATCTACTTTGGTTTTTTAGTGGCCGCTATCGTTGAATTTCACACATGTCGGGGCGGATGGAGGTACTACAATCTTTTTTCGGCACTCACCCAACAAGAGGCATGTCAGTGTCTTCCTAATCTTTCCTCGTTTGCTAACTTTTCTCTGTCATTCAGATTGACCTCCTGTCCTTATTCTATCATTCACTAAGCGTTTCTTTCTCGTAACGTGGAGGGTACTTTACCACTCCAGGAAGCACGGCAATACAATCGTCAACTTTTTTTTACTCTTTAAGCAACACACGCTCAGGCTGCGAAAAAAAGAACTCTGAAGAGCCCTTCCCAAAGTGCATGCCTTCCTAACATGCAACCACTTCGCCACTTCTTGAGTGAATCAGCCTAGAATGGAAGGAAAATTCTCCTTACAACCTTAATCTTCCTCGACCTGCCAGAAGAGGCTGCGATACTCAATTTAACACGCTTCCACGGAGCAGAGATATTCACGATACTCTTACATCGTTCTCCCTGCTTCCTTTAGGCCATCAACTTGCGATGGCTGCAAGACGCCAGCATCCTAGCCTATGGGCTTCTCGGTGTATTAAGGCCGACATAGCCCTCTAGTAAGAGGAGCACATAGCTGGTTCGCCATGCTTATAGCCATTGGACCGCGTAAAGCTGATGCACTACGCCATTCCTTTCCTAGACGCCAGTACATAAGATGGCAGGAAAGAAAATGACCGTAACAGAAAAAAAGTTGCCGGGGCTCGCCAAGACGGTCAGCGGCCGAACACGAATCGCTGCTTCGCTGGATGATTGGGGCACCCATCTATTGTGTCATTTTCCGCGCCGTCACTCAAGCGCCGAAATGCTTCATAGTATTCGGTTTAACTTCAGAGAAGGCAATAGCTAACTTCGTCAATTGTTTTTTGTACAAGGGAAGTTGCCGTACATTCTTATATTCTTGACCATAGATAGTTTCACTAGTGAAATTTGTTCAAAAGAATAGCTCCTTGGTCGTACATGCTTTGTTGTATGCTATATTGTGTAGGAGAAGGAATTAAAGCACTGGCTTTTAATTGTGTTCAAGTCCTGTGAACAAAACTTTATGGAGCACTGAATTTGCATATTTTGAAAGAGCCCACAGGAAGGGAAGAGTTAAACACTGATATTGGTATCGAGAGTTGACAGCTTAATGGGGCTCAGAATAGCAACGAAAGCTGTGAACAGGCATTTTCTTCAATATGTCGTCCCAACGCAAGAGGCACAATTTAAATCTAGATTGTAACCCAAATTTTGCAATCAAGAGTATGTTGGGACTACTGTTCGAATCTTGTCAAACCATTTTCGACCACGTTGTCCGTTCTTGAATTCAAAAAGCTAGTATGAGATGTGGCCGTAAGATACAGTAATCTGTAAAGTGATTCTGCCTTTGCTGCTAAAAGTGGCGGTAACATTTCATTGTAGTAGCTGAAAAAATATTAGCGCTATTTTCTGCGGTATCTCTGTCTTCAGAGGTCTCTGGGTCCCTAACCCAAACCTTCTGGGTTGAATACTTTCACCAAGGCTGTTCATCTTGTTAACTATCTTGATAAGGAAATGTGGCGGCAAGCCATATATAAACAAGAAAAGATGTAGTACATTTACGAGAAATTGAATATTTCAAGCACTCAATAATGCCAACGGATCACCCACACCACAGTCACTTGAGGATATGAAATACATGCATAAAATATAAGCAAAAACTAGCGACCAAGAAGTTTTCAATCTCGTGCTGCAGCGAAAAAAAGAATCAATAGTATAATCTGCAGAGTACTCATTGGACTGCTTTCTTACTCTCGAGCCATCCGGCGCCTGTCAGGCGGATACGCCCCGGTTTGCTTTGTGTGAACCTCTTCGTATATCCTCACGCTTTACTTCAGTATATTTCAGTTATTATTACAGGCACACCGTTTCCTACACTGATCATTTGTACCTTTTACTTTTACATTTTTAACTTAATATATTTATTACAGAGATCTCCCATTCTTGCGAATGTTGGCTCACCATTTCTTTCTGCGCGAAAATTCTAGCCTTCTCAGTCGCGCCTTCATAACAACATTCGAAAAGCGGCCCTACACAACTTATGATGCTGGCGTTAGCTTTCTGCCGCACTTAAAGCCGGCAAGCGGAAACTACCTACCTTCACTTTTCGTCTTCTATTTTCACCCCTGTCGCTAAGCTGCCCAGCTCAGTCGTATTCCGGTTTCTTTCCGGTGTCGCATTCCGGTTTTCTCGTTCGGAGGGCAAAAGCCTCGAGGCGCAAGCTAAACGGGCCAGAACTTTTCCTCGCAACTTCCTGCTTCCGGCGCACTGAGCCGCAGGATGTCACTCGCAGTGCACCTGACTGCTATTACGCGAGCTCTGCTGTGTCCCTTCGCTTCCTTTTTCGCTTCAAGGCGGAACAACTCCCCGCCGCTTTCACTCAAGCGGGTGGCTGCCCTCGTATTTTGTGCATGTTTAGCTTTTATTGGCGCAAGTGCTTTCGCAACAAGATTTCTTTCCTCTTTTCTTATTCAATAGCATGAGATGACGTGCTGTACCCTCCTATACAAACCTGCAACAAAGACTTTTCAGTTTTCTTTCTGTGCTCAGTGGGGTGCGCTCTGCTGAGTCGCCACCAGAAGTATGCGCGTTCGAAGCCGAAACAAAGCATCCACCAAAACGGCGTACAGAGAGCAAGAGATAGTCACGCTTTGCATATAACATGATCCCTGCATGTTCAAAACAATTAGTCAGTACGCAACTCTATATAAAGACTAAAGAGGGTGCTGCAAAAAAGTGCGTGCACTTTGAGCCAAAGGCACGTCCTTTATCCTTTCTAGAGTTATCACCTGCATTGGCGGTGTCAGGAAGAGCTTTTTTTTTCAGTACAAAATATATATCAGACTATCCACTGTTCATAACCTGACCATGTAATTCAAAAATATTTCTCTTCGCAGCACGCTTTAAGAGAGGTTAGTTTGTAGTACCTTGCCCGACCACGCTTCTAACCTATCTAGTAACTTTATCGCTTTTATTACGGCGAAATCCTAATCCCCTTAGTCCAGACGCCTGTCAGTAAGAAAGTATGGGGAGCTTAACAAGCAGGGATCGCACCTGGATATTGTATTTCCCTACTTCGTACATGTTCTGCGCACTCTGAATTTTTACCTGCTGCTCCCACTCCCCTTTTGTTCTTTTTCCTGTGCATGTTTACTTGTTTATTTTTACTTGCATTTTTTCTTTCATTTACTTGTTTCTATACTCTCTGTGCATTTCTGGCTCACCTGTTCTGTATGCAACTCCTACAAAAAGGGAAACACCACCGAAGACAAATCACTGTTTAAAAAGATTGGTCCTTCGATCCAAATGTCTAGTCGTATAAAAATGTTTCTTTTAATGATGTGTATACTTGGCTACATACATTTTAACAGACAGGCATGTCATGCCCTAGCAATATACTTACATATAACGATCAGTCCTCCGATCGAGCAGATTCTACGTTGTTCCAGGGTGTTCTAGTATCTTTGCCAGCTTTATCTCCAAAGTCCGCTATAAGCTTTAAAAAGAGCATGACCGAGAACGGCCGGCATTCTGTTCGCCGACCGCCGAGCACGCTTGTTGCTACGCCGCCGCCGAGTAATTGAGTTCTTTGCCGGTGCAAGTCATCCCAAATAAAGTGTTTCGTTTTGAAGCCATTCTCGCTGTTTTCCGCTTCGCCAGACTGCACTCACTGCTGCAGACATCTGGTGGAGGTTCTGACCTGCTATCCAGCTATTCCCTTCATAATGGAACCTGATGCACAACCAGTGCCCGTCGTGCTTCACCAGCCCCGTGAGCCACCGAGTTTTCGTGCAGAACCACAGGAAGATGTAGAAGACTGGCTGGACATGTAGGACTGTGTGGCAGCGCTGAATGCCTGGGACGACAGCGTCAAGCTTCGAAACGTTTGTTTTGCATTGGACGGCCCTGCCAGAACGTGGTTCGAAAACCACTAATCATCCCTCACAATCTAGGCGACCTTCAAGAAGTAGCTACTGGGTACGTTCACTAGCGTCATACGTAAGGAAGGAGCGGAGGTCCTGCTGCAGTCAAGAATTCAACGCCCAAACGAGACTGCGACTGCGTATGTGGAAGACATGAAACGCCTCGTCAGGCGCGCCAACCGTGACATGAATGAAGGAAAGAAGCTCTCCTTCCGGATGCGTGGCGTGAAGGAGCAACTCATCGACGCGCTGATCCGGGATCCTCCAAAAACCGTCGCCGAGTTTGTAGCTGCAGATTGAAGTGGGTCCACGGGTGAAACGAGGGGTTCTGGCCTGAATTATTCAGCAATAAATTTCGAAAGGAATTAGAATACAGAACGGGTGCCTAACACGATCCAATGCGCCGTCAATTTATGTTCACGGACTTGGAGGGATCTTTATAAACTTTGGCGGAAGTGTAGTGCCAGTAAATTTGGAATGTTGCATGCACTGTCCGCTGCTTGACTGCGAATCTCATCCATTAAGTGGTGTCTGTCGGGAATTATTGTAGTGGAAAATCATTTCAGTGGAAAGAGTAGTTTGCTTGCTTGGGTCTTTCCTCTAATGTAAAGTGACTGGAGGACACGTTATTGTCACTGTAAAGAAGTGACAGAAATGAGCTTGCGATCACTGATAACTATTAAACCACGATAGAAATCGCAAATTTTCGATCAGAACACGTTGCAAAACAAAACAGAGAGTTGTAGGAGGACCGCAAAAAATGGTAGATTGCTGCTAGAAAATTATAAACACACTGAAGGTTACAGACAAATGGCTGACTGATATGCACAGAAAAATGGTATAAGTTGAAAACTGAAAAGCTCAATTTGTGATCCAGGACATTAATTGCAAATCATACAGAGCAAATGAATCATTTTTTCAACAGAGGCATCAGGTTTTATCAAAATCGCAAGAAATTCAGACGTCTAGAATGAAAGCTAGGAAGAAACTACAAAACGACGCTTGACAGAACGAGACAATCAACCTACTTGGTTGTGCTGATAAAGCAATCCTACCATTTCTGACGCCATTTTAGTGTTTTCTGAAAAACTTCTCACCCAAAAACAAATGGCAGGCTCACACTACAGACCTAGCTGGACATTAGCCGGAGTAAAACTCGCGGTGGGTACAAACACATAAGGTAAGTTCTGAAATGGAATTGCACCGACAGGAAAGGAGCAAAAAAGAATCCATTTTCCACTACCATCTCTTTCGGAGAATTATGGGAAAAACTACTGTTTTTTGTTTTCTGCGGACGCGCATTTTGTTTTGTAAGGCTTGGAGGCCCTTTTACATCGAAACTGTTTCACCGCGCATGCAGTCACTTCGCCCAACTTTCTGTGGTCGGAAGTTCTCCTAGAGGCACAGTGAGGCCAGGAATTTCTGAAGGCAACAAACGCAGATTCCTTAAAGGGCACTCCGCTCTTGCCTCCCTCTTGTTTAAACCCTCGTAGTGACGTCCAGCGGAAAAAAACAGAGAGCAAGCATTTGGGCTGCGGGTGGTATGACGTGCGCGCGAATGCACTTGATATGCGAAGAGATATGGATAGCAAGCAACAAAGGCACTGACACGTGAAGTCTTGTCATTCATTCATTCATTCATTCATTCATTCATTCATTCATTCATTCATTCATTCATTCATTCATTCATTCATTCATTCATTCATTCATTCATTCATTCATTCATTCATTCGTTCATTCGTTCATTCGTTCGTTCGGTCTTTCGTTCGTTCGTTCGTTCGTTCGTTCGTTCGTTCGTTTGTTCGTTCGTTCGTTCGTTCGTTCGTTTGTTTGTTCGTTCGTTCGTTCACTTCCTCTCATCGCACCTCTGACGATAATGAAAGGTTCGATCCTGGTTTCCAAAACTTCTCTTTACATTGACGATACACTGTACATCATTGCTCTGAGTTGGTTTGAAAACAAGCAAAGCGCAAGATATTGTGAAGCTGCGTGAGTGCGGCATTAAAAAAAATGGTCCAAAGGTGCTGTCTATACGTGTGCGTATGTGCATATACATGGTCTGTTCTGAAAGTAGTAGGACTCATTTTTTTAAACAAAATTTATTCAAGAGAATAGTATAAACGATTAGCAAAGCAGAAATCTGGGCGAGTTGGTAAGTATTCATGATATTGTTCACAGCGCAACAAGAACGGGAAAAACGAAAGACGATGGAGTAACACAAACAAGCGCTGACTATCAACTAGTTTTTATTGCAGAAAAGAAGGGGTACATATAGAAACACTTATCAGGCACACTTGCCATGAGAGAATGGGAGAGAGCATTTTGGCGCAAGCAAGCAGGTTGCGTGTGAATGGGTACCCTAACCGACTCATTTCTAGAACAGCGGAAAAGCTTCTCAGGCAGCTCAAGAACGGCGTTCAGCCGAAAGAAGGCAAAAAGAGGAAAAGGCCGGCTGTGGTCCCATATGCACACTGCTTATCACATGGGCTGAAGAAAGTTGCAGGCAGATACGACATTGACGTCGTCTTTTCTGCGCCCAGGAAGCTAAGCACGATGTGCAAGCAGATCAGCCAGAGGCTAGAAGGCAAGAGGGGTGCCTGCCAGGTGCGGCATTTGTCCCCGGCGTTACCCTGCGAAGTAGGGGTGGTTTACCAGGTTCCCTTTTCATGCGGGGCTGTGTACATCGGCCAAACCGGCAGGTGTGTGAATAAGCGCCTGTTGGAGCATGAAAATACTAGAAAAAATGAACCCCTTTCCCACACAGGCGCCCATTGCAGGAACTGCCAATGCGAGCATATGAAAGATCATGCTGAAAGGAGGGCAAGAGGTGACCCCCTTGCACAGTCTACGTTTATGTGCAAGGAGTGCAAATGCGTACCGGATTATAGTAACACGCGCATCCTGTTCCGACACGGCGATAAGGTAACACGAGAGATCATGGAGGCCTTTTATATTCATCAGAAAGGCAGTCTATGTATCAGCAGCCCTTCGATTGCCTTATCCGAGAGGGAGTTAAGGTATCTGAACTCCCACGTGCCTTCCAGAAAACGTCTGTGTGCCTGATAAGTGTTTCTTATGTACCCCTTCTTTTCTGCAATAAAAACTAGTTGATAGTCAGCGCCTGTTTGTGTTACTCCATCGTCTTTCGTTTTTCCCGTTCTTGTTGCGCTGTGAACAATAGCATGAGTATAAACGATTACAATTTTTCAAGGTAGCACCCTTCCGCACCCACACGCTGCTGCCAATGAGTTTCCAGTTTTCGTACGCCTCCAGGAACGCCTGGACCGGATTGCTGTTTAGCTCCCTCGTCACGGCCTGTTGAACCACCTCTACCGATCCGTGATGTTTCTCCTTGAGCGTCGATTTTATTCTCGGGAATAGAAAAAAGTCTGGCGGGGCCAAGTCCAGGCTGTAGGGGGGCTGAGGCAGCGTTGCCGCCTTGTGCTGGACGAAAAATTGGGGTCCTCATTCACACGATTAAGAAGATCCTACCGGTTGGCCTCTTCCTCTTCTGGCAACACTCCCGGCACCAACTTCTCGCGCGCTTTCCTCATGGATAAGTTTTCTGTCACTATCTCAAAAACTTGGGTTTGAGGAATGCTCAAGTCATCAGCAATCATTCTGATACTCATTCTACGATCACTGTTAAGTAAATGTTTCACTCGCTACGGATTTTCTTTGGTCTTGCTGGTCGAAGGGGGTCTGGAGCGGTCGTCTTCCTGCACTCTTTTTTTACCTTCTCGGAAAAGCTTGTGCCACTCAAAAAACACCTGATCTACCCATGGAAGGGTCACCGTAGGCCTCCTTAATCATGTCGTGAGTATCTTTTCTCGTTTTACCAAGATTTACTCAAAATTTGATCGCGTATCGCTGATCCAGTAAACGCTCGACGATTCTGCGTGACGAGACGTTTCGACAGGGGTTCACTGTACAAGAGACCTCCTCTCTTCAGCGGCCGAGAGCCGACTGCCGATTTTCCCCAGCATTCCCAATATCCCCCTTCAACGATCCTGAACGCGCAGACCACCTCTCGTCCGCCCGTTCGCCCAGGAAAAAACCAGTCCTACTACTTTCAGAACAGACCCTGTATGAGTGCGGGAAGAACTTTGCATCATTGTTTCTTCAGTGGTGAAGCCATGGTGTGGTGCATCCGCGTCTTCGTGTTGGCGAAGGTAAAGTTCCTTCCGTGCAGTGCACCCCTTCCATTGGTGTATTCTTTGTGGCGGGGGCTTAACTACAATTCTTTTTATTTCGATGGCAATGAATGCAGCGTTGCGCTGACCGCCCATTGTTTTTATTCTTTTATACATCATCTCTTCAACTTTCGCTCAGCTACCCTTCCAAGTTCGTGATGGTCGTCTTTCGGTGCCGCGCAGCAGAATCCATCCAATCTCCCCACAAGGGAGTCAGCCGTGGCTGGTCGATGAAATGGTATGGCACCGCATGTTACCTCATATGACTGGCGAATGCTTTGCTGTTAGTGTTTCTCCTCTTTATCTTTTCTGTTTCAGAAAAGGCTATAGAAGAATCTTTCATTTTTTATTTTTCATTCAAGAAACGTAGTGCCACAAAAAGCAAAAATGAGCCTTTTTTTCGTAGCGGCAATGTAAAGATTGCTGCTGCAGCACCTCCATGACACGAGATATTCAAAGGAAGCAGGTCGGCTTTTTGCGAACAAGTCTCGTGTGACCACGTAGTTTAACGAGGACGCTCCAATTATGTTAGGTGTTTTCTTTTTGAGCGTGCCTCTGCTTCCTTGAAACGCAGATGCCGCTTCTGTAGTTCACGTTAAACGGTGCCTATATAAGATTTCACCATTGGGCATCACTGCAAAGAAGCACTAGAGATAAAAAAGAGAAAGACAGCGCCGGAGCAGTACAGTAATGTCTTTAGAAATTATATAAAGTAGCAAGAAATAAAAAAAGATCATAAAGCGCATTATGTTAGCATTCTCATTACCTCATGCGAGAAGCGTTTCCTTCTCCAGGGAGGATACGAAAACTTTAGAATGATGGCGAGCAGCAAAAAAAAAAGAAGCTGTTTTTCAACCTTAATTCCTTAAGACAGGCAACGACTTATCTTACGTTGAAAACAGAAGAAACGCGAGTACCCCTGGACAAACAGGCAAGCCAGCGAAAAAAACCACCGTCTCGCTCTGCTGAAGACTAATGGGAAAGTGTCAACGATAAAGCTGCGAGAAAGTCGCTGACGCATTGTGAAACGCAACACGGGTAGAGAAGCAGAAAAGTGTGAAAGACAACGTGGAAGTTTTTGTAGTTGTTTCGAAATTAGCAGAGGCGGTCTGCGCCACTATAGTTTCCCGTCGGCACGAAACACAGCAGAAAGTGAAACCGGCGACCCCTCTCAAGAGGAAACACGCAGGATTTCAACTTGCCTGCGAACCGATTAGCTGCAGAGGGGAAAAATATAACACGCCCAATAAATTCATGTCGCTGCGAAGGATTTGTCCGCAGAAAAACAATTAAAAACGTTTGGGTGCCTGGGGTGATGTCCGAAATTATGAACGGGTGGCTTCAGTAGCACCTGTTTCTTTTGTTGGAAGAGGTATAAAAATAATAGAAAAAACACCTTCAGATTGGGATACCAGCAGGCAATATTTACAAAAGTGAACGGCCAACCATGGAGATTCACGGAAGTCTAGTAGCGAAGTAATACATAACGGGAAATCCATTGAAGTTTGTGGTGTCCCATGTTTAAATAGTACAGATCATGTATAAGTGTAAGTGTATACATTAAGAACGTATTCTAAATTAACAATTTGCTAGAATGGTAACTGGTGATATAATATTCCAAGCGCGTGACATCAAATCCTGCTTAAGAGTAACAATAACACCTATAAGATGCGTTCAGTACCACAAAGCTTCCTGATGAGTGTGATGCCCTCAGGGAACGAAACGAACGAAACCAAAAGGGAACGAAACCAAAAGTATTTCTGGTGCATGGTACAGAAGTCCTTGGAAAATCTTGTTAAAGAAAAAGTTAGCTAATGTGCAGGCACTGGAACACCGGAGCTGACGACCTGACCAGCGCTGTTGTGTCCCCTTCTTGTTCTGTGCCGTCTTTGCGCTGTAATAATGAATGAAACTGACAACCATGTTTAAAAGTTGTTGGAGCGTGTTCTGATTGGCCAACAGACGCGAAGAAGCAAGGCGTAGCGGTTGAGCTGCCAGAACAAACTGTTGTAGCGAAAAATATACACAGGAGAATTCGACCACTTGCAACAAATACGGTTTCTGCAGACAGCGCACCTGGTATTGAAACGCCCTTCGGCTTCGACTTACGGCAGCCTGGCATCTCGTAGGGGGAAGAAAACGGTAGCAAAGTGGGCGAATCAAACATATAAAAAGATGCAGCCGTCAGACAAATATCCAGCGACGAAGGCTTGTGAAAAGAGAAAAAAAATACAAAAACAACCTTTACTACCACCGCTCTTGGGATAAAATGCAGTCAAAGAGAAAGTCACTCACAGGAGAGCTGCATCAATTTTGGGGCTGGTTACCTGATACGGAACACAGAAGACCTGGTTGCTTTGAGATGAAAAGGAAAGCGAAGAATAATGAACTAAATGTTCTTGATTATATAATTCCTAAGAAAGGCAGGAGAATAGTCGAAACGCGTTCCAATAAGTTGCATAGGCGAAGTTGTCATCCACATACTCAAAATACAGCTAAACTCGCTTGTGCATCAATGCGCCCACTACCACATCAACACCTCCAATTCTGCAGCAACCGCGGGTACTGTACAGAATACAACATGAAAAATAAAGTACAGCAAACACACCTCGGCACTGAGAAGAGTCGCTTAAGAGGGAGTGCAGTAGCAGCCACATTACCAGCCTGGAAAGCTTTGCAATGGGCCGTATTTTCTACTGTTGTTTTATTTCGCATTCCGACTTTCTCTATGTCGAACTTCGAAGCCTTGCGGCAAAACCTCGTTTCATGTGCTCCTCTTTTCTGACTCTCCTGTGGAGTCAACTTCACTTTTTGGTGGACCGTACATCCGAGAAGAACGCAGGAGTGCTCGCACGTTTTTCCTTGTCTCACGTCGCCCCATTCATATGTCAACAAGAGGGAGAATCGCTGCAACGATTCCTTGTTAGGGAGCGCCCCTGTCGTGCTGCCGCGTATTGGCCACGGCAACCTTGTTAGTGGCGCTTTCTTCTGAAGGGACAGCCGTACAGGAGGCGACAAACTCTGACAGTTTCGCATATCGATTCCTTCGTGTCTTCATGAACCACAATTCACAGACAGGTCTTCAAACAGATAAAAGCAAAAAGGACGCTCTCTCGATTCATGCTAAAGTCAAAGACTGCCATTCCTGTCTTCGTGGTCATCGTTTTTCTCTGAATAGTAGACCTTCAACAGAACATTTGGAATCAGGTGCAATTTTTCCTTTATCTCCTTTATAACAGAGCCTCCTTTCAAGATTTTTCTTTTATTTAAAATATCTGAAAACTTTTTCTTTTTCACTTTCGTTCGAAGAAAATATCTGCATACTCCAGAAAAAATGTTAAGGCGTTTCTTGAGCTTGCAAAAAGAATAATGCACTCTGAAAGAAGGCAGGAAAGAGACTAAACTTGTTATGAAATCTAGTTTCAGGGGCATAGCGGAGAAGCAGAGTTGTGCAGAACCTGACTGACTGGAGAGAAATGAAGGAGGGGAGAACTTTAATGAGAAGAAAGGTGGGCCACAGATGGTAAATGTGAAGGGAAAATAATGAGAGTGTGGATAGTAATTTACGATGCCATAATACAAAGAATTATTTGGCACTGAAAGCTTAATAAAGGCGCATGCGCACATCACGCGCGCCTACGAGGAGGTGCACGTGTACAGGTGAAGGCAGCGACGAGTGGTGTTTCAAACAGCCAAAAATCCGCGTGTGCAAACGTCAGTGCTGAGGCACAGCAGTTATTTGAACGAGTTGGTCTCTGCTGCAAACTGTTTCCCAAGTATGAGTGCTGAAGTAGTGCAGCGTAGCTTGTTTTGTCATTAGTAGTGAGGAAAATAACTCCACTACTACCACACAAGACTCAAGGGATTGAGGGAGAAAATAAAAGTTACATGTTCTTACTGTATATACCACCCATTTATTGTATCTAACGCAACAAGTTCATACGCAGGAGACGCAATCTTCTGTTGAATATCAAAGGAATGCTCCAAATCCTCTTATGAGCCAGCTATTTTTCGTAACAGCATGCCTGTACCGTCACTCAGCTCACCTGAATTTTTCCTTCCAAGTAATAAGGATAACGAGCAGCCTGTATCTCCGCCTGTTTTCTGTGTACCTAAAGTTGTAGAAGGTGAAGTTCGGCAGTTGGCCAATCTTCGTGCACTGCCGTTCGAATGGTGTGATTCTTGAGCACGGTATGAAGGGTGGGTACAATAGTATTCGGGCTATCTGCATGAATTGTAGTATCCTACAGTACGCCCTCCCAATGTGTTACAGAAAATTTCCTTGGAATTTTTTTCATTTGTCCCAGATTAAAACCTATGCTAATGGGGCCATGGTAACTACACCCCGGATATAATTCTGCCTATCACTGAAGTGTCGTGGAGCCATTCCACCACGTCAGGTCCGGTGGGTGTGATCGTGTTGCGGACAGTACTGCGACCCCTGGTTGATTCAGCGGTGTAAACTCCATTTCTGTGAAAGCAGTGTGAACTTGATCACCCCATTTGAAATCATAACTATTTGTTCTACTTCACTTGTTGTACTTATTTGCTCTTACTTGCTTCATGAGAGATATTTGTGTTGAAAAATGTGGTCTAATTAACAATAAGTGCAAAGGAAACAGCAGTCCGTACTGTCTCCTTGTATACAAGTCCAAATATTATTCGAGGGTTATACTGAAATCTTGGCACGTTCTTAGTACTGACCGCACCAGTACTAATGAACAGACTAGTGGCAAATGAACGAATGTTCAGCCAGTATTCATTGTGCGTTTATGGAGGCATTTTTCTCCTGCAATTTGTGGTTTTCCGTCATAAAGAGAAATTTAAGAACTGCTAAGATAGACCAAAGGTGGCAAGCGAGGTTTAGTAGGGTAGATTCTGCGAACAGGTTAAGAAACTCGATCTAAATATGCAAAAGATAATATAAATCGTGTGCGACATATTATATTCTCCGAGAAAGGAGGAAAAGTTTAGTCTCATGGAAGTTTTCTTTTTATGATGAGTGGAAAGACAGCATGAGCGATCCGTTTGTAGAGGAACTTCATCTTTTTATTGTCATTTTCTTCAATTTCAAGTTTCTATTTTTGCAACTTGAGAGCAGTAACTTGCACATATTCCAGCACCCACTGTACCTTCAAATTTTATCATCTCTTTCTTTTGTTGGTTCAATAAAGCTTCAACTCTTCAATTTTACTTGAAATATTTAAAGACCGAAGCAGCTGTTCTGGATAAAGAAGAGTAATAAAAGGAAACAGCAAAAAAGAAACAACAAAGTTTCGAAGGAAAGCACACAGTACTAAACTCTCCCTCCTCAGCCAAAACGAAAGATGTTCTCAAGATCCAGAAGTCTCTGTGCACCAAGCACGAGGCCTTTAAATTTTCTCAGTCGTGTGCCCTAAAACTGTGTAAATTTTCTGAAACTGTGCCCTAAAGTCAGACCATCGCACGGACGATGCAATTATCTTTCTCCGCCATTTGGCAAAGATGGCTTCCGCTGTTTGCAGCCCTTGTTAGACGGTAGCAAGTGCAATGTTTGCATAACAACATCTTCCGAACGTGGGAAAAAATATTTGAATATTGTGAAAGTTACGAAGCGCTTTATGCAGCACTGGCATTATGCAGCATTGAAAGGAGCGAAGAAGCTAATGCAATCACAAAATAAATTTAATCCCCCAAAACTTTTATACCGCTCCACTCGTAAAAGAAAAGATGCAGAAAAAGGGAGGCTAGCGGATACGCAACAACTGTTAGGCGGCACTGTGGACTGGATGTTGAAAAAAGATGAAGGCCAACAGAAGGCATGTGCGCACCTTTTCACCGTCTCAGCTAGGATGTACAGCATACTAGGAGTTGAAGCCCGCTCTCATATCGAGGCAATGGTGTCGTAAAGGAATGGCTTTTTTTACAACGTAACAAATCAGCACTTTAGATGTCTGCTACCGGGAGCAAAATTTTACTCGATGCAGGGGTAGCAAAATACGTTTTCAGCGCAGTCACGTAAATAACAAGCGAAAAATCTCTGTAAATATCTAGAGACATGACAGCCACTGGGCTGCAAAGCGCCGCTACGATACCTGTTTCCTCACGAACTCGCAACTGTAAAATTTTGCTTCCCATACCATGCACGAGAGAGGGCTACAAACCACTATGTGGGCAAAGGCGAAACAAAGGGTAATTAAATATTACTTTGCTGATATTCTTCCTCTTGTAGTTTATCGGTAAGTGTTCATCGAGTGCGAAAATTGTGTAAACCGCACATTTTATTTACCAAAGCTAGATAACAATGCATTTATCGTGAAACAAAAACACCTTATGATCCATGGTGATTTGCACTGATATTTTAGGTTCGCTTCATCGAGATTTTTTTTTCTACTGAATGCGATATGGAGATTTCAGGCGCGAAGACCAGAGTTAGCTGAAAACTGGTTGTATGGCACTGGAACTGATCATGTTTTATGCACTAAAAGGGACGGCCACTGCCCTTCCACGCTGTTGTCGCAAAACTACGTGTTTAGAAGTTTTGTCTTCTTTTGCCTTCAAAACCACGTTTTCTGGAGTGCCAAAGGTGTGATCAAAATTTCCTTGAAGGTAGAAAAAATTTTACCTATGTAATTTTGATATTTGAGTGATTTGTTAAAATCAAAGAATATGCGGTGACATCTTACTATGGTATGCTACTTCAGTAAAGTGCTGGCGTCCTCCTATAGCTGTTTTACAGAGGGCCTTCTGCGCTTTTTGTTTTTCCAACCCTATGCTTAGGCGATTGGTGCAGGCCACAGGCCGTGGCTATCAATCCGAAGTTATTTATTGGTTTGGTTCATGACTGCTTTCTTAAATGTAACAGACGAAAATGCAGATATAAACGGTTACATTGATATTGATGGTTTGGCAGTAGTCTCAGTGAATTCTCTAAAATACTTCATATTGATTGAATATTCTAACTTACTCCGTGCATTGCGTATAATCGTACTTAGGAAGGGACCGACACTTTTCTGCACCGTGCATTACTGTCTTTCTACTTCACATTAGTGAATTGTGATGTCTCATATGTCATTATTTCCTGGTTAACAGTTATAACTTTGACGTATTTTTTATCTAGCGTATGCAAAATCAAGCCATTCGTACTACGAAAAATGCACTTTGCTCTCTAAAATCAGTCTTCTTAGAGCAAATCTGATCTTTTGTGTTATAATTTGTTTGGTTATCACATTCACGCTCTCCTTTGTCAACTTCTCAACTACTAACTACCTTAAAAATTAATCGGTCACAATCTACTAAGGAATCGTAATACTACTACGTTTCCTACAAATAACAAATTTCTCCCACTGATGGTTATAGTAACTACGGACAAGCGACGCTTTCCTTTCCCGCCATCAAAATTTGTAACTGTTTGCCACTATCACTGCAACCATGATAATGAATTCCTAAATTAAAAAGATTGTTAAAGGTATATATTTTTTTAATGCAGTAATATTTTGAACACTTTATTCTTTGTTTGAGGCTCTTTCGCTTATTGTTTGCTTTCTGGCCATCCTATTATTATTTGTATGGGTTGAGGACGTCGCGATTTTGTCTTTGTATGTGCGTTACTCATTCGGGGTCCCAGTACAGTCGACGGACAATAGGATCCTCATCTGTGTATCAATATGTATACTTCCCTTTATTTGCATTCAAAAAATTTTATTTGATTTCACCGCAACCTTATAAAAGGTTACACACAAGTCTAGGCGAAGACGCATACCTGTCCTAAATACCATTTATCACAGGCTGCGTTACGCATATTGTGTCACTTTTAGCTTCTTGCGATTCTCGGCTTAACAACATACCTTCTGTCAACGGCGTTCCTACTTTGCACAATATATCGCATCGATGACAGCCGCTCCTCAAATGCACTGATACTTTATTTCTTTTATTTTTTCTCATATTTTGATCACCCAGGGAATGCCGAAAAAACAAAACCAACTGTTAGGTATTTTATAACAAATATGTTCGCAAATCTAAACCGGGAAACCAAAAAGAAGAGTTCTGCAAAACAGCATGTCGATCGACGGTGACGCCACTTTTACTGCGAGCCATGATGAACCAGAAAGACTTTAATCCATGACTGTAAACTCTATAGCCATCTGAATTCTTGCGAATGATGGGCCGTGCACATGAAATCGAGGTGCAAGCAGAGCGCTTTGAACAAAATGATAGTTGTCAGAACTTTCTTGTTCTTAAGTATTTTGTCTCATCAATTTTTTTTTTCTTTCATCACCCCGCAAAGGTCCTCCTGGCGACTGAAGTTTAAGGACGACATTCATTGCTAAACCACTCGATTTTTTCAAGTTTAAAGTTTACAACCTTAAATAGTGGTGCAGTCATCCTACGACTTCTTTTGGTCTTAGCGTGCGCAACCCAGCTTGGATGAGAGCTGAGAAGAGGTCACTGCGGTAGAAGCTCCACTAAAAGTTTCCGTTGATTTGGTGCACTTCAAATTAAAAGAAGGACAAAAACAGTTACAAAAGTCTAGAAGAAAGCTGAACAAGTCCCGGGCAACAAAAAGCACATTTGAAAAACCAAAACAAATGCACTGGAAAAGGCGAAAGCCTGTGTTGGGTTTTGAAAGAACGACCCTGAAAATGTCCTCTTCTAGCACTACAAGCTGCTCACACGAAAGCGATGCATACTGGTGAACTAGGCCAGCGCGAATATGCAAATGATGGCTAAGTACCGAACGCACTCTAGTACACGTTGTCCACTCCACAAGTGTGTTTCTTTCAAAGCGCCCAAGTTTGCCAGTAACTTGCAGATTTCTGTCGAAGATAAAGGAAAAATTTCAGAGCTTTCAATGTCTACTTGGTAGCGGCCATTTCTGAAGCCACAAGTACAAGTGCAGCGTTCTTGACTAAAAACAAAATTAAAAGTACGTTTGTCCTTCCGCCGAAAGCACACAAAGTAGAAGAATTCGACTGAGGCAGGCATGAAAGGGAAGCAACCCCTCAACGACTCTGAGGTAGTCCAAAACACGCCACTGATGGGAAGAAACTGGATTACAAGGACGCAGAGAAAGAGGAATTAGAATGAAGAGAGAGGCGGGAAGTGCGGGCGGAATCCCGAGAGACCTCCTCTGGAAATACGCGAAGAACAAGGCCTTTGCGGACGTTGGAAAGCTGGCCAAGGAGGTCTTGCCAACTTGAGGAGAAAAGACAGAAAGAATTGAGTAGACGACAATATGTTGGTGCTTCTCCCGTCTTGAGCTTCTTCAGAGTGCTTCCTTGATCGCATGGGGCCAAGGCGAACGCTGATCGAACAGATACTTGCGCCTCGGGGTTCCCGTCGGCAGGGCACAGGGTGGAATCGTGCGGTGCTGTGGAAGACTGTTGGGAAGCATACAGAAGAGCACCGAGCAGGTGTGACATGGACAAAGAGAGGAGGACAGGGGAATAGGCGGAATGAGGACAGTGCTTGCTGAATATATGAGGGGAAACTGGAATAAATTTGCAGGTATCTGCCCAGGCATTTTGTGCGAGACGCTGCCAAGAAAAACAAAGTAGCAAGTTGTCCCACCGCTTATCTTTGTATTTCGAATGGCCATATCACATGCAGCTGACAACAGAAATGAAAGAGATACTCGTTATGGCATGCATGACGGAAGCGAACAGACACCGAAACCAAGGAGCATAGGATACGTATTTTCTTTAACAATTTATGGTTTTTCATTAACATGAGGTTAATAAATGAAGCAGCAAAAACAACCCCGTGCCACTAGTGGCCCATCCTGACTGGTGGGCTCAGATCCCTCCGGCGGCATGTCGTTGTTTTTTCTTGTGCATTTATTAATCTGCACTTGATAAAAAAACGCATACAAAAAACACATCCGCTATGCTCCTTGATTTCGGTGACAGTGCGTATCCGTCATGCATATCTTATGCAGGCGTTTATGGCAACCGATACAGAGGAAAGAATTCAGAACCTTTGAGGTGTTGAAGAATCCACAACAGAAACTTCAAACTTGAGCCGTTGATCCAGTGAAGAGGAGCTGATGATGATGATACGAAACTTAATGATCCCTTGATTTGTAATAACTAAACATTGAATTATTTCGGGAATAACTTAACATCAAGATCGTTGGGCTAAATATTGAGCCCTCAATTTCATGTTGCGAAAGTAGAATGTCTAATAATTTAAAAGAATGTAAAAATATTAAGGCTCTATGCTCAGTGAAAATCCGTCCTGCGTACCTGCTACTTCATTCGGAATATTTCACCTATGCCCTATTCATAAAAGTCGTGCGGCTCAACAATGGTTACCACAGAGATAAGTTCATTTACTGTCACTTGAATAACGCAGCCTGTTATCAAATTATATTATGGTCGGACCGGAGTCTTTCAAAACAACCTTCCAGAGCAGAATAATGTTTGTGTCACACTGGTGGGGACTAAAGCGAAGAATAACCGTATTGGATAACTTCTGCAGCAATTAAACACTAGGAAACACGAACACTGCAGCGCCATGCTTTCCGAACACTCTGTGTTTCGGGCTACAAAGTGAGGGAACAGTAAATCCCTTGCATGGTTATGATTCTGAGTTAATGGGATTTTTAAACGCCTGTAAAGGCGGGGTGGCCTAAATAAAGTTGAAACACGAATGCGCAATGGTAGTAGTCGTCATTACAGAAGCTCTTTTCGCTATGCTCAGTTATCTGAAAATATTTCTCTGCCTCTCCCAATAAAGCCAATCTTGAGATTTGCTCCATCCCTGCTTTTACAATGGCCTCTGTATTCCCTTTTCCCAAATATCCCCTGCTTAGGTGTTAATTTCATATATGTATATATCTAGAGAAAAAAAAGTGCAGAACTACATTTGGATTAAAGGCGCTCAACCCATGTAGTAATACATTTAAGAACACTTATAGCCGTCAGTTGATTTTCAGTGCCTACTCTTAAATCAACTACTTCAGAAACCCTCAGGCTGACACCCCTAAAAGACATGTTAGGTGACCAGCAATCTAAAACTGAAGGAAAATATCTTGTAGATGACCAAGTAAGAATACTATTTTTCAGTTTTTGTTTTATGATCATTCATGAGTCCTTCCAAGTGCCAAATTCAGAGCGCGCTTTCTAAACATCTTGAAATCAGTATTTGGAACGATGATACCGCAATAGCAGCTCAACAGCTACAGGCAGGTTTCCAGCACACCTAATAGCCAAGAATATTTCCATATGAACACATTCTCGTCTTCTGCGGTCTCCTCATTTTTTAAAGAGTGATTTCGAACGCACAGTTGTGACAAAATTATCAAAATGGCTCTTTGTCTTTTCTGTTCTAAGCAAATGAATCTTAGTTTCTGTGTAAAAGTCATCGTCGCGCGCAATAATGCCAAATTGCTTTAATCAGTTACTTCCTCCAAGTAGGCTGAGCGAATTTTCCTATCACAATTTATTAAAATTGAATCCAAGTCTGCTTTAACATCAGCGTTTGGCATCATGATTGCATACAATTCAAGATGATGCTCTGTTCAAATTTTGTTGGAGCATGAAATGCATCTTACCAGCCCTGGCTGCCAAAACTGCTGCATTTATTTCGCACCAACGCCGCATATGTTTTTCACATATGTTTTTAGATATGTTTTTCACGAAAATTTCCCCCTACCATTTTCACTTTGGTCCATAAATTAGCAAGTGACATTTTCTTTTTTATTACTTTTAACAATATCCTTTATATCCTCTAGTTCTGCTTGACCCGTCGGCTGATATCTTGGAAACGTTTTGCACACTTGTGATACCTTACTTTCTGCTTCTGTTTGGGCAAGTTTAAAAATATGCCATCCTTTCCTCGAAACAACGAAACAGAGTTCAAGTTTCTTGGAGTAAAGAATCTCCAGTGCATTTCCGCGATTTCATAAGGCAACTTTTTTTAATGGACAGGATTAATCCAACTCGACACGTCTGGCGTGAAACAGACGCCGTCACGTTTAATGTATAGGCTCCCGGTGGGGATCCGGGGCTCGTTACGAAGATTAATGAATTCTGCGGGCAGTCATTAAGCTTCAGGAAGAGGGCGGTGAGGAAACAAACTGAAAGTAGAATAATGCTGGGGAGGAGGCTGTCTGACTATATGGAAGAGACGTCTTTATGAAGTGTTAAGTTACAAACGCGGACGCATAGATACGGTTTGTGATTTATAACCTTCCACCCTTCTTCCTTGGCCTCAAGCTTGGAGGTGTACCTTTGTATGTGCATACTTTTCTTTTTACTTTAGTATCCGCGGAAAAGAAACCTTAATCGCTTGATGATGGCACCTTGTCATCTTATGATGCCTGAGCGAGGCATCGTATAAAGTTATGCGGGAGGATGGAGCTGACAGCGTTGTCTTCAATGGCCTTACGAGTGCTCTTGTAATAAATGACCGTTCAAAGAAAGTTTTCCTCTGAACGACTTGCTTTCGGCTGAAGGACGGAATCGGATTAAGAAGCTTGCTCATCTTCAAAAGCTCCAGGAGGAACATAACCTGTTTTCAGTATTTTCTCCGGAAGCAGCATATCCTGTCTGGAAAAAAAGTTTTTTCCCCTTGTCTCAACTTCTTTATTAATTGCAGCCTTCATTCCTTCCCTGTTACTCTTGCGCACTGGAAAGCAGCCGGAAACATAATGATCGCTGTGAGCAGCTTCGTTCCTTTTTTTCGCACTAAACTTAACTATCCCTCATTTATATGTATATATCATTACACCTGCACTCCCTATTTCGGGTGTGTTAAATTTGCGCTGTTCAGCACGTGTAAATCACAATCTCAGGCAATCGTTACCGGTGTTTAGCGTGCATGCTACTGAACAACCAATGTTCCGCACAACGGCTAGGAACGTATGCGAAAGGAAGCGATCATTAGGAGAACTGCTGCTTTAGGAGGACGTAAAGGATATTACTATGTGAGGCAAGATTCATAGGTTAGCATCACGTTCTAGGCAATAGTCATTCTTATAGGACACAAAACTTTTATTAGCAGAAATTATATACAAGCGAAGCGTACGTGACATCTCTACGTCCGCTTAAGTACAACTTCGGGTAATGGCGTATTTATCTTCGCCTGCACTCGACAAATTCAGGCAGTGTCTTTTAAACCCTTGGAGGCTATTCTTACCGAACGCGTATGTTTCAACGAGACGGAGCCGCACGCGGTGCAGCGGAGAGCGTCTTCTGGGCGGCACGGATTGAAGCAAAGTAGGGAGGTTCAGTCGGCCTGCACTTCCACCTTTCCGCCGTGTTTGCTTACTCGATTGATGGGATAGTTCTGATCTCCGGCCACGTTTCTTGCCTTTGAACATACTGCTTCTTATTGGTCTAAAATCTTCATCGCAAAAGTTTCACTGAAATGACGTATTTGTTTTCATTTTTTGTGCGCGGATCAAATGCGTAAGAGTTTCGGTACATTCATTACCGATTTCTTCGGCAACGCCGGCACCTTTTCGAGCGGAAAAAAAAAAGTCAGAAATGCTCCGAGGATAGTTGTATTCATATTGCTTAGTGCGATTACTTAGCTTAGGGCAGTTTGTTTTAAGGAAATGACATAATTTGATCTTTTTTCAGCTTGCGAGTAACTCTTTCACGCGCATTGGTGTCACATCTGCGTCGGTAGAACGGGTGTAGAACCGCTAAAAAAAGAAGCATGAAAGGTCAGACCTCCGCTCTCTGCATCAAACCAGGTAAAATGCTGTGCCGTTATTAGGCGTCCTAGAGCCTAGTGTTACGACGGCCATTGCGAAAATATATCCTATGACTGTCGAAGTTCCATATGGTCTCCAAGCAAAAAATTCTGCCCAGACGAGCTCCCGCGAAGGTAATGAAATCACTGCGGAGGCTCTTGGACTAAAAATGTGGATTCATAAGCAAGGCCTCTCTCGGTTGGCCTCCTGACTGGAAAGGGACCGCCTACGGCGTTTTTCACTTTAAAGCAAACACTTCTCGGAGCAGCTGACATTGAGATGAAGCGAATCGTGACCGCTCCGACTGTCATATCAGCAGTCAGTCAAAAGCACGTCATCGCCTTAGTCCTCATTGGACTGCCCTCACAGCACTGTCAGCAGCCCACCGGTTGCTTGCTCTTAAGAGCTCTGCTTCGGTTGTCTGGGCTATAGTCACATATACCTGAACGGCAACTTCTCCAATAACAGAGCACACCCAAGCAGAGTATTTGCGCATGGTACTGCAGAAATACGTGAAAAAAGCGCCATTGAAGCTGAAAATAACATGTACCCCGGCTGTAGGGATGAAGGCTCGCCAACGCATGTTAGTCATTGCTCCCTTATTGTAGAATTTTTTGAGAATAGGGCGGTGCTAAACAATCGTCATTTGGTTTTTCTATTTATCCTGTTATGATCGAAATAATCTGCAACGCTCCACTACGACTTCCCTGATACCCTCTGTCGTTTTTGTATAACACTGTATACAGTACTTTTATACAAATACGACAGAGGGTATCAGGGAAGTCGTAGTGAAGCGTTGCGGGTTATTTCGGTCACCTGTGATTATTTAACGAGCTCTGGAATCACGCAGTGCATGGGCATGTAGCATTTCGACTCCGTCGAAGTGCGACCACCACTTCCTGGATCGAAAAAGCGCCTTTCAGGGTCAGCAGCCGACCCCCATTACCACTGAACCAATGCATCGGCCAACTGCTCTGAGAAAGCCGTGTCAAAAACCCTGTCGTCTCTCTTCAGCGCCTTGCAACAGCCAGTCTACTGTCCACAAGGACTCCCAACACCTGAGTCCTGATCTCGCTACATTACATTAAACTGCATACACTAGACTTGACCAGGCTGCATTGTGCTACGCTGCAGTTGATGAAACTAAATAGCTTAAACTAAAGTATACTAAGCTATATTACAATCATTTCACAAAATTCAGCAAGATTGTCCCCCAAAACATGCAGAACAAGAGCCTCTCAAGGTGCATTTTAAGTCTTGCTTTTCTTACGGTGTTTGAACCAATCCCGGTTGTTTCCATGAACGGATGAAGAAACATCCCTGAAGCAGGAGCCGTGCTGGAGAATTTTTGTGTGCGTGCCTTGCGCTAGAATATCCAATAATTTTTGTATGCTCATCAGTGGCTTGAAACACAGTGAAAAGTCATTTAGTCATAAAAATTAACGCGAAGCATGCTAAATGGTCTTATCGCTGCGTACTTCCTGGCATTAGGGCTGCAAAACTAATATACATACTGGCTAATGAATGAGAGTTGAAAATAAAAATCTTGCTATCCGACCTTTGTACGAATGGTTCTTTATTTTTTTACATCTATTCAGCGCAACACTTCCATATAAAACACTCCAAACATTCTAAATGCTCCGCGGGATAATACGGTCTCCTTATTAGAGCCCCCTCGCAGCTAGCGGCATTTTAAATATTGTCTTGAAAGCATAGCTCCCACCTTTACCGTCTCTGAAAAAACTTTTTTTTTCAATCAGCCACAAATAATGGGAAATGCCACAGGTTCGCGATGGGTCCCTAGTCACAGATACATGTTGATGTTTCCCTGATGGCCTGCGACAATTCGCTCAACGACGAATGGATTCCGCCTGTGGCATCCAAGTACTCCCTAGAAGGATGGCGTTAGTGGCGCAGGTGGCTTCATTACGGACGCTCCAGCGCCACGGAGCAGGACGCTTTGCAGTTGTGAAAACCCCACTGCTGCCTGGGCCAACCTAATGCCATCATCATCATCACCCTGACTACAGCCACTGCAGGGCAAAGGCCTCTCCCATGTCTCTCCAATTAACCCTGTCCTTTGTCAGTTGCCGCCACTGTATCCCCGCAAACTCCTTAATCTCATCCGCCCACTAACTTTCTGCCGTCCCTGCTACGTTTGCTTTCCTAATGTACCCCATCGTTTATATGCAAACACAGAGGTGTGCTCGGTGCGCCTTTGTGTACGATTACGCTCGCGCGGGGGCTTTACACTATACACGTTATGGAGGCGAGATGCACCTCTGAGTCTTTGTCCTTGTCAACTGAACAGCGGCTTATGTCTTCCATTGTGGGTAGCAAACTGAAGAAGCCCGCTGCTTTTTCTCGCATTCCCCTCATTCCGTAGACGACGTCGCTTTAACGTTTAAGTTACGTTTAATCGGAAGCGAAATAATCTTGTTTTCATCTCCGTATTGTTTCTTTACATGCGATCCAGCTTCCAGCTATTGTTCGTTTGTAAGAGTGAACCGACAGTTATTTTCCTTCACTTGCTCTTCCCTGTTTACGGGGCCTTTCTTGCCAGCCTTCGAATAGAGCGTGCGCTTGCGTTAAACACAATTCCTGAGCTACTTAGGATGTCAGAATGTTCGCGACTTATGCCAACGCTGCCCAGTGGCTCAGAGTACCGTGTTTTCGCAATAGAGCGCCCATCTACGCTTTGAATTTGCGTTCGTCGACCAGGAGCTTTATTTCGATGCAGGCGTGCAAACATGATCCAATTCGCTCAGGGCTGCAACTGTAAAATTCCTCAGGCTATTTCATAGGCGTGAGGAAATGGATTCTGGGACACAGAACAGATTCTAATATTGCTTCGCACGCCTCTAAAAACCACACGGATGGAAATGTTTGTCAGCAAAACTATTTGAGCCCACAGACATTGCCGTCACAGGTACGCCATATGTTTCAAGTATCGCCTGCGCTCTGTGTGTGGGTGTTCAGGAGGTACATATTCTAGGCAGATATTGCAGTCGAGTGCCTGCTCTGTCGACTCATTCGAACAGAAGGAGTATTTGTTACGACATGTTTTCTACTTCGCGCCCTCGCCTAGGGTAGCAGACACAAAATATCAGTTGTCCCTAGTCCACGTAAAACAAATACGCAACTTGCCGCAGCGTGGTTGCCCTGTCTGTGAGTGTTTCGTGCAGCCTTTAACGATGCATCCTGCCGATATCAAATAGAAATTATTACACGGACACATTAGGCATGCTGAGCGTCCTGCTGAGCACGCCTGAGTTCGTTACCGGGTCGGCCTTCCACTGTGGGGCCCAGATACTGAGCCTGTAGCATTTAATGAACACTCACAACCACTTCGTTCGATTTGCATTCTGGACAGAAATGGATTTTGAGGCTCATTCTATCGACCTTGACTGGCCGGGAAACAAAGGCGTTTATTGCTGGAGCACTGAAAATTCCGTGTTCACCGTTTGTAAGTGAATGGCGCTATAGTCTAGCCACAGAGATCCAAGCAAAAGCTGTTCCGACGTTGCAGCACTTCATTTGGAAAAACAGCCTGTGGCGGAGGCGTCTGTATGTCTTTCGTTTTAACCTTTCCTAGCTTATAAAAGCTTTATGTTCTGTTAAAGTAACATCTGTGTCATTAGTCTGCGGTAATATATTGACATAGACCAACTATAATTTCTGTATCACATCCCTTTGACGATACTGACCTCATCAAAACAAATGAGCCTCTTTCACGCTGAGTGCACGAAACATTCAGTGCATCTCTCGTTAGTTGCCCTGAATGCATTTTAATTAACTTCCTATTCAGTCTTTATGCTCTCCTCCTCAGATTGTGCGGCAGAATTTTCCGCGGGAGGCAGTGCGAGTGACACGCCTGTCGGGTTGTTCGGAAACACAAGTTTACACGTGCCTGATTGCGGATGGAAGACCAATTAGCGTCTGGGGACTGGCGCCTGCGAATTAGCGTGTTTAGACCACGTTAGCAGCTTCGACAAGTTCTCGGCGGTATACAGTGCTAATCAGTTTCTGTGCCTCACTGCTTCGCCGTCCCTCACGCATGTTACAAAGAATGTCGCAGAGTGCATAACGACAGCTCTTTCCATTACTCGACATTTCGTTGCTTGTCAGCGATGGTCTTTGCTGACAAACCACGCAGGTAGGGTGTTCATCCCCACTGCCGCCAAGTCGCCATTGGTTTTCTAACAGGTACAATCTTTTTGCCTGCCCTGGTGCTTGGCTTTTCAGAGCTCAAGTGCTTAGAAAAAGCTCCTTCAGCCTACCCTCCATTTCTCTGGATCGTTGAAGTGTCGAAATATCTAAATCTGCAATGTGCTGGAAAGTCCATTTTCGGCTTTTTCTTAATAAGCTACTTGTTATAGCTCACTTTAACAAAACTTCATGGCGCGGGCTCTTTTCACGCGTCATACAAAGCCAAGGCGAGGGGGGAGCCATGACTTGTACCTATTTGAAGAAACCGATGGGTATCCTACGTGAGCGTGAGTTGAAAGCGCCACCTTTTGAAGCCGAAGCGCGTGCTCTACCTGGAAGCCACGGCTGTCTCGGTTGTTGAAAGTCGAAGACCTTTGAGGAATCGGATCGTCAATAAAGTGAACACGGATTGAACATTTCAATAGCTGCAACTTTACGTGGCAAACAAGTAACGGCAAACCGCGAGGCGTGCCGAGTTCTCTTCCCAGGATAAAATGAGGACCGGGTGAACGCCGTGGCATGTAAACTAATAAAAGAGTACAGCAACAACTAGCAACTTCCAAAAAAGGAAGAAAAGAATAGGGGAAGGCTGTGGCATGTCCTTCAACAAGAGGACACGGGGTAAGGGTAAGGCTTCACCTTTCCCACAAACCACTTCTTCCTCGCACTTATTCTCGGCGGCCAGGTAGAGTACATATATTGTAAGCATTGTGCGCGGACCACATCTTCATTTGCCTATATTCATCATCATCTCCCACCGTCGTCTTCGCGGCGAAAGCTACTCCTGCCGGTGGCAATAAAGCCTGCTTCGGTCGTTCCCATTCTCGCACGGGGTGGAGGCTGCTGTAGGTCCACCTGCACCCCTCCCTATATCCCCCTGTAGCTCCGTTCCGGTAGCCGTCTGGACGGCCCACCTGCCCCGATGAAGCCCGTCGACTCAAGTCGCTCACCACTACCCACCGTCCTCCCACTGGCCGCCACCGGCATGCTTCCTCTCGGCCCGATCCTTTTCCCGGCAGCCTGGGGCACAGTGAAACCCATACCACAGAGTCGCCAGCCCAGCCTGCTTGGACGGTCAGCACACGCCAGCGCGACCCTCCGATCTTCGTGGGTCTTCGTGGCGACAACGTTGAAGACTGGCTGCAGGAATATGACCGAGTAAGCGCTTTCAACCGCAGGGACGCTTCCGTAAAGTTTATTGATGTCTCATTTTATTTGCATGATGTGGCCGAAACTTGGTTTCTCAACGATTAAAATTGTATTCTATTCTATTATCGAAGATTATGCTTAATTCAGAATATTCTCCAATGTGATTCACCAAATAACGACTTTTTCGTGTTGGGTTAGCTCTGAATTCTTGGAAATGCCTGAAGAAAAAAGCAGAAAGCGACAGAACGTTACCGGAATTCTTCCCAAACCAAATGTTACCGCTTATGTCGCAGTTCATACATTTATTTTAGAATGTCCTTCACACCTGCAAACTCAAGAAGATCTGAGAAGCAGGAAAAAACTTCACATGACAGAGGCACATGCAGTCAGACTGACATAAAAGAAATATTCTACCCTCAGCCATTTTAGAAGACAGTGTGTGGAAGAGTAGCATGTACGAAATACCGCCAAATAAGGCAATTCCCCCAGTAGGCTCTGACCGTCGTTCAGGGAGAGCGCTTTAGCAATATAACCGTAACTCTAAACGTAGACGTCATGGTTTTCATCATTAATCAATTGAAGCCGACTCAACCACTTCGGTTGACTGAAATAAAAATGTGGAGAAAAATAAAACCATTGGTTTGTAAAAGAAGGGAAGAACGGCCAAAGAAGCTGCCGCGAGTAAAGTGTATGGACCGACTTTAAAGCGCGACTGCGAAGCCCCCTTTCAGGCTGCACTAGTTCGCCAGTCTTATTTATATCTTTGCTATTTTCAATTTGCTTTTTTATTTTTAAGGACCACGGACTTCGCGTTGCGTTGATCGCTAGTCATTCGTCTTCCCGTTTTTGCTGAGCCTTTCTGGAATGAAATCCCCCTTCTTCCCTTTTCTGGAGGAAATCATAACAGGAGGGTGCTGAAACTAAACTGCAAAGCGGCTCCCAAAGAAGGTGCGGAGAAAAGGGGCACAGAAAACTAAGGGAGGCAAGAGCATCATTATCAGACGGTGCAGCGGCAGCAGAAGCCCGTGTCCCTTCACAGGTAGCCTGCATAGCAAGGAAGAATGAAGCTACGGGCATCCCAAAAATGGTTCTTGCTAATTGTTTCAAAGTGCTTGGTTAATCTATGTAAAAAAATAACTCGTGGGACTACAGATGGCGGTAGGGCCAGTTAATGAATTATTGTTTTCTTGGTGTGCTTTATTAATTACAGATTGGTTGATGGCTACAAAAGCGCGAATCATACAGGCTGGTTATGATGGCCGAGCTTGAGAGGTATTTGTTGGTTGTATAGTACTGTTTCGCATTTGTACTTTAAAGTGCTGCAGGTGAAACGTTTCAAATTATGCTACACTTACCATGTTCCACAGCCACATCAATGTCGCCATTTTTGCTCCGAAACATTTTCGCGCCACAACCAGGACTGGCGCTTTGAAAAAAAGAAAGGACGCACCGAGTGGAATTTTTAAGGGACAGCGGTGAAGCCGGCTTATTCGCTGGCCATCGCCGCTTATTGGGTCTCAAGCCATCTGCAGTAAATGTGGGGCCGCATCGGGACCACATTGTGGTGACATCGGACTTTCCGTACGCACGCAGCTCGCTGTCGTGCCGTTTCACTCGCCACGCCCCACACGCCTGGCTTCTCCACTATCTACTGGTTCCCGGCGCGGCACTACAACGATGCATCATCGTGCTGCAACACTCATTCAGCCAAGCTGTCCATCTTCAACTCACCGCGTCATAGACTCGCCTCCACGGGCGTCTTCCGGCCAAAGTGAGTGCACTCAGCAGCCACCCGCAAGGTTTAGCTTCCCTGAGCTGCCCGGCGTAGTGCCCTTCTACGAGCGCTATGTAACCTTAAAGTTCCTTGTCCTAGAATCTAACTTCTGTGTCCATGCCGTTAGCAGCTAGACCATACGCTACTTTTTGCCTGCGATGCGCCTCCCAGACGGCCTATTCGAGCGGCTCATCCTGCCCGAACCCGGGCCAACGCTATGCGATGACCCGAGATGGCTGTCATTGCCTTCTATGGCATTTATCTCACTCGTTCATCACCTTCCGACTATTCGACAAACCGGGGAGCGCAACCTGCGGTTTCCCTGCCCCGTCTGCAGTCGCGTGAAGGCCTGGCACCCTCCACAAGCCCTACCGCCGGTCATGCGCTCACGTGCGAACCGTGTGGGTCTGCAGCACTGGACTCACACCACTCGTTCGACTCGCTTCCGCAAGCCTACTCTCCACCTGCTAGGCTCACCTTGCGCAGCTAGGTTGCTTCAGTAGAGTTCAGCGCCTCCACTTTACCAGGCCCTTACGATCCATTCGACGCAACCCCCCGTTACTTTTTGTACAGCCGGTTGCGAATTACGTCGCCATGGTGCTTCGCCTTCTCCTGCACCCCGAACCAAACACGCGGCAAACTTCTGCTTGCACAGTGCCACCAACTGCACATCGCGCATCCATACGTCAAGATCCTTGTTCAATGGCTGCACCACTACGAATTCCTCTCACAGCACCTGCCCCTCGTTTTTCCATACACGCCACGGCTCATCGCTGTGCTATTCGCAATCCTTCACTAAACATCACAAAATGAGGTTTGCCTACGACTATCCTTTATCTATTTCGCATGTGCCGGAAACACCCCAGTATGTGTTGAACAGCTTCCCTGTACCGTTCGTGTCAACCTTTGCCCCATGGCCACCGGGTCATACAAAAGAGTCTCGTCAAACCGTATACCCACCGTCGACACAGCAGGCACAAGCTGCTTACACCTTTGGTGCTTGTGCAGCGACTCGGCAGTTTCTCTGCCTACTTTGGGTTCAGCGTAGCGATGGCTCACGGCTCCTTAGCTTGCTCTCCAGTCGTCCCGCCTCCTTTGCCGAAACGTTTTGCAGGGCTACCATCTCGGGAACAGTCCTATTCAGGCGACCCTGCTTGCCCATCGGACTTCGACCTTAAGATTCTTGTTCCTAGTGTTCTAGTTCATTTCGTTTTGTGGTTTAGCTCTTTCGTTCCTTTTCTTCGAGATGTCTGGGTGAGGGTTTGTAGCGCCAACACAAGGACTGATGCTTTGAAAAACAAGAGGATGTGCCAGGACATCGCCGACTGAACGTTGAAGGCGCAGCGTCAGATCGGAAGTGCTGGTGGACATCGCCGGTTATCGGGTCTGAAGCCATCTACAAAAAATGTGGTGCAGCGACTATCAACCACACGATGATTATAACGCGGTTAGAAAGACAAATTGATTCCGTCTTTTCCCACAGGCACTCTCCCATGTTTGGGCACAAAGACGTGATTAAGCATATAGGCCGCGAGTGCTGTCTATCTCAGTTCCTAATGGTATTATTTAACATTCCTTTTGTTTTGCTCGGAACATTCATTATTTCTTTTTGTACGGTCATTTCGGCCACCTCAAACAAAGATTTAATTGGCGATGAAAAGTGTTCTTCGACCTCACTCAATGAAGGCCTTTATTTCAGAGCATGAAAGGATGGAAGAAAGAAACCAGTAAATGACTTGAACAAGAATCCATAATTTGGGGCAAGAACTATCAAAGCTAGAGGCTAACATTAGTGGCGGCCCGGATGTCGGCCTGTTTTTCAGCGGTCTTTTTCATCTCCACGACAAAGTCACTTCCGCCCCTTATGTTGTTTCCTACTAATGGCTCTATACACTTTCTATTATTCGTTGCTCAAGTCTAATTCACTAAAGTCTCAAGTGCAACGAAGCTCTTGAGTAAATTGTAGTTTTATACTTGTTAGTAACCAACCGACGCACTTACAGAAGTCGAGAATTGGTGTCCGTTTAGGATTGCACTGACGGTTTTATCTAGATTTTCCGCACGTGTGAGGTTGTTTACTGTTGTAGGTTATTACCATCTCACGACTGCGTTGCGTGTTGGAGGGGTACAACTTTGAGGTGAGGCGTATTAGACGTTGTGTATATTGTAAGTCATCCGCTGAATAAATCATGTAGCGTCCTTACTAGATCTTTTATGCATGTACAACAAGGAGAACACCAACGTTACAGCGCCTTCTGGACTCATTCAGCGCACGTTCATAAAATTACTCTTCTCTGTTTCGTTGCATTATCTTTTAGGAGCATTTTATTGTCATGGATACAAAAAATTTTGGAAACAGTTTGCAGCTAGGTGGACGTCCTCGTAAAAAGGAAAGGATTGGTCTGATCAGCCCACGCAATTTTGTCAGAAATAAAATTCTCGCTTCTCTCGCTTATACTGCGGCCTAAAACGCCGCTCTCAAACTGCGTTGCACATTAGTCCTTTAACTAATTAAAAACTAACATATGTGCAAGCGACAAATTAAGTGCAGGTTTCTTTGCTTGTGAAGATATTATGAAGCTAAGTGAAATTGTGGTCTAGGCGGCCGAACACATAGGTAAAGCCGACGAAGAAACGGTGCCTGCTCTGGCGTTTCAAACTAACAAAGCACCGAATGACTGTGAGCGCGCGACCCGGCATGGAATACGTAACCAGCTGAACGAGGCAGAATATAAAGCGTCAAGAACTGCGAGGACACAGAGTGCGCTGTCGAGACGAGGAATGCCGCTAGAGGTGGAAGTTTCTGAAGCTAGGAGGGGAACCGGGAAAGCTGCGCTAGCCGTCCAGCTGGAAATACAGAACTGGCCAAAAATGGGGTCTCGTAAAACAGCTAAATACCCTTGCTGCATCCGTGTGTGGCTACCATCATCTATGAGCACCTCGGTTGTTCCTGCAATGTACTATTTCAATGTTATCCCAGCCTCCGCGGTGGCACGGTGGTTGTGGTGCTCGGCTCCTGACCCGAAAACCACGGCTTCGATCCCCGCCATGGCGGTCGCACTTCGGTGGAGGCGAAATGATGGAGGAGGTGTACTGTACGACTTAGGGGGATGTTGAAAATCCCTGGTGGTCAAAATTATCTGGAATCCTTCACTAGGGCGCTCTCCTAGCATGAGTTGTTTTGGAACAAGAAACCCGATCAGACCAAAACCAATCAATGTTACACCTCTTCCTGATAGACAGGTAGGCTGGACTTATTTTATTATCTGTGTAGTTGCAAAACGAAACCGAGGCGTGAATAACCGAATATTCCAAAGAACGTCATCAGAGGTCAGATGCATTTCAAGAAGCGTTGTCCCACGAGAGGCCAAAACCACGAAAGTTGGATATGCAAGCATGTAAAATTTAGTTTCTTCATCGAGAACCTCGTACCGCAAGTTATGTTCCTGGGGGGCATTGTTTTAATTTCTTTAATGTTCTCTATACTAGGCTTACTGCAACATTACAATCGCTGCCGATGGAAAATGCTTATTAGCAGACCGATTAGCTACATCGGCCCTTGTCTACATCCTGTCTTCCCGAAATATGTTCTCGGTATACCATGCATCTGTTGTATATTTAAGGACATGTGCAGAAAGAAAACCTGAAACGACTGCTACGTGCAGCGATATGGTCCCATTCGTTTTTTTTCTTTCTATTTTTGTTCGATTTGCAAGCTCCCGCGGAGATTCCATAGTCCGAGAATGGGCGCCGAAACACAATCCCCGTATAGAGGGCTCAATTGGGGAATAGCTATCTGTCTTCTATTCTCGGGAGACGTTCTACGCGTTACGCTCTCTAGGTACCTTGTAAGGGGCCGAAAGAGAATGCGGGCAATAAATACAACGAAGAAAAAATGCGAATGTGCTTTCTCAGATATCGGATGAAAACAGAAAGTCATCAGCCAGCTCGTTAATTAGCCCTCTACGTGAAGTATATTTTCGGTGCTCTCCTGCTCAGCAGAGCTCTTGTTTAGGGCATTCATTAAGGTAATAATACAAGTTGTGGACGAGCAGGGACAATCGTCCAGATATGGTGGCGGCTATAACGAATGCTCCCTTATTACGAAACGACGTTGGTGCTACCTTAAGAGTATGTATGAGGGCACTGACACTGCTTCTCAGAAAAATGAACAAGTTTGGCTGCTCCACTAGTTTACAGCGCTACGAGGAGGCGCCCTAAATCCATCACTCCAGTCGAAGTCGTGCTTCACGCGAGCACAGAGACCAAACAGCTTATCCATCCAGTGTTCAAGCCTCCCTTTCAAAAGCATTGGGGGCCGAAGAAGAAATGTAATTTGCACAATTAAATTTGCGGTTAACCGCGTTCCAAGGTCATCAAAACAGGCCGCAAGGTCAATCAGTGCATTCTTTCCCACTTGGCCGAGCAGCCCTATTGGAAGTTTAAGCGATGTGGTCGTGAGACAGAGGCAGCGTTGAAAGCGATACTACTGCGCATTGTCGGTGATCAATGATTGGCCGCAATTTAAGAAGCTTGAATACCAGTCGCGTAGCATGTCTTCCTGGCAGTGCCAGTCAAGTCAGTGTGTTTCGCCTGCCCGATCAGATATCCGGATGTTACTGCTGCTGTCTGCTGCGGCAGTGCGTAGATAGCAGATAGGTAGTTGATACCTGCTGACATACTCCTCACGCACGTACACTGCGCAAGCTCCGTCGATGCATCGTGATTGATTTCACGAGGATGGGCCCTACCTGTTGCATCCTTCAGAAGAGTAGCAGATCCTGGATAAAGGAAAGTCGGGGGGGGGGGGGGGGGGGGGGGGGGGGGGGGGGGGGGGGGGGGGGGGGGGGGGGAGCAGGTCAGTGGCATGAGGGCATATGAAGTAGTGAGTAGGGGTGGTGTGACACGCCGCACAAACAAACCAGGCCGGGGACAGTAGGGACACCTTTTCAAGGAGGCCGACTATCCACCTCTTGCCGGTAATGGTTCAAGCACAGTTAGCAACATCCCGCCCCTCAAGCAGCTCGTCGACAGAAAAGTTCTTCACGAGGAGCACTCTAAAATACCGGATAGTTTCGAGACCACTTCAATAGGGTCCGAAGTTATGTAGGACATACTTTTATGAAGAATTGTACGCAGCTTTCTTGTAACTGTATTTTTCTTTCTAATACGAAAGCTCAATCACTGCGAACATAACATTGAACGAGAGAAATACGCCCGGCGCTCAGGTTTGTTATGAATGAGCCCTGCTGTTTGCCGCCTTTCTTTTAGCATGGTGCCGGAATATCCATGCCATAAACTCTCGTTCTTCGTTGTGGAAGTATCTTGAACAAAGTTCCATAATTACCCTTGCTCATATATCTGAACAGTAGGGTACATTTATTTACGCAGAAATATTGTTTAAATGGGTGATTGGTTTTACCTATTTTGAGAAGAAAACGCAGAAAAACTTTGAAAGCACTTCGCCCTGAAAGAGATTATTGAGAGAACTGACCTCTCTAAAACAAATCTGCTTTTCCCAATCAAAACAGCTCTAACATGCATCAAAGAACATTCATATTTGCAAACTGTCAATATTCATGAGCTGTACACCACACAACATGCTACAGCTGCCCGATGAAAATGCCATGCTGATACCCACCTTTGCATAATCGAACGACTGCAGTAATATTTTTGCCACACTCAAATCGTGCCCAATATGCGCTGTCTTCAGTATCATAAACATTCTCATGCCCTACAATCACGTTTTTATATTCCTTCTGGGTATAATTAGACATCCTTGACGACGAGACTATCCCGAGCTGTGAGAATACCGTCATGGACATTGCTAATCTCTAGACAACGATTCATCAAACAAATCCCACGCAGAGAAAAAAAAATGATGTGCTATATTGACCCAGCTTTTCCCATCGGATAACGGCTGAGGTCACATGAATGCAAAGTGAGAGAGAAAAAAATCATTATCCTTAAGTAACAAAGAACACAAAGCTTGTGCCCTCTGACGCCGCAAGATTACCCTTCGCGCTCGTCCGAGTGCAGTCCGATGACCACCCGATGCCCCCAAGGAGCGCTAATGGCCTTTTGACCATTGTCGCACATCCCTGCAGCCCGATAGTAGCGTGTCCCGCCTTCCGCCTTTTTGTTGTGAGCGCTGCAAAATAGCAGTTTCATTTCCAGCTCTTTCTGTAATTCCTATTTTCTTTTAGCACATTTGATGGTACCCATTTTGGTTGTCGATTTTATTTACGCAAGCATTCATGTCCCGCTCAAGTGAAAGAGCGCCTGCCTCTAGACTTCAGGCCTCTGTGTTCGTAGGTTGCAACTACCTTTCATCTGCAATAATGGTCACTTCTAAATATTTTCATTCCCAATGGTCAAAATTGATTGCTTGCCGACTACAATTTGAAATGATTATGGACTGCCATTCTTCTTTTATCTTCGTCTCAAAGCCTCTCTCTTTCGTCTCTTTCTTGTCACAAGTTCTGTGCCATAGTAAATATTGGAATAAAATTCTTTCGCTTCAAGAAAAACACATTGTTCTTTGGAGCTTAAAAGGCGATAATCATTGGCGTGTTTTCAGTGCCTAAGTTATCAACTATATCATTGAGGCCAATAAGGAGGCTCGTTTAAAATTATTATTGACGAGAAGCGCATAGCCAGACAAGACAAATCTTTATCTTTTCTTGCATGAAAAACGAATAACTTAAGCGCGCTTTTAAATAACGAGTTATTGAGAGGTAAAGAAACAGATATTACAATTTGCTTCGTAAACCGTGATATTAATAAGTGCACAAGAGCATAGCGGATAAAGCGCTGCAATAATACTTAGCATTTCCTCTCTTTGTAATAACTGGCAGTATTACCTCATATTTTTAGATAATGTAAAAAAGTGTAAACTCCTCGTTGAACTGAAAATATTTTATGTAGTCTGCAAACAATATTTTGCATAATTCGGATATATATTCACTTTTATACTCTTTGCGTTCCCAGCGCTACAGAAACAGCATAACATTCATACTTGAGGACATCTTGAACTCTACTCTGAACCATTTCATGTTCACACAGGACCGCTCGATGGCCTCAGTGACTGAGCTGAGAAACTCGCCCAAAGCAGACCGTTATGTGATGTCCACTACACAAGCATTTCCTTCGTGTATAAACCCATTGCTGTAGTCCCAAGCACTTGTCAGCCTTAAAAAGATGTCTATGAAATTCGCATCACCAAAGGGTATGCAGTCATATTGCATCGATCCTACTGAAACGGGGGTTGCCTTGTGCGGCAGGAGGCAGCAGGCGGAAAGCTATCCAGTAGTAGGAAAGAAATGCGCTATAACACACGCTCAAGGGGGTAGAAAAAGCATAAACATGCGAATAACTCCCTCGTTATTTTCATGCCAAGTACACCGATTCACACCATGAGGTTGAAAAGACTCTAAAAACAAATAACCCGAGCACAAACAAATAAAATCGCCTTTGGTAACGGAATGTCATGGCGTACTGCCGGACTCGGGGCCCTTTTGCGTAACGACGCCTGCATTGAATGATGCGTGTTTGACAAAAACGCATTCAGTAAATCTGCTCTGACGGACGCTTGTCCTCGCCTCCGTTCGAAGAAACGTGCCAGAAAGAATGACGTGACACACAGGGAGAAATATATTTTGGTGAAGATAAAGTTCCGCCTTCTTCTCGTGAAATGCGCTAAAAGCGTCCAACCGAATGTTCTCTATTTTACTGCAAATACAGGCATTGTTTGGGGGTGTTTTCTTGGCGGCAGAGCCGCTGAAAACAACCGTGCGGCCATGAGTAGAGTGATCGATAAGTGTCGACGCAAACTTCAACGCTTTTATTTTGAAGCGCGCTTGTGAGTTTTGAGTACTTTCAGCCTTTTAGAGGGGGAAGGAAGTGTGAAAAAGAACACTCTTTGCCCGGATAGGGGGAGTCGCATTGCTTCAACGACGGCTGAAATATTGTTCAACAAGCCGGAGCTGCAAATTTTGAAACTTTCGGAGAAAATCACCTGAGACACTGCAGAGACACCGAGTGCGATTGCACTTGTCTGTCTAGTTGGCACGGTAGTTAACCGCTTAGACATGAACCCGAAATAAAATTGAAAAAAAAAAACAGTGTAGAGAGCAGGCGTTGTTTGTTTTGTGAAGAGTTCATTTACGTCACTTTGCTAGAAAATTTACCTTTCATGTGTTGTTTTGCTACATGTAAAATAACCGGCATTGAGGATTCCACAATCATCGCTTTTCGAGGTGTTAGGCATCAAAATATGCGGAATTTATCATTAAAACATCTACGCTGCTTCTTTTTTACTGAGATTTCACTTAACTAAACAAAATAATCAAACCTGCCATTACCTTCTTTCTTCTGTGTCAGCGCAGTGTTCAACCTGATCCACACTCAAATTACAATGAATTGCTTTTCTCGGCTATTGAGGGGCTTTTTGGGAAACGAATTAGCTCAAAATAAAGTTGACAGGCGCTTGAATCGATCATTAACTGAGTATATGTTCACATATCGGTAACAAGAAAAAGTTACTATATGAGTAGCCGTAACATTTTCTTAGGTACTCTCGTTTAACAATTTCAAGCAGCGACAAAAGAAAAGTGATTAAATATTCTGGGTTTCATAAAGCATCAGTGATTATCGCGCATAGAAGACAAATCACTTAAAACACCGCGCAACTGCTGTTCTAGATGTGTTCAGCCGATACGCATTTCTAGACTCTGGTACTAAATGCTGTTCGGTATACAAATCTGATAGCAGCATGAATGTTTTCTACGCGGGTCAACCTTCGGCAGCAACGAAAACATTGGCTGCTATGCTCGTTCGAACAAATATTTCTCGGAGACCAAAGACATCATCAGGCGAGCGGTGTCATCTATTTCGCAATAAAAAGCAGGACAGGCATTATAGATGATGTCGGCGACCAAAACTTAAGACGCGAAACTTGCGGTACCAGATTTGACCTGTAAGCCTATATTAGAGAATATTGTTCTTTTAAAAGAGCCTAACTTACATTGCAATCCCCTGAATGATCTTATGTTGAACTGCTGCCTGTCCGGGAAATCAAAGCCACCTAGACTACTCAAGGCCTCTCCGCTTGCTCCGTGACGTCACGCAAGTTGCCCGTCCTCCGCTCGCCGCTGCGGGGGTTTGCCGGCAGTTTTCAGCGCATTATTGTACTATCCGAGGTCCAATTGTTGTAGTAATGAGACAATAAACATGAGTTAGCGACTGAAGAACAGCTTTTTAACCGCGTGCTTAATTTCGTTTTATATCTACCGTGTTAACTTATTATAATTTGTTTTCTTTCCTGAACCTCGCGTATACACTTCGTGCTGCAGCTAAGTGATTCGATTTTATAGTTTCATGGTAATACTTCTGACAAAGCACTGCATTGCTACAGTTCCTTCTCTTCACTTCATCGCAGTTAGTTCATATTAAGACCAAAATATTATTTCCGAGGCAGCATAGCAGTGAATTGCAGTAGAATGCATGAAATGCAGTATGTAGCGGAATCTCATGTACTGTACTGCTTTTTGAAAAAACCGCAAGTTTTTTTGTCACTTTCGAAGGCGGATGACGTGCTAAACATTGAAATAAACAAAAACAATAAAGTCATGGAAAAGAGTAACCTGACGACTACGTGAACATTTTATTGCTCTCGGTGCCTAGCATTAAGATATTTCGATTGTTTATTTTTTTTAAGCTGCCTGGCAGCTAACTTCCGATTGCTGGCCTAAATGGTGTCATTCTTCAATTTCAGTGCTAGTTAGTGCAGCCTCACCATGCCTATAGTCAAAGATATTGTCAGATCTGGAAGGTGTGTGACATCAGATTTCACATATGGAGACGGCTCAGTTTCTAAACTAAGAAACATTGAGGACTTTTCGTTCGCAGTGACTGTCCGAAACTTAGTGTCGCAAAAGTTGACTAGCTTGATTTGCAATACTTCAAACGAAGACGCTGAATCTATAGGTTTTTCTTCATTGCTTGCCTTGATAGAATTGTTGATGGCTTCCTGGATAGCGTCATTTTCACAACGTGCTCTCTTTCTTGTTGTGGACTCGCGACATGCAGATGTAGAAGAAAGGTACACACGATGGGTGATTGGGGAACACCGAACACACTTCGTTCTTTTGAATTTGAAACCATCGCGCTTGGGCTGCATGATTCTTCCCGTTTGTTTATCATCATGTGAGAACTTGGGATAAAGTCTTGCTCATAAAAAATGGAGCTCGCATAACTGTATTAGGAAGCTTATTTGTTACACCATGCAGTCCTCTCGAATGCACTATTAAGAACTAACGCTTTTGTTTAGTGTTGGGCTTTATAGAACATAAGATAAGCAATCAAAAGCAGTTAAATTGCAGTTACTTATCTTGGAACGCATTGTTGGCGTAAAATCCTTCCTAAAAAGTTTTCTGCGTGAAAGTTTTGTGCGAGCTTCATTCTTGGGAAAATTAAAGACCCCAACGTTTTGGCCACCGTCGTAATTTCCGTGGCGCCCATGCACACAGCACCGGCCTATGTTGGTGCGGTTATAAATTGAGTGTGTTTTGCTTCAGCACCAGATCATGGTTTAAACGCGTACAAGTGAAGAGAAAACAGTCTGACGACCTGCAGCTCGAAAACTGAGAAGCCGGAGAAGAGAAATGTCAGTACGTTGGCTGCCTAACCTAACCACAGGGGCACGATCCACCCGCGTCGCCTCCCAGGTGCCACGCTCCTGTGCTGCATCCGCCTGCGTTTCACAGAAGTCTCCCCATCGTTCGCGGCAAAGCCCTTCGCGGTCGGGCAACTAGTGTGACGTAGGCCCCTGTGGAAAGGAGGAGTGAACAGGCCTTGTCTAGTCTAGGTGGCTTTGGGGAAATACGCCTGTGCTTCATTCTAAGGAAGGAGGCACACCTCATTGATGCCTCAGAGAGTATTTGGAAAAGTGGAAGAGTACGGCTTTACGTAGAGTAAGCTTACTCTCATATCACATTAAAATTGTGCTTTTCCTGAGTAAAGCACCTGATTCAAGGGCTTCATAAAACTTCATGAAAAGCCTTCAAAGTTCTTAAAAACACGTCCGCCCAAAAACATAAGAACAAGGTGATGCCGCTTATAAAAACTTGAAAAAAAATTTACATTTCATCACCTTTATTGAATATTCATTTAAAACAAAGCACAAAGAATTTTTGTGTGCTCGTTTTCTGTCCAAACAAAACTTATTGACAAAAGCATACCCGGCGCTTCAGTGAAAAGCTATTCTCTAAACAGGGTCGCCGCTGTTAATGGCAAGATTTCGTTGAAATTCCGGTGATATGCGCTATAAATAATTCGTTCTATTGTCCTAAGCCGCAAAAAATGTAAGGATCTTTCTGGAGTGCCTCGCTCTGCTGTTTTCAACAACATGGGGACTAGTAAGGACTTTGATGTTTTGAAACATGAAAGGGACTTACTGAAGTGGACGGCGGAGACCCTTTCATTTGGCAGAACGGCACGTCACTCCAACGGGGTACTCAGATCAAAGACCGTGATTGGGGTATGAAGAGAGATATGAGTTTGAAGCACCACGTTTGATCTCTCGTGTTTTGAGTGTTCCAATTTTAAATCTGTCACAACCTCTGCAATATGTACACCGGCATATATTTGAAGACTTGTAGTAAAGTGAAATATCTAAGAATATTGGCGAACTCGGTCTTTTGGAGATGGCTTTCGTGTGTGCAAATTATAGCTCTTATGGTTGTGTTGGACCTTTTCGCGAAATATAATAAGCTCTAACGCCTATGCACTGGATAAAGTCGTCATGTAACAATTCATCGATACTCCGAAAAAGCCAGTACTTTTCAGTCATCTTCGTCCTGTTGCACTGAACCAGCTTTAAAATTTTCGAGCCTTTTCTTTAAGTGCGCAGTGTAGCTCAAAAAGACGAAATGGCACGAAAGAAGGCTTCTGTTTTATTGTTTTTCTGTAATTGATAAAAATCAGAAATATTTTACGCAATAAAGAGGTTTTAGCTCCCCGAACTGTTACGTTCCGTTATTCCAGGCTTGCGCTGAACAGCGGGACCCGCCGTGTGCGCAGGTTTGTGTTCGCTACTTCGAGGTGGACTGTATGCTTTGGCAAGCTAGTGTACCAAGATACGGTATGGGGCGGTTGCCAAATACTGGCATGTGTGCTTGAAAAAAAAGCTTTCAAGACACCAACTAGGATATTGGCGAAAGATCGTTCTTTACAATCTCTTAATGCAAGAGAAATTTCAGAGATCTTGATGGTGAAAGAGTACCAAATGGCACAAGGAAAAATTTCATTGATGCCTCTATGCTAATTTTCACATCTTTATTTCCAACAAGAGAGACTTATTTTTTCCTTCATCTAACAATAATGCTTTGAGGTGAGGAAGTTTGTGCAAGCGATTAAATCCCTCTTTAGAAGTCGCGACTTTCATTTTAGTTTATTCTTTGGGGTTGAATAGCTCTAAATGTTCATTTTCGTTTTTGGAACCTGGTGTAACCTCCTCCAAAATATCAAACTTCTGTGAAAAAGAAATTGAAAGTTTAACGTAAACAGCACAATCTACAAACATTCGTTACTTTTGGAAGAAATAAGGGGTGAATGGGCCGTTAAATTCACGCAAAAGAAAGTTGGAACAATAAACATCTTTAAAGCACGCATTTATCATGTTATGCCCTCAGTTGAAAAGATTTATCACACACGATTGGCCTTTATCACACACAACCGCTCATTGTGAGCGATTAAAAGGTATTCGCAGTGACGCCGGCTGTGAATAAAAGCCGTCTTGTCTCAGTAAAAAGAAAGTTCTTATTTGCGATTAATGAATTCCACGAACTGCGCGCCGCATTTTGGCCTTCGCTTTTCTTAACATGAAAACTGTAATAAGAAGAGATTAAACGCAAAGGAGATATTCAAATCGTCCCCAGTATCGGGGTAACCGTTTACTGCGTTTAGGTAAACGATGAGTCATTCGCGCTCCTTCTTAACGTGCTCCTTTTTAAGCCTGAAGACGCGGCAATATTCCTAGGGAAAGTTTGACGGGTGTCCAAAACACGTCGTGGAAGTAAATCCCAATCTTCTATAGTCTGACATCTCACTTGGTCCCTATCTTTTTTTGTGATGCGGTTTGTGTCAATCTGGCAGCAGGCATTAGTCACTGTCCGATCAAGAAGCGGCTTGGTTGGTATTAGCGTCAGCGTGACGCATAAACGAGGAGAGGCCGGGCCGCTCCACTGCATGTCGAGTATTTATTGGCAGCGATATAGCCCGCCTATCACACATCTCTCATGCCGCAGCTGGTGCCCTTTTCGTATCGCGAAGCGGCTTTTAGTCAAGCTGAAACTCTCATTGATTGCAGGATAGAACGCGCGTGCCTTAATAGAACAACGAAGCAATTTTTTTATCGACGAAGGAAGCCCTCAGGATCTCAGAAAGCAAACGAAGAAGGCTGAATGCACGTTCGTAACCAAAAGTGCGAATGATGGCAAAAGTGCTTGTAGTTCAAGAGAAGCTTGATAGGCCAATCGAGCATGTTCCCTCTTCCAGGCAGCAAGGAGCTTCTTAGGGTGGTTCGCGCCTTGTACCTAGTACCATCACTGCGTTGCCAATGCATCTAACTACATGTCTTGTTTCCATATCATTTCACAGTTTTATTTTTCATGCACGGTTTTGATGAAAAAGCCGAGATCGCGTCTATGGTCGGTGCAGTAATTTTGTACGCGCTTTAATAGAAGCCCCTAAAAGGAAAGCAGCGCATTCTTTCGAAATCCAGAGCTGTGAATAACTTTTTCCACATTGCAACTTGTGGCGAAAACACAATTCAATCCTGCCGCCATGCGAGTACTCTGCCACCCACGAAAGGGTCCGTTGGATAAGAAAACAAAAAAAAAATCAAAGAGTAGCTGACGAGCCGCCCAGTACACGGTATTTCTTGAACTATTGTGCTTGAAGAAGCCACATTTCGCTGCCTTCGAAGAGCTGCACCGAACTTACCACCGCCAGAAAGAAGCAAGAAAAGCGCACACCTTGTGGACGACCCCCCAAAGAAAACACCAGCCATGGTTTCTTTTAGCTACCGGAGTGCTGCTTCCCGTTCGAGCGCAAGCCACAGCGATACATAATTCATGCAGACTTTTCGCTCTTCGTGTCGGGGTAGCACTTCCAGGAGACGCACTGCGGTGTGTAGAAAGAAAAATACAGCAGCAGCAAATAACTCCGCGAGAAAGTGAGTGGTCGACTTGTGCAATCAGGTGAAGTGTTCGCCTTTCCCTGCAGACCTTGTTGCTGAAAGCTATTTGACCTTGCTCACGGTGACCCACATTGGCGGTAGTAGCTGCTCTCCACGGTAAACAGAAGCGGTACAAGTGTGTAAGGAAGGAACGAAGCAAATAGACGTCGTGTATTGTAGGTGCAGAATGAAGAAGCTGAGAAGGAAGCCAACGCTAGTGTGGATGCTGGCGTCACAGCATATTTATTTCTTTTTTTTTCACATTCTTTTCAGGCCCGGCGGCAGTGCAGAAAGGAGTGGGTAATGGCAAACTTATCGCGCACGAAAAAAGGGCATTAAAATTCTGCAAAACACTGTTGCCTCGGACGTTAAAGCAGCCACCAAGACCGGAAAAGCAGCCCAGCAACTCGTAAAACTCTTTCTTGAGCTTGTTGGTCCGTTCTTGAAGACGCAGTGAAAACGGCGCGACAACTCAGGACAAAGGTAGAACACACAGGACAGGATGAGCGCCACTCAGACTTATTTTGCATATGCAAAATACTCAAGTCCGAGTGGCTGTGGTCCTGCGTGCTCTACTTTGTCCTCATTAATTGCGACGATTTCATTACATCTTCCAACAATTAGGAGTGACACACAGTCAACTTTAAATTCAGATTGTCCGTTGAAATTGCTAATGCGCTTTTAGTGCTTGTTGAACGCAACTCGAACGGTTGGAGAAATTTCGACTTAATTTCTGGGCTTCAAATACTGTGTATTGTCCGTAATATGCGAATGATTTTTAATTTTAATTTACGTCTAACAAAAACGCCGCCTTTTTCACGTAAATACCGACGTGTACCCCACATCTTCCAATATTTTGTTGAAAGAAGGGACTGTAGACTGTATATCAAAAGTAATAGAATCACCCCCGGAGAGACCATGTGAAATTAGGAAAGAGTTAACATTGCAAGCACAGACTAAACGAAAGTACATTTCAAGCAATGCAAGTAGAAAAGCAGAAATTTTCACAAATGTCTGCAATTTTCTAAAGCGAATGATCTAGGTTAAGTTAACTTATGATTGCGACGAAAGGAGGGAAAGAGTCGGACTTCCAACCACTTCTAAAAATAGCTGTGTTGAAGAAAATTGAAATTGGTTTTTGAGGAAAGGAAATGTAGAGCATATTTCCCTCGCCTTTTTTATCATCGGAGCAAGCGAGAGACGGCCCGCGCCAGCGGAGGCAAAGCCACAGCAGTGGAGCGCAGCCGCTAGTTTTTTGACCGAGCCTGGTCTTATTCAAGAACTTTAGAAAGCTTTTCGGGCCTGGAATCCCAGAATGAGAGAGCTTACTGAAGTATCGGTCTCAATAGTGTTTTGTATAGCCGTTTTACGGGAAGAATTGGCGATAAATTTCAATGGCGAAGAAAACCCAGGACGCCATTTTAATTGTTAGATACAGATTATACCTCCATATTTCCTGAAGACTCTCGTGCTATACGCATGCCCAACTACTGTATGAGCCAACAGGAGTCAGCGGAGAGTTACCAATGACGGAGGGGTAAGGTTCAAAGCTCTTGCTACAGGTCGGCACTATGTATATTTTTTATAGTTAGAAATGTTAAGTTTAATATGCAGCTCCGTGTTCCAGGAAAAAATTCATCAACTTCAGCATACAAAACTTTACTGTCGTGACGGCTGATAAAATTAAGGGTAAAATTCAATTATCGACAAATATTGCAGCAGGAAGAAAGGATAGAAAACATCGATTATGTGAATTAGAAGCGTGCTGTAGGAGTCTGATGCATTAACAGCGGTGATGTATAATATAATTTCATGTATGCTCAGTAAATTACGATCAAAAGGGAGAATACTGATCTAAAAAAGTCTTTTCTAAAAGACGAAATCGCAAACGTTAGCAAAAATATTGAAATGGCTCTCCAATTTGTCAAGAAAGCAGTCTGACATTCTCACGTTTATTACTTATCGACAAGTGATACTAGTTATTAGGCGAGATGTGAGAAAACAGCGTCAGGTTTGGCTCCCGAACCTCATTGTTGCTAAGCTTTTTCCACTTGTCTTTGTGGACAGTAATCAATAATTAAAAACTCATCAGAAGTGCAAAAATTGGTTCTACCTTTTGCATGCATTTGGATATTGATTTATCTAGAGTAGAAAAAATATCTTAATCAGGTGCATCACGCACTAACGATAAATATTTGACACACAAAGTTTAGCCAGGTAGAGAGTTATCCAGTTGCTATTGGCTCGACATAAGCTCGGCCATTGAACTCGCTGACAGAAGCTCGCCTGAAGTTAATGAATATAAACGGAGGAGCTTTTCTGAGTACATACTGCACCTTAATAATTTTATAAACATTAACACAATCTCATATAAGAGAAACACACCTTAAGGCAGGAAAGACAATGTCCTGATATACGAGAAGAGAAACGGGGGATAGTGCAACTTTGCTAATGATGTATCCAAACTTCCAGAGATTTTTTGTTGCAGTATTTGTAATATAAACTTTGGATTCCAAATACAGTTTACATTTTTTAAGCATCACTGAAACAAAAAATTATTCCTAAATATTTCTTCTTCAAGTGTTCATCAGTGCGACGTGCGTTTTCTTCAGCACTACACCACAATACGATACCACAACCCATAATCATGAGCATTTAGTGTTCTCCCACTAGTAACGCGAAAATTCTAGCTGGCACTATGTTTGAGTGCATCAAATAACGATCATATCTCCGTGCAAATATTTCTCTCTTGAGTGTTACATTATCAAAAATATGTTTTTATTATCAAAACATACAAAACAATAACCCTCAACGTGCGCATACTAACCGGTTAAAAGCGCGTACCTTAGTTCACACTATCAAAGTGACCAAACAACCGATCATTTCTTGGGATCGTACATTTTGTTGATGAAGTGGAGACCATATTATACAGGCGCCACAAAATGCGGCAGGAGATTAGGCCAGATACGAAAGCTGGGCTCAGCACACCATCTGCTTCCTCTGCGTCGTTTAAATAGGTTAGTCGTTGTTTTCAGTGAAGCTGCAACGATTACCGCAAAACAGAACCCGTCTTGCGAAACCTTAAATAGGTCTTTGTGTGCGTGACAACAAAAGGGGATAGCATACTGGTGTTGCGACACTGTGGAATACACCATTTCTCTAAACGTTAGCTTTGTGCTGCAATACAATACGGCTATACTTAATGGAAAGTGTCATGTGCAGCTCGAATTATAAATTATTTAAGAAATTTACGATCGAAAACAGCTTTTGGAAGCTTCAGAGTCATTAAGGGGCTAAGTAAATTTTTCAAGGGGCATTGGCATCGGGCGTGCTTTCACAATATAGTCGCAAGCTGTCTCTACGCGCCGTTACCACACTCCGTTGACCGAGATGACATGGACTTGAAGACGACTCTTGATAATTAACGTTTGGTATGCGGTTTCTCAACTGGACGGCAGAGAACCGAGGACGTTCTCTGGTTCACATTCCTCGAAGTTAATTTCACCCTAAGGCGAGCCTCTCTGGCCGGCCCCCTTGCAAGGCCTGCATAGTTAATCTTATATTGTAGCGGGCCCACAATGATTTCAACATCTTGGCAACACAATCCTAGTGACTACGTTCGCAATTATGGGCTTCGAAAACAGCTTTGAAGTTTTCATTTAGCGACAGGCTATTTTTGTCGAGTGCAACGATCAATTTATTCTTCTCCAATCCGTGAAATTGTAGTGAAGCGATTTTTTGTCCTTTAATTGCGATCTATAACTTTCGCTCAGCCCAAGCTTTGATTTCTCTAAGAAGGTTCTTTCACCAGTAAATATTTTTTTGTTCCCTTTCGTACCATTTCTTAGCTGGTCACTGGTATTAGTCCTTTCTTGACTATTCCATATGCGCTAAGTGTTATGGATCATGTTTTAGTGAAGTTTTTCATTGAACTCGGTGGTGCATGTTTGTGCAAACTAAAGTGTAAAGGAAGAAATGAGCAGACCCCAAAAGGAAACAAAGCAACATGAGTAAGCTGTGTCTCGAAAGGAACCGCAGTGGCAGAAATTGCAAGGAATATGCGTTTGGGGTAAAGTGGCAGGGCAGAGTACGCCGTCCACCTCGTTTAACATGCAGAAACCCAGCTTATTTGTAAACTTCTAGGTATATTTTCTTCTCTGTTTCGTACCGTGCGCTACGACCACCCACGCGCTTAAACTGATTGTTTGCTTGGGCAAATTACGCTATGTTGTCATTTAGGAAATTTTTTGTTCCCAAATAAAAGAATACGTAACTGGTTTTTCACTAAGCTCCATTCGTCTCCGACCTTGGACAGTTTTCCGAGATCGTAACGGGCATATTGTCCTTTCGTACTCTTAATACCCGCATAATAGAGAGGCGTCGAATTAGCCTATAGGACAAGTCATTCCTGATCATTCCTTTTTGAAGCAGTCTCTTTCAAGCTACCCGTTGGCATTATATTCATGCTGCGTTATTTGCGCTTAATACTCAGAAAATATTAGTAAAAAAATTATTGCTTAAGCATCGCGAGCCACCTCCTACCTTTTTTTTTACGGCACAAGCCGGAACTTTACACCCGCAGTAACTGTCAAAACTGTATCATTTCCTCTCGCAGAAGCTTCACTGAAGAAAATTATCCGAAAATGTTCTGTTCTGCATTAAGCATCCCAGTAATCTTCCTTTCAATGCTCTCATGTTGTTAGGCACTGGGTGACAGCGGCAGCATGAAAGACCACCAGTTGAGCGCTACTTTGTTTTTTCCAGTGTCGCCTCCACCGCGGCTTGGTTGTCCCAGCAGAAATTGAGAGAGATTGGAACCCTACTACAACTGCCTGAAGCCTGAAGCCACCCACAGCGCGGCAAGCAGCTAGCTGCTGAGATAAAGTGCAGACTGCACGGACTTCCTGGCACTCGGCGGAAGCGGCAGCACGAAAGACCGCCATTTTAACGCTGTTCAGCTTCTTCGCAGGTTGGTGTCGTTTCTTGTGCTTGCTTTTGTGAATATCTGCTGCTTGCTGCCCCGGCAAGCGCCCTGATTTCAGGCTTCGCTGTTTATTTTTCCGGTAGCGCATGATGTCGACAGACTTTTCTTCCTCATGCGTTATCCAATTTGCGCCCGATGAAATTTTTGTCACGTGTTGAATGCAACCAAGTGTGCCATGTCGGATCCTGCGCTGGGCTGAGAGTAAAAGTAAATTGGAGTCAGCTAAGGAGAAATGGACATGCCCCACATGCAAAAATGCAGAGGGTAATGGAGACGATCAAGGTCAAAAGCTGCCTGGTGACGAGACAGCCCACAATAAAACCCTGTTCGCTGGTATGAATGCAGAATAAGACGAGCTGATGCCGCTTAAAGAAACTGTAGATAGCATGAAAGTAGCCACAGAGCTAATGTCAGAAAAGTGCGACAATGTGTTAGACAGAGTAGCCACCCAAGAAAAAGACACAAAGTATATTCAAAAGAGATTGGAAGTTTTGGAGAAAATGGTCCTCCCAAACAAAGAGTAAAATGAAAAGCTACGAAAGGAAGTCAGAGATTTTTAGTGAAGGAGCAGAAAACCTAACCTTCAATGCCATGGAATTCAAGCCACTGAACCTGAAAATCTGCTAAATAAGGCAAACGCTGTGACCCACATGATAAGAGTTCCAGGGATTTCACGTGCAGACGTCGACGCAATTCACCGGTTACCAAAAAAGGCCCATAAGATCCCAAGAATAAATTTTAGATACGCCAGGCAAATTAAAAAAAAAATGAGTGGCTGGAGAAAAGCCAGAAATTGAGGAGCAAAAAGCGCTAAATTTCCATTGCGGAAAATATGACTGGACATAACTGAGAGCTGCTGGGACGAACAAACGACTGGGCAAAACGAAATGCCTATCAGCATGTCTGGTACAGGAATGGAAAGGTCATAATGCGCAGAGCGGATGGCCAGCCTGTAACTGTCTTGAGCATATGCGTGACCTTCCGTAATAGCCTGTTCTGCTTCGTCAAAAATGGGTTTAAAGTGTACTTTTGGAGTTTCCTATGGCTAGTGATAGCTATCTTCTTCCAAAGGATGTAAAAACAGTTGCAACGAACCACCACCAAAATTCACTTAAGTGCCTTCGTTTAAACTTTCGCTCACTTTGCAGTGAAGAGGCAGAAATCGATTATTACTGTAGTTCTGATTCTTAATTTCAGTTTCCTATGCTTCCCTCCGCGCAGCACTTCCATCTATAGAATTTCTGTCGCCGATTAACGGTTCTAAAGCGCGAAGGATACTCAACTGATGCCCACAAGATATTTCTTTTAATACTACAGAAGATTTTTCAGAACAGTTAGATAGATAAGTGACTTCAGTTCCATGCACGCTTCGAAGTTCTGCGAATCTGTTCTCCAATAGAGCGCCGGGTTACAATGCTGACAACAATACTCACAAGTTCTTCGAATGGCGCAATACATTCGCTTTGTTTCTTTTGAAAGCTGTCCACAATTCGTTCTACAAACTTGTACAATACTGTTGTCACGTACCCGTTCAGAATATCTTTTGAGATCCGCATTGGGTGCATTAAACTTTTCTTTTGACTCTACAAAACGCCGCATTAGAAAGACAGAAAGGTAGCCACAAAGTCACAGTGGATTTTTTGGGAGCAGTTGCATTGCATGCCTAAAAAGAAAACCTCACGTGATTACCAGGCCACCCGTAGTACCAATGTCGCGCTTTTACAAGGCGTCAAAAAAGTTAAAAAAATAGATGCTTAGGGACCCATCCCGAAGCAGCGACGCGTAACTACAGAAAGTCTTCAAACTTTTATTGTTTCGGTTTTTCGTTTGTTCGTTTCCATGAAGGGCTAGATGTGCTTTCTCTTCGCGTGTGAAAAGGGATGATCATTTCTCACTTCGCGGTTGAGTAGCATGACTACAATTCTGGTGAAGTTTTTCTTTTAACGCAGAGAACAATATTTCTCGCGCATGTGTGCGGCAGCTTCTAGGAAGTGGAATGAAACACACAAGACAAAAAAACTTTTGTCTGGCTTAGAGGATATGTGCTCGCTGCGCGTGAAGTGAAACTTTCCCACCAACGATAAAACAAACATGCGCACCATACGGCGAAGAATTTTGCAGAACTTCAAAAAGTTGCGCAATGCAAGGGCGCGATGAGAGGAACGATGTCTGAATATTTGTACTTTGTGACAAATTTTTGCTGCGTGACAGGAACAGAAAGTGAATCCGAGAATGGCATATTCCTCTCAAAAACTATCATCTCTCACTCTCAGACTAAAATATAACTAGGTTTATAAGGGAAAAATGTTCTTTGTAAAAAGCCTTCATACTGCCTTCATGCGTAGGGAGCATGATGCATGCTTATAAATATCAACAAATATATAACATCTGAAAATTTTATTGATGAAATCGCTCATTGAACCAGAAGCACACAAAGAAGAAAGCACTGGAAATAAAACACGCAATTCTGCGGTTGTTGCGACTGAAAAATGAAGTAAAAATTTGGAGTAAAGAACAAAAATAAAGGCGAAATCGGTTTTGCAGCTTTACAGATAAAGAGAAGTCTTCTGGCGTGAGAACTAAAGTTATGTCATTTTACATCTAAGTACTACATTTCATTGTTGCTTTGTTGTATATTGAAGGAATAGCAGAGACTTAGCGCCAGGTACTGTTTTTAAGGAGACGGCCTATTTCTGTCTACGAATCCTGCACATTCTTGACAATATGATTTCGACGAAGAAACGCAGCTTCAAGAGCTTCAGTTCGGCAATCGGCTACTGAGCCGGAGTTCCCGGGTTCGAACCCTGCTGCGGCGGCCGCTTTTCAGTGGAGGCGAAGCGCAGAGGCGTCCGTGTGCTGTGCGATGTCGGTGCAAGTTAAAGGTGCCCAGGTCGAGATTCTGTCTCTATCGCGTAATTCCGATCACTAATCGGAACGCAGCTCCCAGCTGGCCTAACATCTCCACAAGCGCTTGTTTGGACCTGTTGCAGAGGGGAAAGTGCACCATTACAATGCTCAGCTAGTGTTATTACATCATAGCTGTGAAAAAAATACTATCACAAATTTTATGGAACTCAACACTTCTAATTGTAAAGAAGCCGGGGACGCAGCAGCGCAACGCTGGCGTGTCGAAGCCTTAGCACAGCGACACATAATCAATATCAGCTCTGAAACCCATGTTTTGAATCCATTTAGCGTAATTATACGTGATTAAGAGCAAAAATTCTTCACTCATTGCCAGAAATCACCAACAACAGCCGGACAGTGACAGCAGATTAACTATTATTGAAATCGTACCACGCTGTTTACCATCGCTTGTAATAAAGAAATTTCGAATAGATGAAGCCATCCTCCGAGCGACATGAAAAACACAAAGAGGGTCAATTTTTTGCTCGACCAGCACGGCCACCCTCGTCGTTTTCAGATTGCAGTTATATAATGCTCACACAGCTTTCCGTGCAAAAACAAGTCAACATGCAGAAACTGGAAGCGCAGCTTAGGATCACGTGTAGTAACTGCTTAGTAGTGCAGGAGAAGCCAAGAAATGCTTTGAAAATCACAAACTTATTCTTTAAAAACAGTGCCTTCTTTTCTGCTGCATTCCTGTACTTCTTCACGCTTACACCTCCGAGGGGTCTTCCTTCCAGGGAAAGAAACACACTTTAGAATTCTCCACTCAGCGTTATTATTGTTTCATTATTGTTTAACTTCGCATCGCTTGTGGGATTTGACCGACAATTCATTTCCCGTCTAGTAAACACGAGGAACTGCGTCCTCTTTTTGCTGCCATAAACCGACGCTGCATTCGCCTAGTTAACTACCCTGCCTTTCCGTCTTAGTTGTACTCTGTTAATAAAAATGCAATAATGATCAGAAAAAAAAAGCGCTGATTTGAGATGCTCACATGTTTTCTTAAGTGCGATTTTTCTTCGTTTTCGACCAATCTTTCTAATTCGGACATACTCAGGGACAATAACAAATTGGATGCTTACACTTGATTATCAAAAGCAGATGATAGCACCAATAATTGAACGTAGTGTGATAGAAACTTTGTAGGATATATTGGGAGGCTCATGGAGGTTTATTTGCCTTCTGTTAAATTGCATCACTGCGGTACTGGCGGAATTATAACCTCTCATTGTATTCAACATATGCACTGCGAAGCCGAAAATCTGTGCTAATTATTTAGCAAATAATCAACCCAAAAGACCACCTATCCTAGTTCGCTATCTTGCTCAGCGTATACGTGGGGAGGGAAACAAAAAGGGAAAAAAGAAAAAAAAGCACCAAAGAAATGTTTTTCAATGGGTTGTAAGACACAATCCGGTTTCATTAAAAACACTAGAAAAATAATTTTGGCCTGAAAGCAAAATTTGTTTTTCTTCTCTTCTCACACGGAAGACAGTTCTATCTTATGATGTTCACGTTTTAATTCATTCTCGGGGGGGGGGGGACGCATGTTTGTAATTTATGAATCATTCTTTTTTAAGTAATCCTTTCTGAGCGCAACATAGCACAAAACTTCAAATTCTTTCAGGAACAGAGAGGAATCTATTGTGAACAAGATGTATAACTTTCTCTTCCATTTCTCATTAGGTCTGCATGTTTCCTGGAAGTGTTTGGGCACGGTTTTTTGGGTATGCCGTCCGAAATTGACTCATGCAATAAAGGAGGCCTTAGTGAAGGACTCCGGAAATTTCGACCACCTGTGGTTCTTCAACGTGCACCGACATCGCTCAGTACACGGGCCTATAAAATTTCGCCTCCATCGAAATTCGACCGCCGCAGCCGGGATCGAACCGGTGTCTTTCGGGTCAGCAGCCGAGCGCCATAACCACTGAGCCACCGCGGCGGCTGAAGATTCTGTCACTCCGCAGGTGCAGCGCTTGCAATAAAGGAAGATACGGCATTGTGTCTCAACGCCCAGTTGCACTAGAGGGTAAACCACGACACATTGCAGCTACGTAAAAAGCCAGCAAAAAACAACTCTTATTCGCTGATTCTCTTTTGTACGTAACGAATTGGACGTTAAGAAACAACACAGATGAGAAAGAACGTGCTTCAGAAACACTATTTGGACTTCTGTAAAATTAAAACACCCAAATGATAAGTTAACAAGTAAATTCTCAAAGAAAAATTCTTTGAAGCTAGAAAAGTAACTGACGCGCTCCATATAAATATCGATAGAGCAATGCCTTGTGTGCCCGTCATGTTAAATATCACATGCTGCGATGCTGGTTGGTATATCACAACATGAAATATGAATCTTTCTTTCGCTGAATTCTTCATAACAGGTGATTCATTGTAATGGAAGTTATTAAGATAGCGTTAAGATTCCGAAATTATGAAGCCTTCACCTCGCTTAAAAACAAATTCACATGCATGCGATGGAAAAAGGTACGGCAGCCAGCCTTGCCGTCATGACAAAACTTTCTAGCAAAAACCATCATAAGGCTCTCCCGGCTCCCGGACCTCGAAGTGAGGAGCCTTACACCAAACATTCATTATGGAGACTAATCTTGCGGTCTGCGTTGCGTTATATAGGTCAATATAGTACGCTAACGACGCATAGCAACAGCTTAAGATTCTGCTCTGAAAGCACATTTAGAGTCAATGACTCTTGACAAAGTCTTTGAAAACACCTGCATTAATTAATTATTCTAATGGTTTGACACACATGTTACCCTCCAGACTGTATTTGTTCCTAATTGTGTAGAAGCCCAGATGTAGAGGACAGCTTTAATTAATCCTTACAGGATTGCGCAGCGCACAATGCCCTGCCAGACAAAGGAAGTCTATTGCACAGTGCGGCGACACGGTTAACGAGTTGACTTTCGTTGCCGCGGGCATGAGAGCTCATTTTAGGGTTGCGCAAGGTGGCGTGAGGTCTAGGGCCATTATGCACGCTCGCTGAAATGAACGGCGCCTTCTTTAAAGAGACAAAGCAGTAAGGAGCTGGCGTGATAAGCCATCTCTTGTTTAGCCTGCTGTCACCATTTTATGCGAAGCATATTGCTAGAGCTACCACTCACGCCGTCGGCGTGGGACCCCTAGACGTCACACCACGTGACACCGTGACGTCACACCACGTGACATCGTGACGTCACACCACGTGACATCGTGACGTCACACCACGTGACGCCGTAACGTCACACCACGTGACATCGAATGAGAGAGGCGGCCTCCACCTCGCGCCGTCGCCGTGGGACCCCTAGCCGTCACGCCACGTGACACCGTGACGTCGTCGTGACGATGCCATCGCACAGACGCCGGAATGTCCTCGAGCGGCATTCCCGCGCATTTCGAACGCGCGTTCACACTCGGTGTAGGCGAAACGCTCGCTCCACCGGGCAGGCAGACGCGGCTTCCGTGGCAATCCAGGCGCTCACCCAACGCGCGTCTCGGGGTTAGTCGGCGTTCCGCTGTAGCCATGCCGTTGTCTTCCCCCACGACGAAGGCTTCTAGTGGTTGTATTAAAATGACCAAGTATGCAACCAAGGAAAGCCATGTATTACCAAGCCTAGCCACCAATATGCTTCGCATCTGACTAGGCTTAACCTTAGCTAAGCCTCAGCCATAATTTTTTTCTTTTTTTTTAATAATGAATGGAGCCCACGAGCTCGAGGCTCTGCTGAGCGTGGAAAACTCTAAATATAGTCATCAATTGAAGGGCGGACCAAAATTCTTCCCATTTGCTATTTTTTATGTTGTGTCGTAGCCTTTTACGGTCAGAATTCTGAGAAATTAAGATGGCGGCGAATTTTTGCAAACTACAACAATGATAGTGTGCACACACGAACATACTTTAAGTTGATGTCGATAGAAGATCGCGCCCGCACCACTATTATATAGCGAAGGGAGAAGCAATTTTAATTCAAAGTAAAAGAAAGCGCATAGTGTGAAGAAAATCAAACAAATCAATTTAGATAATGAAGGAAACGCTTTGTGCCGTTTAACGTCCCAAAGCCACTAAAGCTATGATTAACATCGTAGTGGAGGAATCCGGATAATTTCTACCACATGGGGTTCTTAACCTGCAGTGATATCGCGCAATATATTGGCCTGTATCAGTTGACCTCCATCGAAATGTGACCGCTGCACCTGGTACCAAAACCGCGTATTAAGCATTAAATGCTTTTAGCTCCCGTTGTCGGCAGTGTAGTGACGTCACGCCGAGACCGAGAGCCATCATCCGGGCACTGAAATACACTCATCCGGGCACTGAATTCCAGTCATCCGGGCACTGAAATCCACTCATCCGGGCACTGAATTCCAGTCATCCGGGCACTGAATTCCAGTCATCCGGGCACTGAAATCCACTCATCCGGGCTCTGAAACGAGAACATCCGGGCACCGTACGAGACTTAACGAGATTTAACGAGACTCTCTAAGCCCTCCTACGCGACCGGCATGCAAGCGCCGGTTGGTCTCCAAACGAGACAAAAAAATAACTTCTGCCAGTGCCTTCTCAATGTTTATCAAGATATCAGTGGAGCTGTGGGTTTGATAATGCACGGAATTATAATTTCCGATTTCTAATAACGCGTGCAAAAAGCACATAAATGCCACGTTACACTTCGTTGTCATACGTGATCCGGGGGAGAAGCGCTGCGTTCAAAGGGCAAGGCATCGCGCCGAACGGGTGGTGGCGTTCCTCCCTTCCTTTACGGTGCGGTTCGGGTGTCCACCGAGATGACATTAGGCCCGTAAACATTTCATGCTTACTCTACTCTCGTTTACGGGAGAGGCAGAGTTTTTTTACGTGGCAGCGGCGGATCAGCAGCCGAGCACCACAACCACCGAGCCACTGCGGCGGCTTGGAAGAAAAAGGGGAAAGAATTATGTAGATGGAAGCGTCCACAGTGCAAAATCTTAGTGATAGTGTATGTGTGAACGATAATGTGTACATGTAGATAATAAAGTGGCTACAAACATTCTTAAGTGGGGCCGTCGATATCTATACTAGATAGTGAGCAGTTTTTACGCATTCAAATCTTTTTCGAAGTTTATCTACACCGGGAAGATGGAGTAAATCGTGAATGTTTTCCCTGAAGCCATGATTACGTGTTGAGGGAAGTGAATAGTGTTATGTGCACGCTGGGAGCTGCGTTAACAATTGGTTTAGAATATACCGTTCCCCAGTGCAGGGTAGCCAACCAGAAACCTTTCTGGTTAACATACCTGCCTTTCCCTTCTCTTTGTGTCTATCTATCTCAAATTTATAAGAGCAGCAGACGAACGTAAAGCCAAGACATTGATGTGCATATTATTTATTTATTTACAGAATACTGCAGGCCCTTCTGGGCCCTAGCAGGAGGGGCAATACAGTGCAAAATGAATATACAAAATAAAACACTGAAAGAAAATTCTAAACACAAAGCAAATAAGTTAGATGGCGTCAATCTTCTATTTCTTCAATGGAGTCAATGTCACATAGTGCTGTTAAAGGTAAAGCATTCCATTCAGTTACGGTGCGGGGGAAGAAGGAGTATTTAAATAGGACAAAAACTACGCTAGAAGTGTTATAAAACTCAGGATTCAGTCATCATTGCTCTTGCAGAAATAAAACATGAAACAATTGGCGAACCTGGAGTTATGATTCATGATTCTGGAGAAAAAAAAATCTTTCTGCGCCAAAGAATCCAGGATGCGTGTGAAACGCTGTCAACCGTACTCGGTACCAACTGATTGTGTTTTCCACTTAGCCTCCTCAGTTTACAAATCTTGAATACTTGTGCGAAGCCAATTAAACAGCTTAACATCCACATCTCCTTGTAAGAGTTCATCCCCGATTGAGCTAAATCGAGCAGAAACTTCCCTTTGGGTGAGGACTACATAACTCTAGATTCTCTTTCTGCTCTTTTACTACGCTAGCATTAAAACCCCCACTCATAGATTTCACCAAGCTTTGAAGCCTGTTGAATAGCTGCCTTCTGGCAGGTGTCCTAATGGTGGCATATGCAGGTGAGCAGATTGTTACCTCCCAGATGCTGCGTACAAGGTCTCCCAGATAAATGCAGCCAAGCGCTTAGGAAATACATAGTATCCTTGGCCAGTGAAACCAATTGTAGGGTTCGAGGTATCGTGGCCAGCCTGCCACATTTTTTCGTTCTGCATAAATAAGCAGCAAAAGCAAATTGGCGAACTTTTTATTTATTGGTTTAACGAAGTAAGTGTTAATACAGAAATATTGCGTCGATAAGCAGCGACCAGCATCGCTTCCATTAAGGCATGAATTTTCTAAACTTATTTATTGGCCTTTTGATAAAACTGTGATGTGACATGATGCTGTCTCAAATCTCTGCCCCACTGCGAACAGAACGCCTCATAGGGGACAACACTCGAAAGAAAATTAGATTTCGCTGTCAGAGACGCGTATCTGGACGCTGAAGTGGCACCGCTGTCAGGTGAAAGCTTTTTGTATTCAGCAAAGTAATATTTATGGCAGGTAAAAAAAAATTACTGTATGTATAAGGTGGTTGGGTCCGAACACTTCATTAAGTTGTTATTCAATATGATCTCCAACGTTTGCATTGACACTGTTCTTGAAGCCAAGAATTAAAAAATTGAATTCGTGTTCACTTAGTAATGAAGTTTGAATGAAAAAATATGGGGTAGTAAACTACACTGCCTTTAACAGTTCCCAGTTCGTTTCGCTAAGCTTATACATTTCAAACTTTCCAAGAGCTTCGTTATATTTAGCTGAGTCAACTCGTTTATATATGTACAGTTCCCCAGACGTCTAATAACACCCGAAAATATGTGCACTACGCTAATCACAGCTGTTTGCCACCTGCCGCGGCGGGCAGGTTGGAATAACATTAAAAGGTCGCGCAACACAGGTGGCAGATGCGCCACCTGCTTTTCCGCACACAACGTCGCGGCTGCCGATGACGACGACAACAACGACTACGCAGGCGACACCGGGTTTTCATCACAACGGGATCCGTGGTTGATATGGATGCATAAGACGACTGAATAAACATTTTGTAGCGAAAGCTACATTGGCCACGAACTTGCGATTTTGCTGTGGCGGTGCTCCGAGGAGGCACAGAGACCAGCCTTGAGCCGTTGCCTAGCAACCGCCGCAGGTAGCGGACGCCGCGCGCTCGCAGCGGAGCCGCTGCCGCCGTTTGGTATGACGTCACACTGTTTGCCTCATTGTCGCGCTCGCCTCCGCTCGCCTCGCCAGCTGTGTCGCATGCCTGATAACATGTCTGAGGGTTGAAAAGGAGAACTCGCGTGCGCCGCAACCACAGTTGAGGCGGCAGTACGGCAGAGTATCTCAAGCCAAAAAGGGTGGCGTATGGGGCCAAGGTCTCCGCGTCGACATCGACCACTGGTCGTTTGCCTTTCGCTCCGCATAATCCGGCGCAGCCGAGCTCAGCCACAGCCATTTTTTCCATATGTTTACTTTGTTTCATCCTTGCTATGCAAGCCCTTACAGCAGCCACAACACACTTTACATACCGCTATTGACATAGCAATATCATAAGTACAAAGCAGAACCACGAGAAACGATGCACATCAAAGGCCAACTATGCAAACTAATAGATGAAATTCGCATTTAGCCCAACTACTGAAATCCAGCGTACTTTCTTTTTCGGTTGGATTAGTTCACTGATAATCATGAAGCGTGGATCAAAATATTTTTGAGATAATTAAGTAAATAATTTTTGAATGTCCAACTGAACCAATCTCTCTCCCAATTTACTGTCCAGCTAAACTTATTGTAGTATCCCTGCTTAGGCAGGTATTCTTGCAGTATAAATGCAATATTTGCTGAGAAACACTTTGAAAGAGCAATAATAAATTTTGTTTTTTTTCCCTATCTCGCCACAACAATGGAAGAGCAGATCAAAGAAGTAAATATCGCAGGAAATTCAAGTTTCTCATTGCGCCTTCACCACAGCATATTTCATATTTTATGCGAACGAAAGAAAGCTGTGGCTCTTCGTGGTTTTCTTTCTGTCTTCTTGCTATTTGTAAACGCTGTTGCTGCCTCCTTGGCGCCATCCCGGCACCATTCGATGGTATCTTTATCAGGAACAAGACTGCCACGATAAAATGAAAACGCGCAATCGTTGTTGTGCTTGTACTCTTCTAAGAGGACAAACAACAATTTTCTCGTTTTATTGAAAGAAGACAAGGAGAACTTTCAATATATTTGGCGCTTATTCTTTTATGCGGCATTGATCTGAGACATATCCCGTGCACTTTTTTTTTACGATTCCAGCATCAAAAATATGAGTAGAGAAATTGGCGCAAAACGTGAAGGCACTTTTTCTTAAATTTCAGGCATTTTTTCAGTCCGTGCTATTTGTGTTAAGATGATAAATTATGGGTCAGCATTTATTCGGTGAGAAATGTTCAGAGCTCCGCGATAAGAACACGTCTTTCTAAACAAACTATAAACAAGCCTCGCTGCTATGTAAGCCATATATAAAATTTCGCTGAACCCGGAAGCGAGATAACGGAAGCATGCCAAGCCCATTTGTTCCTCTTGATTTCTGCTAGTATGTCATTAATCCGCGGTTGTTCTGTCACTGACTCTGCCCAGTTCTGGCTTCTTAACGTTACACCTCTCACTTTCCTTCCGATAGCTTTCTACGTTGTCCTTAACGTAGCCAGGGGCGGCCGAAAGTTAGGTGGGCGAATGAGGTTAAGAAGTTTGTTGGAATACGATGACCAGAATCTCGGTGACCAGAACCGACAACGCACTTCCGTACTAGAACACGATTTGGCCACCCTGGTGTAGAACTTGGCCGTAGCCTTCTATAAAAAAAGAAAAAAAAAATGAGGTCAAGGAGTTTGCGGGGATACGGTGGCAGCAACTGGCAAAGGACAGGGTTAATTGAAGAGACATAGGAGAGGCCTTTGCCCTGCTCTTGGAGTAGTCAGGCTGATGATGATGATGATGTGACCCTAGTAAACGCGTCGCCTTCTTACCCGGCCGAGAGTGCGAGTCCAGCACCAAGAGGGTCCTTGCGCCAACGAACCTTCCAGAGATGCTACCCGCTCAACGTCAAGGGCACAGGAAGAGAAGGACGAGACACAGCGCTGACTAACTGCAGATAGTTTATTCAGGAAGCCAAGCTTCCTGAATAATCAGGAAGCTTTCAGGAAGTAAAGCTTCCTGAATAAACCATCTGTAGTTGGTCAGCGCTGTGTCTCGTTCCTTCTCTTCCTGTGGCCTCGTACCGTTGAGCTGTTGCATTACAAATCATGTCCGAACAGCATGCGCATCAGTTCATGTTGTGCGCTACAGAAGCCACTCAATTCCAAGTAACTAAAATAAGCCCCTTTCAGTCGACGAATTCAATGTAATTTCCTAAGGTTGACATTAGCCTGATTTAACATCCTTGCTTGTGTTGTTGTCGTGTGACTAAAGATGTGATGTCATTTGCAAATGTTTCTAGCAAGGATTTCCTTAGCGGCATCGGATCGCTGTGCGTGCTGTCCAAGACAAAACCCATATCTGTCTCCGATATCGAGCTCTCTCTGAGGTCGCCTATCGTTGAAGCACAGCATCAGATATGTTCAGAAATAGCATTACCGAGAAAAGATATCGTCGGCCAAGTTTTTTCTGTTGTAAATATTGAATAAACTGCTCCAACAATATAGGAATGATAAAATTGATGCTTCTATTAATAACGATGACAATATCTTCACTAAAAATATCTTTGAAGTGAAATTGTCTTTAGTTACTGGGAGCAGTTTTGTTTGAAGATTATTAGCCATATTTTGTGCTTGATTTTACAGCTGCGTGTTCTTCCGATAAGATGGTTTACGTGTCGTGTGTTTCTTTCATTAAGGCTTCGGAACAGGATGACCGTTTTAACATATTGTTTCAACATTCTACTGCTGTAAGAAGCTGAGGAAGGGTAACAATCCCTTCAAGCAAACAAATAAAATAAACACTGAGTGCACGTATCTCTGCTTCCTTTTTTGAACAGGCTGATTAAATGAAATGCAACTATAAATCAGTGTGGTTTTATTAGGGACATGAAAGGAATTAGAGAGGGGGTTACTCTCGTTCTTTCCGGCAAATGCCTGGCGAACCAATCAACAACTCGGGCCATCAAATTTATGGCGGTGGCCTACCATGCGTATGACAACTTCCGAGAAAAAAGAGCGAAATAATTTGAAGCAAAGATTGGAGAAAGGATAAAGAGGACACAACTGCGGTGGTGATCCTATAGCGGTATGACACTTGTGAGATAACTGCGCTCTCTCCTAATGCGCTGCTTGATATTCCCCTTTCCGTGGAGTCACTCCAGACCGCCCTTTACACACTTTGATTCGAGACGCCTTGACTCCTATATACATTCACCAACAGCACAAGGCTTTTTTTGCCGTTTCATTATACTCACCTATAGTTGTTTTCATACAGGTCCGTGGAAAAGCGCATATTCTTGTAAACACATCTTTTTCCACTCTCCGAGCTTGAAGGAGCCTCTTCGGCTAACTGCTCGCTTCTTTATGGATTCACTATTTAACGCCTCTGTGGTTTTCTATATGTTCGCCGGGCAACTACGGATTAATTCCCGAAGTTCATTTATTTTAGCAGAACATTTGCGCCACCAGGAGAAATAAATAACAGGTATTGACCACGTGCAAGGCAAGTTCTGTTCCCCTAGACAAATGTTTGCTCCCAGAAAACAGCTCCGCGCATATCGAGGAGCGTTGCACTTGCTTTAAAATATTAAGAATATTTTGCTCTTAAAGCCTGCCACATTTCAACGCAGATGCTTTTGAGAATATAAATATAAATAAACAAAAGAAATCAATTATATTCACGAAAATAACGACCGCAAAGCCAAAAAAGCGATTTTGAGATTTGCTGCAAGTAATGCTTTCACTTTTATGCAACTGTATAACATACCACTCCATAGTATGCTTTTGGAGCGCCATATATACTGCAACCGCGCAGTGACAACTCAAGATATATATTATGATGATTGGTTCAGCGCCACAAACAGCTAGGAGCCTATGAAAAGGAAAGCTCCTTCATAGCCACGCACAACACAGGAGAGTGATCGAGTGCATATGGTTGCAGCTAAAATCTCAGGCAAATGAGCAAAAAACTTCCTTAACTAAAGCGACTCTGTGGTTCACGAACGAACTCTCGCTGTGTAAGTGCTGCCTCGTGCCTTCGAATGGCGTTAGAAGAGGTAAAGGAAAAAAAAGACATGGAAAGAAAACAAAGCCAATGCTTCCGCTCATCCACGACCATCGCCACTTATTCGTTACTCCCGTGCCGCGCCTGTAGTTAGTTAAGTTTCCGTAAGTAATGCGAAAGACCACGTGAAGTCGTACTTGGGTGAATGTTACTTCTCGTAAAGACAGTACATATAATCAGTGAGTAATGAGCTCGCTCACTCTCCATGGCAGATCCACTGCTGTCGGAGGTCATGGCGTAGTTAAATAAAAAAACAATGACCCTATTATTGTACAGAGAAAGACCACTAACGTGAGGCCGGATCTCCAGTACATGGTCACCCCACGATGCCTTTATCGGCAGCAATAAATAACCATTTCACGATTTTCTAGTTTACGGCTTACGAGTGTAGTCATGCTAGCGCTTACACAACTTTTAAAGGCGCTTCCAGAACTACACTCCTGCGGCTTGAGCAGTGATCTGGAGACTTCAGCCCCGGATCGGATGCTTTGTTTCCTGTTTCTTGGGCAGCTTTAATTACTATACATGGCTTGGTTGCAGCGGTGGGCAAAAACACTTAAGAAAACAAAATTGGGCAAGCTCTGCATTCCTACTTCTCCTGGCGTCGTCTTATCGCATCCTTGTCCCTGCCATCATCGATGATTTTGGCCAGATTTATAGTTCTCAAACCCTCAGCCGTGAAGGTTGCCAGCGATAGACTTTAAGGGTGTCTGCCTGAACCCCTAATGCCCGAAGAGGTAACAGAGCACATCCTTTTCCGCCTTGCAACGCGAAAGCCAAGCCCCCAGAGAAGCGTGTTTGATAAATAGTGGAGATTATCTGTAGGATGCGGTCAACGCGGAAGTCTGGAAGTGTCGAGGAAGAGAGGGTGTTAGAGACCCGGGTGAGATGAGAGTAGATAACGTGATTCAGTGATGGGTGTAGAGGAGTTTAATGATTAAGGCAGAGTGTTTTCCCCAACTCGGTTCTCCCCTTTTCCGACCTCCTTGCTCGAAGAGTCACACTTTCATTTCCGGCTTTTCAAGCGCTGTCTTTTTCTGAAGCTTAATTAGTGGCCAACGGAAACTATTAATCTTTGTAATGAGGAGCCGTCTTCTCCCGTGTGGTGCCCTTGGTGTGGTACGGCGTCATCGTAATGAGGCGCATAGAAGGCCATTAAGGGTTTCAAAACATTGGGCGTACCTCTGGCGCCAATGGGTGCCAATAATCAGATTCTCTATCAAGATAGGAATATAAAAGACTGCAGGGAAGTGTGGCCGAAGACAAATGTATGAGGCACGTGAGAGGAAAAGCTGGACAAGAAGCCTTGAAGCGGTATACCACTTGGAAAGTCGCGACAAGTGAAAGTGCTAGAAATGATATGTTGGGCAACCAACAGGTCTGCAATCTTTGCTGTGGCGTCACACTGGCTGTGAATTCAAGACGAGGTGTACAATCATAACCATCGCTAAGCAGTTAGTTGTGCATTTTTCGTAATAGACGTCGCTTCCAGACAGATCTAAAAAACCACTGACTCTCTGGGAGATTATTTTTTTTTTCATTTTATAATTTTTATTATTTATGGGTTTAACAGCTCCATGCAAACGCTTCAATATGCGGGAGCTAGAATACATCAAGCTATAAGAAAGCAACTTTATTCCGCCGACATCAAGGTTTGCGTTCTTCATGCGAAAACACGGTAGTGTCCTCTATTTCTTAATCCAGGCAGATGACTTGCAACGCCTTGTTAAAGTGTTTGGAATATTCTGTATTGAAGGCTGCATAAGAAATAACGCCGCGAAACATTTAAGCTATATTTTTTATTCATTTCTACGCGAGCAGTTACATTCAGGTTGATTTTTATGCAAGGAAACGTTTCGATTTTGTTTAAATTTGATGGAAATGTTCACACGAGATTATGAGCGTCCTCTCGCGTAAAAAAAACGCGTTTTATTCCGAAAAACAATACCTCTGGCTCATTGAAAAGAAAAATAATCGTTTAAACATTCTTGCAAGAATATTGCCAAAAGCAGGCAGATGTCATGTGCAACGAGCTTAATTTGCATGGAGGTGTTGACAAAGATTTCTTTCCTCAGCGCCGCTTGTGCCTGTGTCGTGTGGCACTGCCTTTGTTTTCTTTAAATATATTCTTTAGGTACCATTTGAGAAAAAGCAGATGTCCCTCAGATATATTCTAATAGCGGCATGCCTTCTAAAAGCATAGCTTATCAGAGGAAGTCTTTATAGCCGAAACTACTTGCTTGGACGGCCAACTGGCTGTCGTTTTCAACTTCAGTCATATCTACCAATGCTGTTACTCCCCACGCCATTATGGAATTTTTCCGCACACGTGATGGGATTATGAATCGCTCTTCAATTCCTTTCACGTCGCATAAAATGTCTCTTCAAGCACAAAAAGGCAGCTAAAATAGACATGATTTTCATATTCGTTCCGGCCGCTACACATCAGTTAGTTGCTGACCGCACTGTTGGTCTAGTGGTAAGATCATCCGTCGCGTGTTCGGGAAGTGCGGGGTTCAATTCCTATTCCGACATAGAACCAATCGGTGATAGAGCCGTCACAATCATTCCATCGCTTGGTGCGCCGTTCTTTTTTTTTTGTGAAATTCTTCCAAATTAGGCATTTAACCCCGCTTTATGTATAGATGAACAATATCGTGTGCTACACCGCTCTTTGCCTAAAGAGCTCTTGCGCCATATGTATTCATTGGCACCATCCATTGTTTCTCCAAAACGTACACCTCAAGTCTAATAGAGGAGTGGAGTCGGTAGATACTATGACAAAAAACTTTTGTTTTGCGCCCCTAATGATGTCTTTATGTAGATCTTTCCTACTGCAAACTGCAAAGTCGTGCATGGTCATGTCATTTCTTAGCCTTTACCTTCTACACGAACTCGTTCTGAACATTCTACAGTCGCCGCGGTGGCTCAGCGGTTATGGTGCTCGGCTGCTGACCCGAAAGACGCGGGTTCGATCCCGACCGCGGCGGCTAGAATTTCTTTGGAGGAGAAATTCTAGAGGCCCGTGTACTGTGCGATGTGAGTGCACGTTAAAGAACCCCAGGTGGTCGAAATTTCCGGAGCCCTCCACTACGGCGTCTCTCATAGCCTTAGTCGCTTTGGGACGTTAAACCCCAATAAACCTAAACCTGAACATTCTACAGTTTCTCACGTGATACTGTTATGCGTGACATGCGGTATCGTCACAAATAACATGTTCGACATCAGAAAGCTGCGTGGTAGCATCAGATATAGACTTTGCGGTTACCCATGTGTTCACCGAACGCATCTGAGAGGCTTGAGCGCCTAAGCAATGAGAAAGCTTTCTAGATAGTAGGGTGAAAGAAAAGAGGAAGGCAAAGACAAATTACAGGGAAGCATAGACAAGCGCTTGGTCACTGTCATTTTTTTCACAAAGGGTAAATAGTTTTTCCGGTGAAATAGCCTGAATCAATTGCTTTACCGTCTTAACAACAACGACGAACAGTATACTTTACGCTCTATATGCCTGCTTCTAAGCTCCTGCGTAAAATTTGTAGTTGAGTTTATGGAAAAGTCAGAGAAACTGCCGGCATGCCTTATATTTGAGAGGTTGCAGTAACACACTTTAAACTGTACCCGGTAAACCTTGTCTTCTTGCACGACTAAGATAAAGGACGTGCACAAGAAAGAAAACAACCAATCTTCCGACGTGGTTATGAAAAGTGGCATAGCTTTCTCTAGGTAGTCACTGATCTGTTTCGCGACCTTTTGTTTTGTAGTATGGTAACGATACACATGAGGTGGCTAGCTAAATAACAGCAAAACATTACAGAGGAGAATAACAAAATTGATTCAAGTTCAAGGTGCCTTATATAACGAATATTATTGCGCTCACGTTCTTATGATTTGCATAAATAAGATTCGTACTTCACCTGATTTGAACTTTCATGAAATTTTGCACCTAAGTTTCTGATTAATCCCTTCAAAAAGGTAATTGATGCCATATTTGTCGCTTATTTGGATTACAAAGAAAATTCGGCTTTTCATTAAGGAAGTGAGCTGGGTCCCTTTGTTCAAACATAGATATCAAAGTCCTTCAAACGTATTTTAAGTTATCCATTATCTCTTTCTCTTGCGATTCCGACCATAAATAATGCGAGAGTTATGCAGCGTTCACATATACGACCAGTTTCTCTGAATTATATATGTCGGAGGAGCGAGAAAGGGAGGCCACAAAAAACAAACAGTACACGCTTCGAAAGTACAAACATAGGGTCTCATTTCACTGTCTGTAATATATTTCGTCATGGGTGAGAAATAAAATCAGAATTTTAAAGAGCTTCTCTTGAATTTTTTTAGAACTCTGAACAGGCTTACCTTCCAATGTTTTTTCCTCTCTCTTTGTCCTGAAATTAAAGCACGTGCTTGGAGTTCACTCGGTCACTCCGGCCACAACAAGCCATTATGGAAATTGCCTCCCAGCCCGCCGCAGTAATGAAATTATTTTTCGCCTAAGTTCCGTTTCGAGATTTCGGGGCAGTCATGTGTGTTGTACTGCCACAAATATATTTCCGCTTTAGCTGCTCTTCCTCTTTTAGTTGCACAGATTTCTCTCAAGTTTTCAAAACACATCTAGATAGGCGAGTTCTAAAATGCTGCTATCTGCTTGGAGCAGAACAGCTTGATAAATAGCGGAGTAATTCTATTAAGTTTTGAACAAAGAAGACAAATGTGCGCGAGCAGAGAAGTGTGCAAGAGGTCCTCTTACACTTCCGCATTTTGAAGAAATTCGTATTTACGACCGATTAATAAAGGTCTAGCTCAAAGGGAGAGTTTGTTGTACTTCCAAGAAGTGCTTACCGAAGGTAATTTGAGAAATTACATGAAATAGGTCGATTCGCTTCAAAATGTTTTCAGATCCGGTATTTCATTGCACGCTTTCATGGCAGCGCTTTAAATCAACACTGCTGCCATTTTTCGCCGAAATGGTATTCAAAAGCCCCCTTCATTACGTTCCTGACTGATTTTTCTTTCTTTCTTTGGCGGCTTGATAGATGGCCTTAAGGTGTTTTGCTCACAAAATTTGTTTTTTTCTCAACGTTTAATTTGTCTTGTTTATTTTATAACTTTTTAAAGTTTCGAGAAAGGTTCTTAACAAGCATAAATGACTAGAGCCTGTTTGTGTTGTTTGTGTTATAGAGCTGTGCTTAATGAAGTCATGGTCTGAAAGTTTTTGCAAGCACACACCTTCGAATGCCTCTGGAATTAAGCAGTATTTTTGTTGTTTTGCGGGAAGACTCATTTCCTTGAAGTCTGTTTTTCCTTTTCGGCTCGGATCTGGCCAAGCAAATGCGTTTGCATGAGTTGAAAACCTATTTACTTGGGCCTTCAGCTACAACAGCAAACCACTAATCTCCTTGTATCTAAGGGGCTAAATTAAAAACGTCCGCTGTCTTCGAAAGAAGCCTGTTTTCCGCAGGAAATATCCATCATGAGCATGTTTTTTCGAGTGCGTTTTTATGTTGACTAAAGTTTCATTCTGATATGTTGCTTTACCGATATATTGTAGCCGTCTCTAAACAGAAGACAGAAACTATTACAACCACACAGGAAAGCAATTGAACATAGTGCCGAGCTTACACAATCAGTAAAATATGCCTTAATGCTTAGAAAAAACGAGTTGAAGTTAGAATTGATTCACGGAGGATAACTTTGTTGCTTTTTTCAGTTGTATATAATAGATATGGCTCTATGGACACTGGCCGATTTTAGAGCGATAACGTTAGAACTCGCGTCACGAACGAAATCCCCACTGGCATGTAAAAAATTCGCTTATTTTTCAAGCGAGGTCAAGCGAACTTGTCATGTCACCGCAACCTGCCCGACGAATTAGGAGCACGGCAAAGCGGGGACCTGCTTCTGCAGCTAGAAGTTTAAAGAACGCAGTTCATGAACCCAAAATTCCGAATAAACTAACGCATACAAACATGCGAACACAAGATGCAATTGAAACTGCGATATGTGTTTAATATTGTGCTATCGGTAGGCCTAAACGTCCCCATCGCTCTCTTTTCATACCATGGCCCTTAAGGCTGGCAGAGAATTGCAATCTGCTTCTAGAATTAGGTCTTTTGCAAACATAAAACCAGAATTTTCTACCTCTTACTGCTACTGAACCCTTTAAACATTCCGGAAAGGAAACGGTTATGATCACAGTCAGTCTAAGATAACTGTGGGGCAACACAACATGAGAAATACACTCTTCTACGCCAGGGGCCTTATAAAATGCCACCAGCGCCCCCCCCCCCCCCCCCCCCCCCCTTGAAACCGAGGCTGTGATTGCAGCGTCCTCTACAAGCGAAGTAGTAAAAAGTTTTTAGCAGAACTAAAAATGGTTGTTGAAGCTGGAGAAAAAACTTATTGACTATTGACTAAAACTATGTTGCTTAAAGCGTATGGCATCGCACCGTACTTGTTTCCTGTCGTTTGGCCAGGCGGTTATCGTCGCGTGAAGCTCAGCCATAAACATCGAGTAACGCGGGGCTAGGCTGGGCGCACAGTGACGGGCACCAGGACCGGTGATAGACAAATGAGCCAACGACCGAAGGAACAAAGAGAGAACACTGGGTGAAAGTGTTTTTTAATCAAGGTACTGTTTCCCCCCGTGTAACAATTCGGAATAGCGAGCGAAAATGCATCGATTAAAAAACAGTCGTAGAGGGAGGAACTTGAGGAACTATGAGGAACTTGTTTGTAAAAATATTGAAACCCCGCACCTCCACCAAAAGATGTTACGGGGATGTTACGGTATTACCGTTACGGTAAGTCTATATTGGCGGCTGCGCTGAGATGCCCAGCACTCAGCTGAGACTCCAAGGGCCCAGCCACCCACTGTCAACGTCGTCGTCGTCCAGCGCACCGCGACTTCTGCGTTCATGATTCGTTCACTTATTCAGTACCCAATTCACCGGTAACAATATAAATGGCGATTACTGCCTTTGCAGGTCAGTTGGTTGTGCATCAAGGTTTAACCACTACGTTGCTTCCGCTCCGCTCCGAATCCACCCGATCACTCATGCTCCACGGCGGTTCCTTGCGTGTGATTAATAGCATTTCACTGCTGCAGTGCCTGTCATTCTTGACGTCATCAATCTGGTTATCGTTGAGCAGTTCTGCTAGTACTTATGCTAGCCGTACCCTGAGGTCAGTTGTCGTTGTTCGTCTCATTTTAGATAGTGTAGAAATGGCGGCGAGCGCGAAAAGCAACCTCCTGGAAACACGTTCCGCCGTCATATTGGCAGCAGTGGCGCGCTATTTGACAGCGGTCATAATTTTTTTACACTAATATGCGTTAGAGCTGAGCATTATGCCAGGACAGTAGGCCAGAGAGAAGATTCACGTGCCTAAGCCCTCAAAAAGTGCATTTATAAGATTATTACCATACAATTGGCGCACACTATTTTCATTTCCAATTTTGACTCTTGATATATCGTGGGTTATCGACCGACTGAAGGATGTGGGTTGTTTCAAATTGTGCATCGGAAGAAATTTGTTTAGACCACATCACATAAGCAGTCGTAACCATGGCTTTTAGGTAGCACATGAGGGCCCAGCTGCGAAATCCTGCAGACCGCTTGTGAAGGTTGCATCCATCATAATCATCAACATAATCATCATCATCATCTTGACTGCGCCCACTAAAGGCAAAAGGCTTCTCCCATGTCTCTCCAATTAAACATGTCCTTCGCCAGTTGCGGCCACCGTATTCCAGCAAATTTCTTAAACTCCTCCGCCCACCTAGCTCTCTGCCGCCCGCTGCTACGCTTGCCTTCTCTTGGAATTTACTCAGTTACCCTTAAGGACCAGCAGTTACCTTGCCTTCGCATTACATGCCCTGCCCAAGCTCACTTCTTGCTCTTGATTTCAACTAGGATATCATTAACGCGCATTTGTACTCTTACCCACTCCGCCCGCTTTCGATCTCTTAACGTTACACATATCATTTTTCTTTCCATAGCTCGCTGCGGTTTCCTTAACTTAAGCTGAACCCTCTTTGTAAGCCTCCACGTTTCTGCTCCATAGGTGAGTACAGGTAAGATACAGCTGTTGTATACTTTCCTCTTGAGGGATATTGGTAAACTGCCATCATGAAGTAGTAATGTTTAGGAGAATTCGTTTTTCTCTCTTTTCTTGTGTGCTCACAGTGAACAGTGTTTTAAATAATTCCTGTGCCTAAATTTGCCATTTCGCAATTTTCAAACTTTAGGCGAATATTTCTTTTGAATAGTCCGATGTACGTACTGACACCAAAAAATGGCACGTGAGCAGGCAAAATGAAACACGCAAAGCCAAATCAGATCTTAACTAACGGAAGCTCACTATTACAGCGGGTTTAATTCACTTTGCAGGTGCGGACACCCACCTTCAGATTGTTGAATATCTACTCTTGTGTTTCTATTACAGGAGTATACGTTTTTGAGCTCTTTCGGCGTTTCAGTGGTCTTGTTCGCGTTTTAGTTCTTGTTGAAAGTATATAGGAGGCTGATAGCGAGGAGTACATAAACACTACATAAAAAAAAGTTTCGAACGATCGCATAAAGTTTATGCCTACAAAAGCAAACACCTGGTCAGTTAGGCATGGCGACTGCTGAAGCTATTCAACATATTTCGGGTGGTTTCAACTGTTTCGTTCAAACTGGAGCCCAAGAGCGTCTGTAGGCTTGTTAAGGTATGCCGAAATTATGTCTGGTATGTCGAAGGTATGCCTGGTCGCCTTTCCACCGAATGCCGATTCAATCTCAAGTAGGGGATGGGTGCGATTTGTAAGGTCGAATTGCGGAGCTTTCAATTTGGGGCGAAGTATTTCCCATGCCTCAATGCGAGGTCCAATAGATCCTTATAACCGACGCACTCTATTCACTGCGGCACGCACAGAGCAACGACGATTGATGGAGGATAGCGGAGATGAGGTCGATCGATTCCTATCTCTATTGTCTGCGTGACCTTCGGTTCTTTTCCGCACCCGTGAAGCATCGCCATATCCCAGCCGCATACAGCCTGCACGGAACACCACGGCTGTGCATTCCAAGGACATGAGCTGCCAGTTGTATAGAGACGGAACACAGGGAAATTCGTTTGTCAGGACCCCTGACGCTGATCTTCGCCATCGGCAGTGTTCTCTACATTTTACTGAAGAAGACCCCGAGAGCTGCCTCCGTACCTGTAACAAGACGATTTTCCTGGAGACCTCTAAGGAACGAAAAGTGACAGAATTGTGCCCAAAATAAGCAGGTATTCTGCGTTATTAATTACAACACGAATTTTGTGCAGTTTTGTAGTATTTTTTGTGCCATTGTAGTAGTTGTTTGCTCCTCTGTGGCTAGGGCAAGGGGCTGCAAAAGTGTAGAGAAAATTTTGTTTGAGCTACAAAAGTTTCTGTTATTACAGCACGTACAGTGGTGAGCAGCCTTGTCTAGAGCGCTTGAGCAGTGCGCACTTGGTAACAAAAACCGAAATTAGAGAGCAGCCCCTCATTACAGGGCAAAGTTTTCGTGCCTGCTTTGTTTACGAGGCTATCTGGCGCTACTTCCGTGCAAGCGTTGCAGCTGGACCGTAGAGGCTGCCACAAAATCTGGATTTCTTTGCAAGGAAGTGCACCGCCCGAGCGCTCTAGACAAGGCTGCTCACCACTGTACAAGGTTAAAAATATAGCGAAACATTTGTTTTGACTACAGAATGTTTTGTGGTTCAAGTATAGTTAACATGAAATATTTTTTAGTGGAGCGGGTATAGCGCTTCTTCAAAAACAAATCAAATAGTGTAGCTTTGCTAGCGAAGGACTTAAGGATAGTCAACAGGATAGCTAAGCGGGCGAGTTGGTGATACATTATGGAAAAAACAGCGCTTGTTCTTGTGTATTCTTCCTTTCGTCCCTGTTTGTTCGCGCTGTTTTTTGCAATACGGATAGTGTAGCTCACATCCTGATTGAATATGGATTGAATGGAATTAGAAACGAATTAAATGCGATTTCAAATATTTTACATATATTCACCACTTGTGCGAGTATTGGTACAAAGCGAGGAGGTGTTACGAAAGTGTGTAGCTCAGGCAGCATACTTTTGTAAGCGGCTATAACCCAGATAGTTAGAGATATAGCTATAATTCAGAAAATTAGAGATACAGATTCCAAACGCGCTACATTGCTTCCCAATATATGGTACACATCACGAAGTCAATATTTTACCTCTATAGCCGTCATGACGACCGTACCGGTAAGAACATTTTCTACTGATGACGGCAACAAATACATTAGCGTGACATAAAAATAGACAAAAGAGGCGCAAGCTGAGTCATAGCTTTCGAGATTGTAAGTCATGGCATGGCTTGCCCAACCTGTCTGAGCCGGGCCACGTCACTAAATCTTGATGCACCGTATAAGGATTATGAACTCCGGTGCACGAATGGCCCACGTCCTGGCCCCCTTTTTGAAATAACTGGGAGAAAACACAGCGACATGCCTGTAATGAACCTTGTGCCTTGTATTATTAAGTACACAGAAAGCAGAGAGTGCATTCATTCGTTTTTGAATAAATTTGAACATCCAGAGCGGAACGAATTAAATAACAGGAATAAAAATAAAAAAAAAATGCAGAAGATCTGCAGAACGAATAAAATAAGAGAATATTCGATTCACCGTCGCAAAATTCAAAATACTCACCAGAACTTATATTATTAAAGAAATTCTCTCTCAGCGAAGAATTTTTTCTGCAACGGAAAGGAGAAAAACAGGAAAGAGGCAAACTGAAGAACACTCTAAATTTCTGCGCTGAAAGCCACAGAACCATTCTGCAATCCTGACAGAAGTTCTCTCAAAAGCCGCATGATTCTGAGAAACATGCAGGCTTCCGCTGGTGGCGAGAAAATTGGATCTCTCATGATCGCAGATATTGGTTTCCTGTTCACAAAACCTATTACCTTCTAATTACACTAGGTTAGGGAACAGTGGAGGTATTTATATTGTTGAACAGGTTTTTACAATGAATAGGGTGGAAAATTATTTTATGCAAACACAACTGCGATTGTAGAGCCGTTCTCTGTATCTGATCCTTAAAAGCATTAAGCCTTCAATTCTATGGCCTTTTCGTAAATAAGAAAACATGGTTAGATCGCTCTGCTCACAAAGTATGGAGGAAAAGATGTTGGCCTCCGGCAATGCCGGGAAACGTGTCCCAGATATAAGCATCAAGCGAAAAGTAGTTTCCACTTTAATGGAAGCTCAGTATTCCCACATGCTTGGGCGCACGCCATTCATTCGCGGTATTAGGAGGACATTATGTGCCTGCTTTGCCATCGCCGGCTCCACAAAAACGTTGCGCTTGCAGACGATGTGTCGTTAATTTCACGTTGTCACGCAAAATTCAGATCTGGCACACGCAAACCTCGGTCCGCCTACGAACATGCACCCGAAATCAATACCGCAAACGTCGATTTGGCGTTCAGTTTAGAGCTCTACGGGAAGGCACCTACTCTTTCCAGATTTGGGGACATAGCGCGTATTCCACATTGCCGAGTAGACAGCCGAGTAGACTCCTTTTTTTTATCATTCCCTTGGTTTCCTGCACAACTTCTACGACTGGAGCTGTAGCATTATGATATCTTTAAGCCGCTGTGCGTGCAATGTGGTGGTACAGCGGGATTAGCCTTACAGAGTTCTGCCGGTAATTCCTCCTCCTGGCTCACTTATTTAAGATATTGCGACCTTATCGCTGACCCATAAGACCACCCTCCTCTAAAAAAGATCAGTAGTGATTGTGACACTAATCATCGCTTAGTTCGGGAGACCTCGGGGTACATGATGCGTGAGATGTCGTCCATCGGAACGTTCAGTCTCCTCAGGCTTCCCAGTAGTGTCTCACACACGGCACAAAAGCGCGCACGCTAAGACGAAATGGTTCACATCACCCAAAACATCACAGTGCGCACACATAGGTGAGGTGGTGCGGTGAATCTTGTGGAACCATACCGGCGTATAGGCACACTTCGGGCGCAGTCGATACAAGAGAGTAGCTCTGTCGTGCGACAAGCCTCGCGTAACGCAAGGGAGGTGCAAAAGTGGCCGAAGTTCGGGAAAGTGTTGGAACACTCTCTGCCTAGCGAAGTTCTCGTCCTTTGCGGCAGCCAGCAAAGATGGATAAAACCGGGCTTCGTGAGCCAGAAGATCTACAGCCGTGTTACCAGCGACTCTAACGTGAGATGGTATCCACTGGAAGAAAAGCTGAAATCCTTTGAAATGTATCTTCCTCAGCCATCTGAGAATACTTAGACTAAATTTGTCATCTGGTGTCCCTCTTTGAAGGCGCTGTAGTGTAGTATTTGAGTCAGAGTCAGTCACGACTCTCTGTGGTCTACAGAAAGGGAAACGTTTAAGCGATTTTGCAATGGCCAATGATTCAGCCGAAGTGTACGAAACAACCGTTTCTAAGCGCCCAGCCCAAGATCATTGAAGGTCAGGCACCACAAATGCGGCTGAGCACGACCGTTCATGCGTGTTTACAGAGCCATCATTGTAAACTTGCAAGTGGTCGTCATAGACTTTTGTCAGGTCCTGCAAAACAAATGATGTTCTCTCAGAGATAGCGATCGCTTTGTGAGTAAGCCTGGGATGTCCAGACGGCAGTGAATGTCAGTATAAAAACATGGCTGCTTCTGCTGACACTTGAGTCCCGTGGGTGACCTACCCTCTATGTTTAGGGTGCGAAGGGCAGCAGAGAAGTGACTATGAGTCCTAGTTCGGAGTCGTTGAAGCAGCACCTGACCTGTCCGGGTCTTTCGAAGGCGAACTAAATGTAGAAACACTTTTTGAAGGTCTATAGACGTAACTGGAGGCAACAGGCTTCTTCTAAAACCTTGTTACAAGAAGCATGGCGTGGAACTCCCAGCGCAGTGTTTAGGCCTGTCCTGTTGGTGATCTCAAGGCGCTTATACTGGCTGTGTGATGGTGACAGAAAAGGCAGAAGGTAAAGAATTCACCTGCTTCTAACAGCTCAGGGCAGATTTAACTTTGCTGAAGGGCCGCTGCCCCACGTCGAACCTGCCACTCACAGCCTCCACGGAACACCACGTTTCTGCTTCCGAAGCACATAGACTGTAAGTTGCTTTGTGACAAAACGTAGGCAAAGTCGTTTAGCGCAATTCCTGATGCTGAAATTCGCCCTAAGGAGTATTCTCTGTGTTTTATTCAAGCAGACCCAGGAGCTCCTTTCGTTACCGAACTGGGAATTTTTTATTGAAACTTCGCTGCCGTAGAAGACAAAAAAAAATGAACCCACAATACCGCAACAAAGTTTGTCATTAATTTGTGACGACTGGCTTTTGAAGAACTCTAATGGTTTTTCTAAAATACCGCAGTATTTTCCTCCAGTGCTGCTCCTTACGCAAAGGGCGTATACTAATACAGCGTATACTGCCCGCACTACAAACATTGCTTTTTTACTTCAAATTAATAACCAAAAATACTAAAAAACACTTAGGTTGAGAACAGAACATCCTGTGATTCGTGTAAAAATGAGGCCAACATTTTTGACGGTAGCGGAAGTCGAGCTTTTTCCAAATCAATTCAGAGGCCTGTTTTTCCACCGAATTGTTTGAGTATAATATAGCTAAAATTGGATAGAGTACTAATCGGATGAAGACGAAACGGAAATAATTGTTATTCGAATCATTTTACAAGTATTCGCTATATGTGCGATTATCGGCATAAAATGAATAGAGCGCTAGTGGCGGCCCTGTGGTGAAGTGCTAATTTACTTTAGGCGAGAAAATAACGCCAATTAAAATTGAGATAACACTTCAATTTGCTTTCCCAACCATACAGACTACTTTCGATGTTTTTTTTAGTCTGAAGTTCTATAGCATAAAACTTCAGATATTGCTTTCAAAAGGATCTGCTAATATGTCCACTAAAGAGTACGGAACCCCAAGTCTTATAATAACAACAGGGGCGTAAAAACCATGTGCTACTAATTCTGAGAACGTATGGCATAGCGCTATATTTAATGAAATTAGAGGGGTTTGATTTGTAAGTCACGACCTTCAAAATTAGGCATCTTACCATGGTTTGTGAAACATGCCTGACCACGGTGGCATCATCAGTGTTGAAGTCCCTCTATATGAATTACCACCGGCACTCGAACAGCCTGTGCTGTGACTTTTTTTGTACCAGTCCTCGATTAACAATGCATTGTGCCTCATATAAACCTCATTCCATGTATTCATTTATTATTCGGAATCTAAGGAGTATATTTGAATAGTTTCTGTATAAATTTGGACATTCGCAGTCCGACTTGGCGGATTATATCGAGTAAGTGTTTATTTGGCTCGTTATTCGAAAATCATGAATGTTCGACCACCGCTGATATATAAATGATATTCTCTGTCGGCGAAATTTTCTCGCTACATTGTGCAGTAAAAAAAAAGAAAAGCAATCTTATTAACACTACAATGTACTACACCAAAGAACATCATACCATTTTGTAACCATGACAAGAACTCTGTTCAAAGCGGAAATGATTGCGACAGAATTGTACGTTTTCGCTGAATCTGTGGCGAGTAGAGATATGTTTTACATGTTCACAAAACTGATTACGTTGCTAATAGAACAGATCGTGAAGTACTGCAGATATTTCTATTGTTACGAGGAGAGATCATACAGCTGATACATTGCTATACCCAGAATACGGTCAGGTATTCTTCCATGCAAAAACAAATTTCTGTGTCTTCCAGCAGAGTTTTTTTACCAAAAGTGAAAATCGCTGGACTTTATGACGTTCTCTGAAGTAAGCATACCTACTTAGATCGCTGTGCTCACTGAATCTGAAGTAGATTATTACTTTCACTAACACAGCGAGTTTCATGAATAATATAAGTATCCAGATATCACTCGTTTTCAGTCTGATGGCAGCTTAGTATTCTCGTGTGCTTGTATGTACGCCATTATAAAGCGACATTAGAAAGACATTTGGTGCCACTTTCGCAATCTCCGGCTCCACGAAAGCGTCGTGTTTTCAGGGATGTTGTCGTTCATCTAATGTTCTCACGCAAACTCCAGATCAAGAATGGCTAAAACTCGCCCTGTAGAAGAACAAACACGTGGGTTCAATATCGCTTACATCGAAACGATGCTTCATTGAGAGCTCTAAGTGAAGGCACCTCCTCTTTGAAGCGTTTGAGACGAAGCACTTGTCTCACGCTACCCAGAAGAGACACGACCGCTGGCACTCCCCTTTGTCTCTCATGGTTTTCCGCAGGGTATTTGCGACGTTCAAACCGAGCTTTTTGCGATAAACGAGCCGCCGCACGAAGAGCGGGACGCACCCTAAACAAAGTACTTTTTACGATTCTCCACTGAAGGCCTCAAAATGCTTCCGCACTCAAGAGCGCATTTCAAAGGTTGTCAAAAGTACGACATCAGCAGCCGATTATCCTACATGGCGGTGAATGCTTGTGTTTAACCTTCTATAAGTACAGAATAGCATCCATACGCACTGAGTACATTTGCATGAAATGGAGGCTATTCGGTAGGACGGTGTTTTCACGTTTAGAGAGAAAACTGCGCGACATTGTGCCTCTTAGTATATTTTTAATGTTTGCCTTTTTGTTCCTCTTTGCGTGCTTCTCCGAACGGGGCTGAAGACATGTGGCAACTCAGAGGAGACATGCAATGCGCATTTTGTCAAACATGCTCCACGCAACCCAGACGTTATGTAAATCTGTCTCGAGGTTAGTAGTGCAGAAGCAGCCATTTGCGCGTATGGAGACGACGCCATAGCATAGCGTGAGAAGAAAGGCGATTTATCTCTTCCATTCTTGGTTACTTTCGTTCACCTACTTGAACTTCGTGGTTTGAAATGAAGTGTTTGTCATTTTTTACCCTAGTAGCGGGCGTGTATTAAGAAGTGGCCGAGTAATAAATAGCTGCATGACAGGAAAAATGACAGCAGTTTTGACATGCGTTTAGTCTCTTGCCATCCTCTGCTGTGTATCTATCTGGGGCTTCTTTTGCCGAGCCGTGAGGATTTTTTCCGCTTGTGAAATTTATACCCACTTTAGACAAATTAAGAGCGTGTGATGGTGTATCTTCTAGAGATGCAAAATTCTAAGCAGATTATACTAAAAACGTTTGTCAATGCATTAGCAGACTTGGCCTGAGTTGCCTATGCGCCATTAAATCAAACACAACCAACACAATCAACCAACATTATCAGATGTCGAAATATCAAAAACAGTAACGGTATGAACAGTAAGCAAGATAAAGAGGGTTTGGTAATAGGAAATGCGTTCCAACATAACGGCCCATTTGACTTAGCGTAGTTGTCATAGTTCACAGGAAGCTATAAAACATTAAAATATTCTTTATGCGATGTTTTAACGTAAAACACGAGTTTTAACTTTTGTGAAATGAGTGAGCTGAAGCGTCTACGAGGCACAGTATTTATTTTTCTGGTAAGCCCGCGGAACAAGCATAGAATAATAATAGAACATCCCCGCAGCATGAAAAAAATAGCCCCCCACATTACATGCCTTTTTATGCCATTTATATAAATTCAAGATCTTTGCATCCATGAATTCACGTTTTTTGTTAATGCACCTAAATTCGCTGCAACTTCAACCAGTATTCTGGCGGTTGTTACAAGATAAGCACATTTCATAAAGTGATTTATTAAACTTTCTACTCTCAGAGAAGCGCCTCATAATCAAAATTTAGGAACCCGCCATGGTGGCTAAGGGTTTTTAGTATTATTTTAGTGATCTCAAAATTGCGGGTTTGATCCAGGATGCAGAGGCAGTACTTTGATTGAGGCCAGTTACAAAACGCCGTAGTACTGAGATGTCATCGGTAGTTAAAGAACTGCGTGTGCTCTAAATTTATTCGCAGCACTCCACTACTTCGTCCCTAATAGCCTATGTGTCACGTCAGGGCGTTAGACCAGATAATTTGGAAAGTTCACAAGCATTTAGGGAATCATTTAACGTTGCTAAATATAAATTGCGTGGCGGAATCTTTCTAGCTATAGACAACGCAGAATACTCTGCTTCCAGTCGCTGAGTTTCCTCTATACGTAAAATTCGTTTAAATGTTCCTTCGTTGGGAGCACCGAATAGGATTCCTGAATGCTTTTAATTTTTCCCTGCCCATAGTTGTTAAAGTCGTGCTGGTGTTTAAACTAAGTTTTCAGCCCCACAACATTGGAGGGAATAAGAAATAGCGGCATGTCTGACATCCATTTGCAGGGGTCTTTTTTACAAACACAGTTATTACCGACACTGTTTATATTTCATGCAGTGTAGTTATCAACGCAAGGCACAAGGTATAATGTTCCACGCTGACTAGTCAGAATGCAGTGAAGTTGCTCATGAGGTCGCGACAACATGCCGCGCTTACTGGCTGTAATGATAATTACTAAGCGGTTGTTGCGGAAAGGAAATGGCGCAGTATCTGTCTCACATATCTCGGTGGACACCCGAGCCGCGCAGTAAGGGAAGGAAGAAAGGCGGGAATGAAAGAAGGAAGACAGGAAGTCAGCGGTTTGAATGAAGCGATTATGTCACGCGTGACTTGCCTATTAAACTTTCCTCCCGCTCGTCCTTCTCGCTGTCTGCGCCATCAGCCGCTGCCTTATAGGAATGGTGGATTGGCCATACTTGACCATGCAGGGCACATGGTTGTGCGAGCAATACGCCTCCCTATGCCCGTACAACGATACTCTACACACTAGACAACTTTAGCATACCGTGTACCATGTTACCGTTACCGAAGTACAAAGAGCCCGCCCACTTCCGGTGAGCACGCGCTGATTGGTTCCGATGCTGCAGGCGCGAGCGCAGCTGCCCGGTACCTGGCGCCATATGGCGCCGTCAAGGCAATTTGAGCATGCGCTCCGGTACTGGTAACGCTACTGGTACTGGTACTGGTTAGCGTTACTCCGGTACTGGTAACGCTAACACGGTGCACTGTAAATTAAATGCGTTTACTCACTCCGCACTCACAGAACCCACAACTGCCTGCTGCAATCAGTCCCTCCAGCAATCTCAGAATGCAGCCCACCAGGATTTGCTGAACACTCAGATGACATACGCCTTTCGCATCAGTGGAGGTGGCGCTGAAATTCCCACAGGAACAAGAGTAAATCACCGGGTGCTTTTTTCAACGCACCTGATGAACAGCCATGAATAATAAGAAAAAAGAAAACTAACATGGCAGCAGTGAATCGACGTAGAGATAACTTGTAGTTAAAACATCTCCCCGCGAGATGTTCGGAAGCGCGCGGAAGGCAGCAGTTTTAGCACAAACTAAAGAACTTCAGCATTACGAATTTGTGTCCAGCCTTTTAAAGCGTCCAACGGTTAGAACGGCATGCAGCCGTTCACCTATGTTCTGTGGGCAATAGGCCGGCCACGTATAAATCTCTCATTCCAATTTTTTTATGTTTATCGCTATGGAAGGCTTTATTTGAGTAAATTTGAGAGTTTTCATCCACCATATCTATTGGACAGGATAATTAATACTATAAGTTCGGTTAGTTTGCCGTGCAAAAATGTCCAGCAGCAGTAACTTCCAAGGTTTAATGACGGCAGCCGATCTTCCACGCTGGCAATATCCTCCGTAGACGGCGCACTAACATGAGGCCTCGGCACCGGAATTCGTTCTGTTGTTGTCCGCGCCTACCACATCCGCTTTACCCCGGTGTAACGTAACAGTACTTCCAAATTGCAACGTGCATTGCGAGAGCATCGTCCGACGAGGAGAACAGGCACAGCGCATTGTTCCAGCTGCATTTTTACTCACCTTGGTGTGTGGCTCTAGCAGGCTGCGTCAGCACGTGCTGCAGGTTCGATGGTGACAATGCCGTTGATGCCAATGTGGCGCCGCTACACCCACTACAGTCACAAGAGGAGGCAATGGAAACCTTAATGAATTTTTTTAATTTTCTTTGCTTGTATCCTTGGGCCTGAACCTTTTTTTCCTAAGGTACTTAAAACAGCTGAACTACAAACAAGTGTAAGTAACCGCTCTGACCAACAACATTACCCTCCCGCCCTCCCTCCCCCCTTCCGCCCCCGACGATCACTTACTGGTATCGCGTGGAAATACATGCCACAGAAATTATTTCCAAACATTTTTACGCTCCGGTAATATTAAACTCAACGCCCATCGACGCAGCTACCACTCTGGGCTTTCACATTGTGAATTCAAGGTTTTTTATTTTAGTGAAGAATTACACTGTAACCTACACTCAACATTTGAAGGAAATGAAGTTGTCTTTTTAAAACGTTGGATCGTATATCTATTCTGTTAATCATCTATGAACATTTTGTGTCCACCTCGATTAATTCAGCATATGCGTAAATAAATCTTTCCTAACTGAAAGCTTTCAGTGCACCATAAATGGAGGTCGTCCCACATCCTCTACCAAAGACATTCGAGCCTACCACACAAATCGTTTCTCTCTTCTATCCTTCTAAGCGTCATCAACGACAATCATTGTGACATTTTGTGACAAATAAGCCTATATGGGTATGGCTGTTAAGCCGCGTTTCTTCTCGAGACCACCAGATCAATAATCAAAGCGGCTTACTTTTAACAGAAAACTGCCGCACTACCTGGACGACCCAGCCTGATATTTCTAATTGGAGGTTCATGCAAGTTTCCGAAAATCACTGTCACATTCTAATGCGTATTCATTACATCAGTTAAAGTTTAACATCTATAAACATATCATGAGCTCGGTGTCTTAATCACAAAATTATTCTGGTGGGAAGTTACCCCAAAACTTGTCGCTGACCGCTCGAAAATTGCAGGCTTTAACAAAATAAATTTGCTGTCGTCCATCGCTTCTGTCTAGAAATCTTAACACGAAACTTTTTAAAACCAAATTGGAACAAGAATCTGCTGTTTGGAATGCACTTCAGGCCTACCAAAATAATGCATTGGAGTGAGTCCAGAACTGTGTGGTTAGCGTAATATCTTGCAAATACGGCTACATCGGTATCAGGAGCACCAAATCATCACTTGATTTTCCATCATTGGTTTTATGATAGAAAAAAACCGAAACATACGTGTTATAAAAGGGCCAGTAAAGCATTCCCTACCTGTCAGAACGTTCAATCAGCCCGCAATGAAACCTGTAATGAAGCAGTCCACAATGAACTTCAGGTTTCATTTGTGTTATGCAACTCACCTTATTCGTGTTTCTGGCTGAAGGAATCAGCAAAGTGCATATCACGAATCATTTGCAAATCAGTATCTTGTTGCAATGAAGAAAGGTACCGCATCTGCGTGTTCGGGTTTAATTTTGGCCTCACTGTACACCTCGTCATTGATTAAGCACGATCAGAATTTAGCGTTTCCATACGTCGACTACAGCGCTTAAGAATGATTTTTGTCTTCAAGAATTCAGGAATGGCAGAAATTATCTGATTCAGTTCCCAATCAGCATGATGATGTAAAATTCGAAGACGAGTTGCCATTTCACCTTTCACATTAGCCGTAGAGATTCTAAAAAAAGTGGATTTGTGTATCGTCAAGACACACTGTTTCTATCTCCTTCGCCTGTCATGCCGGGTGGCGTTTGAATTCTTTCCCACCAATTTTCTTCTTACGTGAATACTATTGAATCGGCCTTCCAACAACTATACGCTGCACGAAAAGCGAGGCCTAATTTGCATCTATATCGGTGAAGGGTATTTTATAATTTCCTCTAAAGAGACCTGGCAGCAATGGCATGAACATGCGGGCGCCTGGTTGCAGTACCGGGACAAAAGTGCCGCGAAGAGCAGTACCTCAACACCCACAGCTCGTATCCTATCCTTAATGAGTGCCTTGGACAAGAAGCGTCTGTTCAGCTGGAGCACAGCCAAAATATACTTCACTTACCCGGCATGACAAGCCGGTTGGTCTCTAGCTGTTTTCGTAGGATACCTTACGGGGCACGAACGGTCTTTCTCTTTTTTCTGCCTTTATTGCTGGTGTTTCCTTTGCCCCTTATAAGATGGGAAGAAAGCCCAGCGCTCAGTACGTGTGCGAAGAATAGAAGACGGATAGCCATACACCAAATGAGCCCTCTGTGCGGGGCTTGTGTTTCGGCGACCGCTCGTGGACAATGGAATCCCACCGCGGTCTGCACCACGGAAACAAAAAACAAGAACGAGAACTGCCCCGCTGTATGGAGCAGCGGTGTCAGCTTATCCGACCTGCAGAGGTTCCTACACATACTGCGTACCTATTGTGCACCGAAAGCACAATTCCAGTGCGGAGGAAGAATTAGGGGAGAGAGGCGGCTGGTTCGCCCGCGAGTAAGCATTTTCATTCTGTGCAGGTGGTTGTTATGATAGTAAACCACCCACCCAGAGCAATAAATTAAATAGAACAGAGACTCCCATTTAGCATGGGTGCCATGTATATGGTGCTGAAAAAAGAATTTTAGAAAACTGGGCAGCAAAATAGTCCTTCTCACCACTTCAGGAGCCACACTTTCAGAAACGGAGGTCATCTGATAGAACGGCCTTTCGAATATTTCGCTATAGTCCCGTCTCGATTTAATCTTCTTAAGTGAACTTTATAATTCTTCTCATATAGATCTTTATCGAGGACAGGTGCAAGCATACACACCATTGCAGGAAAGGGCTACCGCATTGGAGGACATTTTACAAGTGTGTCAGTAGTTGCGTGCGGTTATAACCACGGTCTCTAGATCTTCAATGTGGCCCCGTCTTCCCTTATGTCTGTGTCGCAAGCAAAGCAGTTTGCGTGGTTTTGTTCACTGCTTTCGTGCCTTAAGGAGCCTCCACAACCAGCCGCACTCCTTGCCTCCACAGTGTGCTTTGCTGCCCTCACATTTTGTTGTGCATTCTATCGCCCAGTTTACTCGCATCTCCACTCCGTGCAGGGATGCATGATCAGCATCCCCGCTGCTTTTAATGGCTGAAGCGCCATATTGCTTGCTGTTTCTTCATTGGCCTTAGCGATCAATGCTTGCCACCATCCAGGCTCCCTCATCTCTTTCGGGTACCGAGCAATTAATCTAAAAACCGACAAAACATGACAACGACAATAATTGAGAAGAGGTTGCTCGAGAGGCTGCCAATGAGAACGACCACATCGAGAGGCTCGATTGGTTATAAAAGCTGTGTTTGAGTAATCTTAACTGCGGTTGAGACAGTGATTTTTCTATTTATGGTGCGAGCTCGAGGCATCAGCTTACGAACATGATTTCGCGTCTTCACGTGCTGATATGTCAAGTATAAGCAGACTCGTCTGTTTAACGAAGAAGTTTGTGTCTTCTTACTGTGCTCGGATCAATCGCTCTATGAGCTTTGATATGTGGGTTGTTAAGTCGGGATCAACACTTGCTCAATATGCTGGGGTCGCATTAACACGGTGAGCACCCTCGTACATTGCCCTCCTAATAGATGCATAAAACCGGACTCCATATTACTGGAATGAACGCGTACTAATTTTAGAGCACTACAGTAGGACATTCTTTCCCCATGGTGCTTCTTTGTCAGTCCTAAAATTTATATAGTGCTCTTTCACAGAGTTCTGTATGATTCCTGTTTGGGATTTATGACACCTGATACTGTCTTCCGACCTGTCGCCGCTGGTTTCATTCATTTATTCACTCTTTCTGTGCATATAATGTGTCAAGCTTTACATTTCGCCACAGACTTCACACGCCATATTTCCGGCGTTCTACAGCTTTCCCAAGTCAATTCAATTATTGCTTGTTGATATTTTTGTGACTTCAAATATTTGTGTTCTTCACTGGTATCCGTGTTATTGCATAAGATTTATTTTTATTTGCGGATTTACTTCTTTCTCTATTTTATCAGCTGCTGAATTTACTTCCAAGAAGATCATCGTAAACAGGCTTGATTTCAATGCTCTTCCCTTCTCACACGTACCGTTACGCATACTTTCGCATACCTGCATAAGACCTACTTTTAAAGTGCCTAATTAACCTCTCCCGTCGTGTTCAACCTTTCTTCTATAGCCACACGGTGACACACGGGCCCGTTAAAAAGACGGCCAGTGAAAAATGACAGTTTTGTGCCTTCAGTAAAATGCCGCCTCGGTGACATTCCAGAACGAATTGAGCATTGCTTCATGATCTATAAACACGCATACTTAGATGCCTTTCAGAGGATTTTTGAAACAAACCAATTTTGCTGCTCATAATGTACTATGCCTTACTGCTCGGCAGGTATGTTGATGCACCCTGATACATGTTCTTTCCAATTCGACATCAAAAACTATCGACAACTCTCCTGATGGATTGCGCATTGGATCATATTGTTTTCACAAAAGCCGTTGCCTACGAATCACTGCTCAGCTCCAGAAAGCATATGCCCAGGCACACTTTATACGTGAATGGCACTGCATCTTGGAGGTGTCCTCAGCGTTACTTCCATGCTAGCGCCTTGTCCTCTATTGTGTTTTGTTTTGAGATATATATATCGTAAAAAATTTGTTACTTGTTATGCTATTGAAAATTCTAGAGCTGTTCTGCTTGAACCTGTTTTAAGAATTTGATTTTTCCTGCTTTTTTCAGAACCTGCAAATAGCTCATGTTCGTTGAAATTATTTCTCTGTAATGAATATCATTACAACAACAACAAAACAATTCAACAACAAAAAAACAACAACCTCGGTGATACGTTTCTTTCTTTCTATAGGCTAGCGTTAATCCGAATAACTTTCTCGACCCTCATGGTATGGTAAAACTCTTTATTATTATAATCAGCCTACCGTACCGTAATATCTTACAAAGGATCAGCTTCAGGTTGGGCCTCGTTTTCACCTTCTATCTGTTCGCGGTTTGTGGGCCATGCTTGTTTCAGAATTATAAACCCGGGAGATGAGAGCATGCTACTCTTAATAAGCGGTTCGAGTTGCCATCAGATTTGGAAGGTCCGTGATACGGAAAGATCTTCAAGAATATGATCCCTAAAGATATTTTTATTCCTCCAAAGAAATAACTAGGAGCTTTATTACTAGACATGGCAACAATATATCTTCAGAATTTAATGGTTTCTTGACGTTTTGGGTCAAAAAACCGTCACTCAAATACGCAGGAGAGAACAAGATTATAACAGCAGAATTCGAAACTGGCCCAATCCCCTCTCACTGCAGCAATACGACGGAGATTGTTTGTATGTTTCGCCGCTATGGTTAGCTTTAGTGTGTATATATATATATATATATATATATATATATATATATATATATATATATATATATATATATATATATATATATATGTATAGACGAATGAGGGGCTCTTTATAAATATGAGAGAAGCCAACAGCCACCGAAACCAAGAGGCACAGGGAATTTTTTTAATTTTTTTATTTATTTATCACCACGAGAAAATAAATAAATTTTCAAAAATCCCCTGTGTCCCTTGGTTACGGTGGCTGTTGGCTTCTCTCTCTCTTATATATATATATATATATATATATATATATATATATATATAGAAGACCCTTCTATATATAGACCCTATATATAGAAGACCCTTCCATGCACTGTATGATCATTCTTGAAAAAGACCAGTCCCTGGTCGAAACGTTGAATAAATCTGTTAAGTTTTTCAATGTGACTTCCCCAACTTATTATATATATATATATATATATATATATATATATATGCGCGCCTTGAAATCAAACACAGTGGTTCGCAATACATGAATTTTGCGAGTAGAAATCAAGATTATGAAAGTTGTCATTCACTGTCAAGTACGATATGAAGCTAACCACATGGTTAAAAAAAGGCAGTAAGTCATTAGTAGAGAGTATTTTCCTTTTGGTACATGGTAGAAAAACACGCTGTCAAATTTTTCGCTTTCTGTTGAGGCGGAGACACGTCAAAGATGGAACACAGCAGTATGGCGTTCCCATCTCTACCATGAGGCCGTCCTCCGTCAGGCACATCTGCATTGCGTGGACACGAAATGCTCATTCTATGCAGCTCCTATACCCGGCTTCGCTTGGCGCTTATGGTCTGTACTCATGTGGGTGACATTATTGTTGCCTACAAAGGCACCATAGGAACTTTCGATTGCTACACCCACTGCGCTATCGCTGCGAGTCTAATGCAGCCATCAGAACATCGTTCACGCAGCAGTCGCTGCAACCCTGCCTTGGTAAGCGTTTCATCTCCATATGTGCTTGTTTCGTTCGATGTTGTTTTTTGTGGCCAGCAGGTTCCAAAAAATTTGTTCGTTGCATTACTCCCATCATCCCACTTGGAGCGTTTGGAGATTTACACCGTCCAGCACTTGCGGATGTTTTAAAAACACATAAGATTGCCTTTAAAAAAACCTCAAACGACCTAGACTTTCTTATAGGTGACACATAGCGACAACATTCAGATTGCGGGCGACGGTACGCAATAAAAAAAAAGAGCATACTAGGTCACACACCGGGCACTTCATGTCAGCTGTAAGTAATGCACGACGTTAGTAAACAATAACATCTTGAATATAGTAGGCTGTATTCATGACGCGCAGTATTTTCACTTGGTATTCAGCAAAGAAAATTCGCATACATTGGTTGTTCGTTTCGTTTCATTTTTCATGCCTCAAACAGGTTCGAATCGCCTGGCTGCTTTCGGGGGCTCTCTAGCATTTGTTGCCCAAGCGCAGGGAATGACAGATTCATTTCGCATAAAAGAGTATCGAGGATAAAATCTTTTCTTATTGTTCTAGGATGCGCAATCGGTTCCAGGAATAAGCTTGCATCACATTGCCAGTGCAAGCATCAAATACGATGTTCGCAATGAAAATATCCTTGAGAGTAATGTAGCGACATATTTTGAAACAACGAATTACATTTTTAATGCCGTGTTCTTCGACTAGTCCGCAAGAAACTCTGCCAAGACCCTTCTAGATTTAGCGCCTGTATGAAAAGTGGAGCATAGAGTTGAAGCTTTGCATTAGTGAGGGGAGCACTTCTCACCGCAGATAACGTTCTTTCGAAGAGATCTCAATGAATGAGATGTGGTCGAAGCGCGTCGCTCACTCGTAAGTTATTGCCGTTCCATGCTAGAGAGCATTTGCGTCTTTTTAATTGAATGGCTTCCTCCTCTGAAGACATCGAATCAAGATGGCACTGTCTCAATGGCGTCGGGCAGGGCCTTCCCTCTTGGCCTTTCGAGGAAAGGTCAGCATGAAGTCGCTGAACTCAGTGAAGATGGACTGTTGTGCCCCTGACTGAGACAACCACAAAAAAAAAAACGAATTAAAGTGGGTTCTTACGGACGAAAAAAACGGTGGACTCAGAAACGACGCTATCGCGGAGGAAAAAAATGCCCAGCGTAAAACCACCAGCATTAGGGCCGCCGCATGCAGAGCCACCATCTCCCGCTTCTTACTGCCAGAAATTGCCGTTTCATGTTAGACAGCATTTGCGTCTTTTTAACTGAATGGCTTTTTCCTCTGAAGACAGGAACGCGTTTCTGGTACGAACTTAGAGGACCACTTCCGTAGCCAATCAACTCGAGCTTTACTGAAGAACACTTTTGACAGAACCGAAAGCTAACAAAAACGAAAACTGAGTTAACAGCTCCGTTTGTGAGTGCACATTGTCCATACGCTCGAGCATATGTTTATGTGCGCGTGCGCGTGCTCGCATGCGTGAATGTGCGCGTGTGCGTCTGTGAGTGTGTGCGTACGTGCGTGCGTGCGTGTGCTGGGGATGGGGTGATTTCTGTTTTTTCTGTCGTGGTAACTTCATTGGGAAGGAATTTCCGGTGTTGACCTCTTATTAAAACATTTAAAATAAGAATATATTTAGGGATGGTCTATCTCAGCATACTTTCAAATGAAAAATATAGAATTTTCCTGAACAGCCTCACTTGTCACGAAGTTTGAGGCTTTCTAGCGTGCAGAAATCTTTTACGGGAACTGTTCGCGCTTTTATGTCCATCACGGAATTTGTAATTTGGAAAGCGACGGAAAAAAAAAGCCTAGAAATCTATTCCTTCTCTATTAGTTCGGAAAATATTCGATTTCTTTACACGTTCATTGCCGAAGCGATCTTTAAACAATTCGCGAGCTCTACGTTTCTCGTGCCCTGGACCTCGCGTCTTATACACACGGCGACTCTGATGCGTCAGATAATGAGGTGGTAGCCTACGTTTGTTCCCTCCTTTTCTTGCTAACAGCCTTTTATAGGGTCACTACGATTAGCAAAAACTGCTCAACAGCTTTCAGCTAACTTGCAGCAGCCTTTTCCTTATCGTTTATTCTTTCAATGAACAACAGCCCAGAAGAGAAGGTGAAGAACTAAAACTAGAGACCAGAGATGGCACGAGTTGATGGCCATAAAAAATAAGCGAAAATGGCAAAGTCAAATCATAGATAAGGAGCACGAAACTCCCCATTGCAATGACAGCTGCCTCACTGTAGACTTTTTCGGGGTCTGTATTTTGATTACAGAATTATCTGGGTAGGCATTCTTTAAAACCTCGGACGACTCTTAATTTACTCTTTCAAGTGCTGTGCAATAGCATTAATTATCCCTGCTGCGCAAATACTCTTCGTCTTTCATAGATTCATAGCTTGCAGGGAGGCCCCATACCACTACTGGCGCACTAGTGCTGTGGTTCATCGATGCGCCGCTGGTCTATATCTCGACCAATGAGGTCATGCGCAGCGCTACGATCTGCAGGCGGAAATTGCATTAAAAATATTGGAAATATTTTAACACCTCATTCAAGTTTGCACCTTCCTACCTAGGCAGGTGAGCCACCAGCATTTCCGTCCCGCGGATGGACGGACTGACACTGGGCTGATCTCGGGAAGGGCATCCATAATGCTACAGCAATTACATATGTCGAAGTCGACAGCTTTACACTCGGTCCCGCATTTTTAGTTCTGTAACCCATGGTCGTTAAGTGAATTTCAGTGAATTCATTAAAAAGCAGAGAACGTCGACTATTTAAAGAAACGCCTGTACCTAGCCATCAGTCGCTATTCCTGTGACTTGGTGCCTTTACCTTTTTTTCCGCCATTCTTTTCTACCTCAAATGCTAAGAACAATTTTGCTCATAAATTACTCAGAATAAAATAACTGAAACTTCTCTGACATGCCCCGATATACCTGATTAGTGTGACATTGAATGTGTTTCTACCATTCTTCTGGGTTAAAGGTGCCAAAAATAAATATATATACCATGACAGTGTCTACCTTCTCTCTAGGAATTACTGCAGTAAGCTTGTCTAGTTTTAAGCTATTTTCTCCACGCATTGCCAGGAATAGAGATATCCACAGATAGAAAAAAAGAAAACTGTTTCTTGAACCTAACTGTAATATACTATAAAGAAATAAAAGTACAGTCAAAGTCCCTGTCAAGAGTGAATGTAATATGAGAAAGGCAAAGCAAGAAAGGAGTACCAGTTTCTTGGACAGCTAAAACATAGCGGCATCCAAATTCGTGGTACCCTCCTAATCTCTTGGCTGCTTCGCATGCCGCAGCCTTTCCCTCAACCATTCTGAGATCCGCGCAGGGCTCTCTCTCTTGACATCTTTTAGCGCTTGACGAGCCGCTTTGTTTTTTCGAGCTGCAGAGCGCGCTGGGTATTAACGCTTTTAGCGGCTCATGTCCTATGTGGGTTCAACCACTTGCCATTTACAGCCTCGGCAGCGAACTCAGTATCCCTCGCGACTTGACCCTTCATCCTTTCCAGATAATGCCACAGCTAACTTCGCACTCCATCCCTCTTTCCTCACGCCCACCATCCTAATCCGCAAATGCAATGGCGTTTCAACAAAGCCGTCACCGAGAAGCTAATATGCCTTGCGTAATGAAGTTTCCATCAAACAGTCAGCACCAGCTTTTGGCAAGTACACAGGCACGTGCTCCCAGAACAGGCACAGAAACCCAGCCGAACACGAAAATTAGTGCGCGCTGGCCATTAGACGTCGTTTTCGCGCCATTAGGCACGTGTGAACACGTGTTTCTGAACACACCGAGAGACGGGTCGTTCGCACTACCTCCTGAGGAGAATTTTGGCGGCTCTATAGAGGATGGTGATAAAAGGCAGTATAGGGAGTGAATTAAAACGCAGTGAAAGTGACCTGTTATAGCAGCAGCATTCGAGAGTTTGTGCCATGAGCGTCAAAGAGGTCCGGTTCAAAATAAAAGGTTGGGGTCGTTACACGAACACAAAAGACAGGCTTAGGTTGGTTTGCGCGATAGATAAAAGTGCAGCATTAGCAAATAGGTTCCTGTCATTGAAATGTAGCAATGATAAAACTAGGTGAGGTCGAGAAGGTGGTAGGATTTTAACACAGATAAACGGAGCAGACGTGCGAAAGTATGTGTTTAGCCTTGTTGGCTCAAACTTTTGTTTCGCTGGGTCGTCGACACGTCGGACGACGATGGTAGCTCGATAGCAGTATTTGTAGATAATGATTATGTGCGATGCACAGTGCGAGAATCTATTGAAGTTTACTGCCAGGCGTCATCGGCTGCAGCGATAGCAGAGTGTTATTGTGCAGTGTGCAGCCAAGCCGATCTGTCCGCGACGCAGTCCCGGCAAACGGTCAATCTTGACAAAAACTCGATGAGCCGGCTAGACCTTGTGAAGTACTTTTTTTGCGCACTTAAGAGAAACAACGATGTCGTCATCACCAGCGGCTTTCCCAAGCACTCTCCGGCAACTCCAAGACAAGTTTTAGGGCATGGATCACGGAGGCTACGCTGCATAGCCATTCACTCTCAAAGGGTGTTCTTGGAGTCGTGGATCCCTACGTCAAAAGGTCAAATTGAATAGGGGCAAAAGTTTTCATTAGTTTCCATAGCAATGACGGCGTATTTTTTAGACCAACGAACACCAACGCACAGCAAAAGAGGGATAGATTATATTTTTATTACGCAAAACATTCGGGTGGAGCTGTCTTTACTTTCCCTCTAATGCTACGCTTCCCACTTAGTGGCGCCACAAACGAACACCGACCCGCTAATCAACTCTACAGCCGTGGTCAGCATTACAGGCAGCATGACGATTCTGACCGTATCTTGGTTAGTGCTTTATAATAACTCAATGCAGCATTATACCCCACAGAAAACATGCACAGGCAGTCCAGCATGGGTTTCACTTGTTGAGTCTTTGGTTTAGGCGGCCAACCAATAATTAATGCCGCATATCCGCTACCCAAAATGAGCGCGTGAAATTACAAGAGAGCCGACTGAAATCCATACTGAAGCCTAGAGTCCCTGTAATCCCTGGCATTTCGAATGCAATACTGCTGACAATCATACGCTGAATGATGACTAATAAACTCAACCGCACACGTTGAACGAGCAACTAGGTACCTGCAACAGGAATGTGTGCGGACTCATACAGTTTCTCTGGTGTGTACTTGTAGTCCTGTTGTTTGTAGTACCGACCCAGGTAATATCATTTTCTTTACCACGCCATCTCACCCGTTTTCTCACGTTTCTAGTATAGCCGCGCACATGTCACTATTTGCCTCCGCCCCGCCGAGGTGGCTCTGTGGTTACGGCGCCGGGCTGCTGACCGGAAAGACGCGGGTTCGATCCCGGCCGCGGCGGCTGAATTTCGATGGAGGCGAAATTCTAGAGGCCCGTGTACTGTGCGATGTCAGTGCACGTTAAAGAACTCCTCGTGGTCGAAATTTCCGGAGCCCTTCACTACGGCGTCTCTCATAGCCTTATTTGTTTTGGGACGTTAGAACTTTATCAAACCAATTAAACTATTTGTCTCCTCCATCAACGGCGTCTAGTTTGCGCGGCTTCATCGAAATAACGCTCACGGCCAGCGACTGCAATTTCGAGGCTTTGCCCATGATGCATTGAGAAAACATGACACCCTGAGCTCCTGACCGTAGGGCTCGTTACTCACCAATATCTTTACTCCCTGTGTACCGTAGGAAATGCGCTGAGCGCAGGCACACGCTCCCTATTGTGATCATTGAAAGGTAAGCCGTAAACAACAAATATTGTACAAAATGAAATAGTCACCAACAACTTTTGAACTGAATGAATGATTGGATGAGTGAGCGATTTAATGAATGAATTCTTTATTGCATGAGACTGATGGCACTCGGTCGCTATTGTAGGAGGAGGGATCGGTGTCGGGGTGCAGAGGCGACTTTTAGTTAGTCGTAAACACAAACTGGAATGCAGATTGTTCTAAAAAAAAAACAAGATGGTGCTTGAAAAAAGATTTCTTTATTTCTCAGTGACCTTCAGGCTACTTGATATCAAGGTAATGCACATATTACTAAAGCGTAAATCTTGGCAAAGCAGCGCTTTAAATAGTTTGATTCTTAATTTTGCTCCCCAGTCGTGACAGCTGAGGCGACGAAGGAGGTTGACTGCTGACAAGCAGTCTTGAATATATAGTTTCAGATCCCAGGAAAGATTACAATGTCACAAAATAGGAAGAAAAGATTATGGCCACCATAAGAGTGAAATACGACAGGAATAGAACCGGTGGTGTAGAAGCACTTGGGAGTCAGTTTGTGCTCCCCGCGGCTGTACAATCACTTATGGCAGGTTGTCGATCGGCGGAAATTAATTGAACATCAATGGACAATGCCTCTTGCAGACAGTGAATGTAGTGCGGCTGATGATGATGGTCACCATAAAGATTATACAGACGAAAAGAGCTGCCGCAAGACGGGTCATTTTGTCGATACCAACAAACTTCGGGAGTAATATCATAGAGTAGCAGTTTTTCTGAAATAGGCAAGCGGCTTTTCTTGAAGCCGTACCACAGGAGCTCACGAAATTCCGAAAGACTCTGTCCAAATGTGAAGAACTTCGAGTCCAAGTAGCTATTCGGTTAAATATCTTTCTAACACGTCATTAGGGTAAATGTCTTTCTAACACGTCTTTTCGCTTTATTCCAAGGCTCTAATTTGCGATTATCTCTGCCTTTATAAGAATTTACTAGGCACCTATGGCGATTAAATTAAGCTCACTGAAATTCGCTCAGTCGTGAGTAAAGATACATCCGCGCAATAAAGGCGTGGTGAATTAGAAAATAAAATGATTGATTGAATATTCCTTTTCATTTCGCTTACTTTTCTGACTGGCTGTGAAAGGGCTGCTATATTTGCAAACTTAGAAACGTTCATGCACTATTTTGTATTCGAGTTCATTAAATTCCGTTTTTATTCCATCGATAAAGGAGCTTTGAAATGGCGAAATCAAATTAGTTATATTTACGATTTTGTGAGGAGAGGACGCAATGTAGACTCCTGCAAGCAGGGATCACGGCATCCTAGATTCCCGAGCTTTTTTTTCAGCGTTACTTAGTTATTAAGTACGATCGCCAACAAATCGATGACTCTATTCAAGTACTTTGGTGTAGCCTAATGCCAAAGGTAGTTAACGGAGACAGGTATGCATAGAGGCTTCTTGTACGAAAAATTGCGATAATAATTGTGGCAGATGTCGTACGCCCCTTTCATGCTTCTGAAAGTAAAATGGGCCTAGGCGTTATATTTATGAATATGAAGACCTAGCACAAATATAGGCACACGTTTGCGTTTGATCAGAAGCATAAGTGAAGTAATTATCGCGGTTTACCAAGTAATTTTTCTTTTAATTTTGCCCGTTGGCATCGCAAAGACGTTTCGTTGCCAATTAGACAGAGACAATTTCAAGAAGCTTGATGCTTTTCAGGGAAACAGAGAGCGAGCATTATCTCTCAAATGGGTCTTGGGTCAGACTGATTCCCAGGCTTTTCTTCAGCTTATACGCTTCTTCACTGATAAAGAAGATCTAAAATAGGCAGATTTTTTTTGTAACAATATATGAGCGTAACGTAGCACGAAGAAAAGAATCTACAACTTCTTAATCAGTTTACACTTTGTTATACGTTCGAACAATTTTTTAGTGATGTGATGCCAGGATAGAGAGCAATGTCGCAAAACACGCAGAGTCAAGATTGATGTTTGAGATGTCATCCGATGCTCCTCCAGAAATCGTTTCACGAAGAGCACTTGTTTAAAAAACATGCTCAGGACCATCCAACCAAAGAGACCTCTTGACCACATGACTACAGATCAAACGCTCACCGGAGCACAGAGACTGCTACGTTGAGACGTTGGTGCCAAAGGCACCAGGGTCTGAATCTGCTCTTGTTTGTGCACACATTAGGAGCCAACATCCCCATTCCCGTCAGAAGTGTGCGCATAACAGGAAGACGGAGTCTGTGCACTCGCTATTATTTAATAAAAAACCAGCAGTGTTTCAACTACCCCTTAACTAGAGGCATGAATGTCGTTCTATAACGCACAAAGGTCTGAAACCACTCTGCGAGTCGCCAGTTCACTGCACGGAATTCTCAAATTAAGAGCAACGTACACGTAACTTCCCTGTTAGCACACGCTCGCCGCGGTAGGTGCATACCAGCTATAATTACAAGAAAGTGAAATAGTAGGGAGTAGGAATACAGAGAAGGACAACACGTGGCGCCATTGCAGTGCACGTACGGATTAACGGCTTTGCGTGAGAGAGCTCATGCATAAGCCCTGCGGTCCCATGTGTTCGCCTATAAACGCGGGGAAGATTAGGTTCCCTGGAGCAGAGTCGCGGATGCGGCAGTCGCTTAACATGGCAGTATCTGGCGTTCAAGCGCCTGTAATGAAGCCACCTGCGCTGCAAGAGCTATTTGTGCAGAGAGAGCGTAAGGGCAAAGGTCATGGCTTCTATTTGCCGCGGGGAAAATTATCGCAGCAGAGTAGGCGCTCGCATCGCGTAGCTGAGATTTTGGAACCGTCGCGAATGTGCTACATGGCACGTAATTTGGGCAAAATACAGTTGAGCATTTTCATCTATATCGCACAGACAACGAAGATTGTAGTTGTGCTTTCACGGCAATATTCGCACCACAGGCTGTTCAGCAGGAAGGTGGATCGATGTGCAGTGTCGTTGCTAAACCTGAGCATTTAGAACTTTCCCAATGTTGATATGCTAGCGCGGCGCTGCACACAACTGTGAAGAAACTAACAACCGCTTGCAAAATCAAAAACAGTTAGAGAGAGAGAAATCAATTTAATGAAAGAAAATGAGGAGCTAGCTCTTTAGGGTCAGCATAATTACTGAGCAACTCCAACGTCAGCACTTTAACAGCACTGACAGAAATCCCGATGCTCGACAGACTGTTCTTAATTCAGATCTATTTTACGATGTTTAAAGCTACAGATCTACCGCAGCCCGAAAACTGAACACGGACGCTCGAGTGCGTAGATTTGACCGATATTATTTCAACAGAACATTGTCCGCTGGGTCCGAGACCTTGTTGCACGGTGTGTTGGCGGTGGCAAACGATAGATGGTGTCCTGCAGCCAACCTATCATGTGCTGGCTAAGAGCGACCAGACTTCTTGCCGCTAATGTTTTTGCAAGTGCCACGTTCGACAATATGTGTTAAGTTTGTGGGGGGCGATACGCATATAATATATCTTCTTCCCGCACCAAATTTGTGCACGGAGGTTAAGTGAAGAGCGCTTTTGCTTTTGGATTGCTTCTTGAATGGAAATGGCAGTCCCGACGACGGCTGCTAACCTCTCGATGGAGATGATTGAGCAACGAGGGCTGCAGTCTTTCACCAACGGACACAAAGTATTCCTTCAGTACCTGGATTATCATTCTTTTATCGTGAAGAAGTCTGAGGTGGTATAATTTCGCGGCGAATGTCAAGTCTAAACTGGCATAGAGGTTGTCCTGTAATTCGAGTCAAGGAAAGGACTCCCGTTTCTAGAGAGCTTCATAATTCATCTCCTGTGCTACGGCTGCTCTCAGAACTTCCGACAAGCTGTCCGACGTGTTTACATCAAAGCAAAACGACGCAAGGCCACAAGGCTGTCAGAGCAGCCCGCATCAACATCATGTAGGTCAAATACACAAATAAAATACTCGTCCGCTTCTTTCGTTACTATAGTGAATACAGGTGTGTCACAAACCATCGTGAACCCTCGAATGCTTCATGCGTCGGCTGAAAGTCCGCGCAGCGAAGGACCGTGCACAAGACATCTATGAAACAAAAGTTTGGTTTGTGCTAATTGTTTGAGCCTCTTATTGATTTTATAGCATTTTATTGCTAACAGAATGTGAAGTCTACATGTCCTCAGATACTGCCGCATTTCATTAGGGTACGCTGCCGGGCTAGCGGTTCCTCATGTTAAGTTTTGAAACAGGCGTTACACTGACAGACATAGAAAAGGCAGGACGGCGCCTTCTGCTTGTCGTCCTATCTTTGCTGTGTCAATGTAAAGCCTTCAGAACATAACTTTTCCATTTCAAGGTAATGGCTCATGTGTCAGTACAAACTTTTTTTTTCTCCGCACGTCTACAATGCCTAAACTTTTGGTGCGGATAGTGTTTCCGCAGTAAAATATTAATAGAAATATATATTCTCAAACATATGATTTCTTTCACGCCTCTACATGCCTCCTAGAAAATCTAGATGCAGTCTAATTCTATATGTATGCTGCACAGAGCACCCCTAATTATCAACAAATGAAACTTTGATTATGTTATGTTTTTCCGCAGTCACCTAGCCTACGCCCTTGACAGCGGATGTGAAAGTGCTTGCCTCCCGAGAGCATGGGAGTGCAGTTTTGTAGAGTAACCACTGCTTATTTGTCTGATTTTAGATGAAAAGAAAGCGATAGCCTTACCTCCTTCCAGTAACAGCTCTGTCTGAAAGAAAATAGAAAACTACAAAAGTTTTTCATTGACCCTTGCCATTTCGCAGCCTCCAGGCAACAGTGCCCCAAAGTATCTCTGGCACAGCGGTTGCCGTTAATTTTTCCACCAGATTTCTTTATTTTTCGAATGCCGTTGGGTGAGCAGTTTTGGATAGAGATTCGCTGTCCGTCTTCATTTGCATTTTCGCCCCAGGCAAATTATATCCTGCGGCCAGTGCTGCATGTAGTGCTTCGTTCCTTTCGCAAGGCTCAACTTTTCGCTCCAACGTCGGCAAAGCGATTATGCAAACAAAGCACTTGCTAGCTTCGAACAAAGGCTGCTGATTACCAAAGCCGTCCTTTGCAGCTGGTGGCGAAAAAGAGATCGGGGTCACCTATGTGGTAAAGGCGCCTTTAGCGCACCCTTTTTAGTTTTCTTGCTTAGCACCTGCGTGCTAGCCCTTACTGAGAAACTTTCCAAGTTTCCCAACATATTGTGAATCTTCGGGCACTTTTGTTCTTTGTATGCTGAGGAAGAAGACTTCGGGCTTTTTTGGGCTTCTAGCACTCGTTTATTCATCTGCACCTGTAGGGAGACGGTAAAGCATTCATCAAGCGTGATATTTATTTTGAACTCCCGCTTCAAGGTGCACAGCAAGCAAAATCGGTTCATTACAAATTTAATTAACTGGCAAAAGCAAGCGAGAAGTTTAGGCGCCTAGAAATTTCAACCGTCTTGCAAGGGAACAGCAGTTTATATTGGTAGCCAAATGCTGGAAGTGGTAAGCGGTTCCTTCCAGTTCCACCAAGTCGTACGTCTACTTATGGTAGTCAGTGACCGCTGATCTAGATCATGAAGAGAAAAAAAAACAACTATAAAAATGAGAATGGAGTACAGAGAATATTGCGGGTTCTCTGGGATCATGAATGGCAGTTTACGAATGTCTCTTAAGAGGGAAGTATAAAAAATCTGTATCTTACCGGTACTCACTGACGGGGCAGAAACCCACAGTCTAACGAAATGATTCATCGTAAGTTAAGGAAAACAAAGCGACCTCTCTGAAGAAAAATGATAGGTGTAACGGTAGAAGACCGGAAGCAGGCAGAGTGGGTGAGGAAGAAAACACGGATTAATTGTTTGGTTTAGTTTGGCTTATTGAGGTTTAACGTCCCAAAGCGACGGAGGCTATGAGAGACGCCGTAGTGAAGGCTTCATACTTTGAACTGCGCAAAAAGTGAAGGGCTCCGGAAATTTCGACCACCTGGGGTTCTTTAACGTGCACTGACATCGCAGAGCACATGGGCCTCTAGAATTTCGCCTTCTTGGAAATGGCTTGGGAAGGGCGTGGAATGTGGAGGCGAGGTACCGCTTGCCCTTTAGCGTAACGAAGTGGAGACCAAGAGAAGACAAACGTAGCAGGGGAAGGCAGAAAGTTAAGTTGGCTGATGAGAGTACGAAGTTTACGGTAACACAGTGCCCGCACCTGGCAAAGGAGAGGGTAAATTGGAGAGACATGGGAGAGGCCTTTGCCACGCAGTGGGCATAGTCTGGCTGATAATGATGATGAGTGGTGTAGAGTGAAGGCGCACTGAAACTTTTTAGCTCGTCCGTCGATAACTGCGTTCCAGAAGAAAATAGCAACAAAAGTTGAAATTGCAACATATGCGGATTACACCTGCATTCTTACCACTTGTCACAACCAGAAAATGTGCGTGATATTGAATTGTTTTCGTTTCTTTCATGGTACTGACCGCCTTTCCTAATGAATTTTTCTGATATATTTATTACATTGCCAATAAGTTTCATGTTTTAACGCAATTGACATAACTAAATCTTTTTGAACTGTGGTTTCTGTTTCTGATCAGCAGTTATTATATCCGCCATGACTCAAAAATTTAAGCAGCGTGACAAAAATTTCACATCCATTCAAATGTCTACTTGTACTTTGCAAGTAAATCGAGAACGTTCTGTGATTGCAACGGGAGCCAAGAATAAAAATCGAGCGTTGAGTATAAGTACAAATAGTACAAATAGTAACCGAATTCACAAGACTGTGTGATACAACATCATCTATTCTTGATTTAATTTTTGTGTCTCATGGCTTAATAAGGCACTTGAGAGATTGTCATGTTGAGGACGGATTATCAGATCATAAAATGGCAATAGCTTCATTCAATATGTCACCATCTGTCTCATCATCTGAACCAATAAGAGAGGTTTTGAATTTTCAGATCGCGGATGATGTCAGTGTGCTAGATTATCTTGAATCTTCTTTCGATGAATTCATGTACCTCTACCACTCAGAACTGAGCACTGATGCTTTGTGGAGTTTCTTTTTCAATGCCGTGACCCATTGTATCGAGCACTTTATACCAAAGAATAAAAAGAAGAGCAGGCGCAGGAATCCATGGATTAACAGAGAAATTATCCATTCGAAAAGGAAAATTCAGCGGAAACGAAAAGCATGTTCCCAAAATTGCAATGTGGGTGACACAGCTTGTATTCGCCGCATGAGACATGACTTGAAACAGCAAATTAGAGAGTCAAAAAAACCGTTTTTTTAATGTTACACTGAGGAAGTTTCTTTGCGAGGCACCGGCGAAATTTTGGAGGTATGTTAATCCACCAACCAAGCAACACTGTTCAAATGCTGAGGTTAACACTCAAGAAAGCACTGAACAATTCAACCTTCAGTTTTCCTCTGTTTTTACGAAGGATGATGGCACGTTGCCAGGCCATTATGACTTCTCTACCCGTCCTCCCATTTCAGATATTGTGATAACCGAAGAAGGTGTTCTGAACCTGTTACTCAATATTAACACAAAAAAAAGCCCCGGACCAGATGGTATACCTAATGAATTTTTAGTCAGATATGCTGAGTGGGTGTCTAAGTTCCTTACGAAAATATTTATTTCCTCTGTTAGCAATGGTTACTTCCCTTCCGCATGGAAACTAGCCAGAATAGTTCCAATCCATAAAACCGGCAACACTTCAGACTTTAGCAATTACAGACCAATTTCTCTCACAAGTACGTGTTCTAAGCTACTAGAACATATCATGACCAAACACTTATCGAACTATTTAGAAACGTATAACTTGTTATCACCACTGCAGCATGGTTTCCGTAAAGGTTTGTCTACGATTACACAGTTAGTTGAGCTAGTTCATGATATTTCACAAACGATTAATTCCCGCGGACAGATGGACTTAATTTACCTAGATTTCGCCAAAGCTTTTGATAAAGTTTCCCACCCTAAACTTCTACTTAAAATCAATATTATGTTTAAAAATCCCAAGCTAACGGCATGGTTTACTTCGTATTTAGAGTGCCGCCACCAGTACGTTGAAATAGACGGACATACATCCAGCTTATTACCGGTCTTATCTGGTGTACCACAGGGCAGTGTCCTTGGACCGCTTTTATTTCTTATTTTTATTAATGACTTGCCAAGCCTTGTTTCTGTCCCTATAAGATTATTCGCCGACGACTGTGTCATTTACAATAGAATAAATTCTCCCAGTGATCAAATGAACATACAACATAGCCTAGACAATATTACTAAATGGTGCGATGACTGGCAAATGACCATTAATCCCTCGAAATCTGTTTGTATGTCTACCACTAGGAAAAAAACTACCTTAGAATTTCCTTACCATATTCGTGATAGTGTGCTCGGAAGGGTAGATGAACACAAGTATTTGGGACTAATATTTACTAGCGACTTTAGATGGAATAGGCACGTAGAGGAAACATGCAATAAGGCTAATAAAGTGCTGTGGAGTCTGAGGCGCAACTTACATAGTACAACTCCTGAAATTAAAAACTTGGCTTATAGAACACTGGTCAGACCTATAATTGAATACGCTAAAATTGTCTGGGATCCTCACACGCAAAAAAACGGTAACAAACTAGAAAGGATTCAGAGGTTAGCCTCTCGATTCATATTTAATAAATATCGCCGAGTTCACTCCCCCTCAGAGCTGTGTCACCTTGCAGACCTTCCCAAGTTAGAATTAAGGACCAAATTCGACAGGCTCAAGTTTCTATTCCTTATTATCAGTAACGCAATTAAAATCAATAGGACCGATTATTTCGACATTCGTTCTAATGAATCATCTAGACATCGCCATAGCATGTATATTCCGCCTCCAGTAACTCGTAACGATGCATTTAAATATAGTTTCTTCCCCAGAGCAATAAAAGAATGGAACATGCTTCCCGATTCCGTAGTTCAATCTTCTTCGCTCAGTGCATTTTTGGTTAATTTAGACTCTTTTATTTATTCCGGGAGCGCGGTGTGCTAACATGACTGAGTTAAGTCCGTGTATTGTGTTTCGTGTCTTTATATAGTGTTTTACTGTGTAGATGCTCTTGAGTGTGCGTGATTATGTTTTTTGTTGCTCTCTTCTACAATGTAATAGGGCACTGTGTATACTTCTTTCGTCCTCTTTAATGACTTGTACGTGTACAATGCGCTTGATGACAGATTTGTTGGTATTTTTGCTGTCTTTTTTTTTCCCTACCACTCCTGTAATGACCCTTCAAAGGGTTAACAGTATCAATAAACAAACAAACAAACAAACAAACAAGTGGATTTCGATAGACTGCTTTCACTTTCTTTGTGAAGAGGCCACAGTTTCTGATAGGCATATTTCAGACAAATAAAGTATGTACACATAGTTAATCAGAAGGCTTCCTTTTGCTAAAATTAGGGCTTCCATAATTGTTTCAAGAGGCGAAGTATGGAACGCAAAGTCCCCAGTATCTCTTCTGAAATCAGCACGACTTTGAAGAAATTAAACAAGGAATAACCTGGTGACTTGAAAAATTTTCAGTAATCGTTGACTCTATTTATTTAGCACTGAGGCGTGTAAGCCGGCGTTAGTATGCTGCTTTCCAAGCACTATAATTTTGTTCATGGCAGGGCAGCAATGAGTGAGTAATTGTCAGAGCGCCATAAAATTAATAGATTTAAATTAGGCAATTCGGTAAAAATGCTTAGGTTTGTATTTTTTTGATATCTTATTCCAATATCAATTATCCAAACCATATTTAATCATAATTATTGGTATTTGACTGTACAATCCTTTCAGGCTCTCATAATGGTCTACTGAAGAGAAAAATCTCAAGATGTCTGAATACATGGATCTCCTTTTCACGCGTAAGCCATTCAAATTTAGGGGCAGAAATTTTGAGCCACATTAAGGCGTTATTGTGCTATTTATTCGATGAGATCGCTGTGTTACTTGGCTTGTTACTTGCCTCTCTGTTAGCCAAGAAATTTACTCTACTAGAACAACTCAGAATTTAATATTTGCGATAGTCAGCACTAAACACCGAGATGCCCAGTTCGCTCAGTCTTGACTCTTTCACAATGTCTCGTTCACCTGTTTTAAACACAATTTTTGACTGACTACTTTTGGACATATGCATCCTCTCAGATGGGCCTGGTACCCGTGCGCCCATGTATAAAGGCTTTCACTACGTCGCAAGAGACGTGTTGTAGCCTTTGTGCACCGACAAAGACGCTAAGTACAACGCAATGTATTGCTACATCATTTCCTTCCATATACACACTGTCTGCGTCTCTTTCCCTCCCCTATATCATAGTAGGAAGCAGCTGGTTAGAGGAAACGTTTCTTCCAAGCGTGCTTCTCTGAACTAAAAGTTCTGTCTCTTATTTCTCTCTCATCTATTAAGTTCAGAGCAAGTTTTCTTTTCATTTTCAACGTCAATGAAAAAGCAGTTGAAGGAAATTAAACATGTGTTTTTTCTCTTTTCCAGAGTGTACTATTCTATGTCATAGCCGAAGGGACAACCTACTATATTCGGCCGAAGGACGGGACTGCGATTTTAATTCATCGAAGAAAAGAGGGTGAGTTTTCAAGCATAGAAGATAAAGGCAACAACATGAATTGAGGCGCTCTAAAAAACGCGATAAAAGACAAATATGAAGGCGACTTCTTTATCTATTTCTGGAAGTCTACTTTTGAGTTGCCAGCAATGGTTATGGAAAAAACGCAGACGCAGTTTTCGCAGTTTACGCAAAGAAAAACGCAGTTTTCTTTCTTTTTGAGTTTTAATCCCTGCCTTTCAAATCTTGTTCAACAAGCTCCTGAGTCGGAAGGAAGCCATATGAAAGACAGGCGCAATTTTCGCTTTCTCTACGGCTTTACGCTTCCTAGGCATAAAGCAGCACTACTAGAGTTGCCGTTGCCAACGCCATGGATTAACTGGTCCGGCACTCCCTAAGCCGCCAAGCGATGAGAGCAAAAGCGATGGTGTGCAAAAGAAAAAGAGAGTGACTACCCTTCCGTGCTCTTCCGGAATCGAGATTTCCCAATAAAACCAAGAGACCACGGAGGAGACTAAGAAAAGAGAACCGCATAGAACCAGTTCTCGCTGCAAGGCTTCGAACTTCGTCACGATCGAATAAAGTGCGAGAACGAAAAAAAAATTTGGGCAGCAATTCATTCGGTTCCATTTCTGGTTTCGTTGAGTCTCCTTATAGCCCTGCCCTAAGATCCTTCTACTCTTCTTAAGGGGAATGTGTTCTTGCTGTATTATCGGTGTTTTTCGTCCACTATTTTTTTCCAGCATTTTCGTTTTTCCAGAAGTGAACCTATTTAGCGATGTTAAAGTGTTGGGGGGGGGGGGGGGGGGTATAGGTGTGATTAGCCTGACAGTAAGTGTGTACGCAAAAGTTCCACCTTGGTCAATTAGTAAACGCAAAAGTCCTTTCTACCACCTTCCTTCACTTCTCTCTAGACACAATAAGAAATTCGACGTTCGTTCTCTCTAGACACAAGAACGAACATCGAATTTCTACTTTGCCTTCTCGTTACTTAAATAGCGACCCGATGTTTTTTGTAGCATCTCGATGCAAGTGTGGTTACAAAACCGATGTAAGAGTCTTGCCACTAGCGTTTTCTTTGGCTGCGCTATATTCCGGCTGCGCTAGCAGTACATGACCTTGTTTTGTTAATTTGATTTGCTAACCCTGATTCCTGTCAGATGGTTTTCTTTGCGGAGAGAGAATATCTTTGCCGGCCGAGCCTTCAGCGCTGCTCCCGATTTCCTCTTGAAGCCCAGCCGATCGAAGCCCAACGGCAGCTCAAAACAGCTACCGCGGTGTCTGGAAGCCGCATTCCTTGGGTTGCCTTTCTTAGGCTTAAAAATTAATGCGACGTTTCTGTCTTACCATATGGCAGTGAAAAGTATTCCCGTTATGTGAACTATGGAATATGAAGGGCAACATCAAGAACTGTAAACGTATGAATGTAGCCCGCATTAGCAGGGCAACGTTTACTTAATACCTTGACAGCAGTGCTGTTGTATCCCTTTACCTAGATTCTGTGCTTCGCAAGTCGTGCCCTCACAAAGTGCATGATAGTGTCAATTGTCAGGTCTCACGTCTTTTGACAGCAAGCTTCCCTGGACCGGTCATTTCAGCAGTCGCTGAAATCCTCCTACAGAAACAAAAGGCGGCCAGAAAAGGAGGCATGATATCCCCTCCACTCAGCCGGTGGGGCTTCCATATGTGCACCAGCTTTCACACAACCTTAAGAAGGCGGCCTGCCGACACCATGTTCCTTTGGTTTTTTCCGCCCCCTATAAGCTTTCAAAGCTTTGCTCACGAATTTCTGGCCGCCATCACCGGGGCTGTAAAAAGAAACAAAGTTTCGCCTATGTCAACTGGTCCGAAGGAGAGGTATACAGAACCTCACTTTCTTGCGAGGCTTCCTGTGTTGGCCAAACTGGCCGTTGCGTCAGTGAATGGCTACGGGAGCATACTCTAATCTTGAGCGTCATTTACACTCTTGTGTCAGCATGGGTAGGTCATGACTTGAGGAGACCAAGGCGATGGGGAGAAGCGCCTATGAAAAGGCATGCCTTTTGCTAGGAGAGTTTCATAACAAAACGCTATCTGATCGATGTGTGAGCAATCCTTCTGTCCACCTATATGAATGATTTTCAGTGAGCATTTTCAAATTCGTGTCACTGAAAATCGTGATTGGGTGATGTGCCTCCTACTGTTCCGCTTCTGTCTTCGTATGCTCGTCTTTTCCTTATACATTGCGGTTTGTAAGCTAGGGATAAACACTTGGTAGTAGCGCCTGACGTCGCCGCGTATGTTCTTCTTTCCTACGTCCCATGGGTCGTTTGCGCTGATTTTTTTCGCAAGAAGGGTCATTCAAGCCATAGTCGTTCTTATTCAGCCTTCGGTGTTGCGCTCTTCTCTGAATAAATAAATGGTTAAGTATGGTTGCGCCTAGTCACCATATTTCTATTGTGTTCTAAATATCTACTGCTCAGCATTACATAGTGTGTAAATGCTTTCGATAATGATGTTGTTTACTAGTTAGACTAAGCACTATGCACTCAAGTGAATTTCCTGTTGTTTATCGCTTCGGTAGTGCACTTCCATCAATCATCTAAAGGTTGTCCGTTTCCTTATTTTTTTATTTTTCTTTCGCCATCAACAGAGGCAGCATGTACTATAGTGACGCCATCCCTTCATACCTCGCGAATACCCCACGAAACACTCAAAGGTCCATAATTCTTTTTCGTTTCCAGAACATTGCCACGTATCGTTGTAGCGTCCGTTCGTTCGCGCAAGGCCGTAGAAAAGGGGTGTTGTCATTTTTGTTTTTGTTTCTTGGAAACTACAACGTGACAGTATCATTCCAAGGAACCTAAACTCCTTGCCTCCTTGCGCCTTTAATGTCTTATTCTTGCAGAGGTAAGCTGCTTTTAGGTTGTCTAGAACTCTTTTTGTTTTCTTTGGGAGGCGAAATACCGGTTCTGCATCCTGCTTTGTTGCATGCCTATGGGGATAGAAGAATCTAGCGACGCAGACTTTCGCTCGTAACTGCAAAACTAGGTTGAAAAACTTCCATGTGAGTTTTTACACTTTTGTATGTAGCTTTATATACTTAGTTTCTGCAATGCTTCAGCGCCTACCTTCATGAATTATCGTCGGCTCCTTCACATTCGTTCTCAGCAGAGCGTGCAGGCGCCTTTTCTAGCTGGTCGCTGTTATCGTTTTTTTTTTTGTCTCCCACGTTCTACCCATGGTAAGTCACTGCCTGTAATAAGGAATGGGAGCAGGTCAGCACCTGTTTCTTCTTTTTTTGCAACTCCCCACCGTCCTTAACATTTTGGTTTCTTGTCTAGAAAACAAAATGTCCCTAGCTTGAGGTAATGAGAAAACCAGCCTGTTGGGTTTTAGGCGCCTTTTTCTTGCGGCTAACGTACGTCTCTTCTGAAAACTTTTTTGCGTGCTTATCTCTTGTTCACCTACCTTATATATATGCTTCCTTGCCGTGGCGTTGCTTGGTTAACTTCATAATAGGAGCCGTTGAAGGCGAACGGCAGAAGTAGCATCCGTCATTCCTAAAAGCAAAACGACAAACGACATGCAAAAAAGTTACGCTGTGTGGCTACGACCAAGCTGTTAAGAAATGGGCTGTTTTCTGACAGCGATTTGCTTATGTCTTTAAAGCATTGTTGCTGGATCATCGTCATGATCAGCGGCCTGACTACGCCCAATGCATGGTAAAAGCCTCTTAACCCTGCCCTTTGCCAGCTGCGGCCACTCTATGCCAGCAAACTTCTAAATCTCATCCGCCCACCCACCTTTTTGCCGCCCCTGCTACGTTTGCCTTCTCTTGGAATACACTCCGCTACCCTTAAAAACCAGCAGTTATCTTTCCTTTGAACTACATGCCCTACCCAAGCACGTATGTGAGAAACCAGGAATATTATGCCGAAAAATAAGTTGAAATTCTTTATAAGCAGTAAAAGATGAGCAGACGTGGCATAAAACCTCAGGATTTTTTTTCCACCTTCAACCGCTTCACTGTGCTTCTCAGCAAGGCCATGCATTTTCAACGCGGTCTATTTGTTCGTCCCTTCCTTTATTTAAGTTTCGCTTTCCTTGCAAATCTTCTTCACAACGAACGAAGAAATACTAATTTATTTTTAACCCAGGTGGAAAATAATTTTCAAAATCTAGTGCCGCTCAGGCTTAAAGAGGAAAGGGGAACATGATGACGTTGAAGTAAGTAAACGCAGCTAACCTCTCTCTTTTGGTACAAACACAAGAGTTTGCAAACGCTGAGCAAGAAATATCTGTGATCACATTCAAGTACAGACTTAACTACACAACTACCAAGACGTATGACGGATGATGTTTTCCTGTGGCCAATTTTACGTTGCTTATATAGGCAGAAGCCTGAACATAGGGCTGTCGCAGCGATAAATCTCGCTGGAAGGCTCCGTTTTCTAAAATCCGCGCTAATCTGTAACGCTCGCAAATACACTGCCAATGTGGAAAATACCGATGGATTATATCGCCACCAGGATAAACTTGCACCGAAAACCACTGACGCCCTGAAAATCTACCAAAAACGAGACACGCGTTCAAGTAAGCCAGGCTTCTAGAGCCTTGATCGTGCTAGAGACAGTGTTGTTAGAGCATGAATCAAGCCAGAATTTATATCAATTCGTTCATTTCCAGATATCTTGGTATGGTTTTCTTTGTTAGGTATGACATCAGTGGGGTCCGCAATGAAATCTTATTAAAAAGGCAGTTTACTAAATTCAAACCTAAGTTTTTTAAGTTTCGCTCTTGTCCCTCTTGCTCTCCCTGTCTTGCCCCTCGTTACTTTGTATGCTGTTACTGTTCAAAAGAAGACTCACCACACATTGATGCCCTTCAGCAAGTGACGCGCCTTGAAAGAGGATTTACTCGCTATTACGCCGGCTACAAATTATGTTTTAATTCACCTTGATGACATTCCTGTAATTCGTTCGGGTAACCGCGCGAAAATACTACTAGGTACTTACTGGTGAGAAAAAAAAAGCAGTCCCGTTGTACATTTGCTATTGCCCGCAATATAATGTCTAAAATGGAAATGATGTAATTAATTCCCTAGCCTCCTCGAGTAGTATACGTGTGACAAGCCAAAGTGCTTGAAAATTTCTTTGGATCCTATAGGCAAATTGACAGTTCTGCAGCGAAAGCTGCAGTAGGCTACCAGAAGCGCGTTTCGCGAAGCCGGGCTCAGGCCTCTACTGCGCATGCGCCGTTACCATGGCAGCCAGCTGCGCTGGAGCCACAGGTGTGCGCCGTCGCTCCGACGCAGCCGCTGTGCCGAGTTCCGATCCCTTCGCTATGCGCCTCACTGCGCATGCGTAGAGTCGCGCCACGCAGCTGGCATATACACCATTTTACGAGGAGCGGGCAGGAGAGGGAGAAATACTCTCAAACACGTGCGCTGCGCGACACCCCACTGTTGCCGTCGTCCCCTGGGCTGATAATCCGGCGCGCGGAGCAACGTCCGCGGCTGCTTAGCTACCGGTCAAGCGCGTGTTTGCGTCTGTACAACAAAAGCAGCAATGTTGTACGAAACACCAACGTCTTCTAGACATCATTGTTTTATTGTCGGTTGCGGAAATAGTCGACGAAAGTAGAAAAAAACAAAGTAGAAAAGTATTTACGTGCACCATGTTATGTGAAGGTCTCAGCACGTCTGCGGTATCCATTTCTTCACCGCTTTTCCGCCGGTCCCGAGTTGCATTGGCAGTGGGCGTAGTTGAACAAAAAATACTTGCGCCAACAAAAAGCTTAAACGTTAGCGCACTTTGTGAACGAAATGCAGACAGAAACAAACCCACTGCCTGTGCCTAATATCGGGCGCGGAACGAAGCGCAGCGCCTGGGTTACCAAACTATAATCTGTGCATAATTTTAAGAGATCAAATATTTGGACGGCCTTGGCAAAGTTCTTTTAATTCAGCAGTGCACTATGTTAGGACTTCACAAATTTGGCCACTTCGTTTCGCCGCCCCACATGATCGTCAATATCGGGAGGGTGTGGGGATCGCCACCTGAAAAAAATAAACATGTCGTTAGTGCAAAAATACTAATTTAATTTGCACAGCATGGCATGAATAGAAGCGGCGACATGAACTTTTACCGAACTGGAAAGTGAGGAAAAATGCAGCCATGGCAACGTAAGATGAAAAAATACACGGCATGCACAGGACGGTAAACTCTGCCACGCATTGTAATAAATTATTCGACTGAAATCGCACAGAATGCACTGTAAAAAAAATCCACACTATGCATAACCGTGCCAGAGATACAACAAATGCAGCGACTTGGGCAGTGCCCCGACCCGATTGAGATTGGAATTCTCAACACAGGTGCGGCGATTCTGCCTGTCAGTGTAAGTGGTAATAGCGTTCCATTAGCGTACCAACCTATTAGATCGTGTAACCGCACATTTTCTGGTATTTGTGCACCAGTGAGTACTGGCGGGAGCGGAGAAGGCGAGAATGCGAATTGCTTTCAGTCAACTGGCTTGTATCGCTTGTAGTACGAACAGCCCTACGCAAGCGGCAGGAGGGGCCGAATTTCATCGCGCGTATCTCCGCAAACAAACATTCTAATCATCAGAAGTGGATTCGTTTCGGTCATGTACTCGTTGTTTCCAAAATGTTCAGTTTGTAAACGGGGTACTCTATCGCAAGCTCAGCATCTAAACTGTCACACTCGCCATGTCCAAGCAGGCAGCGAAAGCGTTCATAAAAAACTGTGCTCCACGAAAAACTAGATATTCATTGCTCTCCGCGACCTTGTGTTTAAACACATTTTGCTTTCGTTTTTTCTAACATGCAACACCGTGCCGCATTCGCCCTACAGGCAACCGGCGACAAAAAAGCACGCGTGAACTGCGAGCATGGCACTCACCGATGATGATCGTTCGCTGCGTCGAGGAATGGTCGCTTGCTCCCAGTTGGTTATTGCAGGAGCTAATGGCATAGCACACACGAGGATGGACACGAGGCGAACGCCCACCCAAAATTTCTAGGCTTGGCAGGAATAAAACGGGCGAATGACACTTTCAGAGATCGCACGCTGCTTCGTCTGCAGCCCACCGGCTGCAAATTATCAGTCCAAGATGGCGTCGGCGGTAGGCGGCGCTCGAGTAAAACAAACATGGCGGCGCCCAGGTATCGAAACTAAAATCATGTATAAGCCGGAAGCGACGCGCTCTCTCCTCTGACCCGCACCGTGGAAGAAGGAGAGCGGCCGTGCTCGTCACGGCAGCAGTACAGGCTGCGTGAAACTGAGTCTCCCGATCCAGAAGTCGTCGCATGGTACATGTCCGGCCGACAGCGTGAAAACGAGGCGATAAAGGCTAAGCGGGCGGCCGAGACGCCCGAAGAACTAGAGGAATGTCTCGCGATGAGACGCCGCCAAGCTGCTGAACGACAACGACGGCGTGTCGCTACCGAAATGCCAGTAGACGAAATTGGCTTTACTACGTATATCCTGGCCTAGCTGAACTAAGCCACTGCATTTTTTTTATATACCACAGGAATAACGAAAGGTTTCGTAAAGTGAACAGTGTTACGGCGTTTCTACGTTAAGACAAGCAGTCATGGATATTTTCGTATTATGCCTTATTTCCGATAGATAAATCACTGTTGTTTTTGCCTCAGAAAGAGCGCAAGTTCAACTAGTAGAGCTGAGCATAAAAGCAAATTTATTTTTACTAATTGTAAGGGTAATAGTAAGCTTCTTTACTATCCCCCTTTAGTTTACTATAGTTTCTTTCGCCAGTTCTCTTGCTTCCGATCACGAAAAAGTTGCAATTGACATGCCGACTGCAATAAATCTCCTGACGCCACCTCTAGAGCGTCCGTAAAGTTTGTTGGTAATAATGATATTTAAAATTCAATTTATAATCTTTATTTCGTTATGTAGTTCTTATCAAACGACTTGAATTGAATGATGTAAACTGCTCCTAGTAGCTCCATTTCCGGCACTGAAACTGAAAACTACAGTAAATATTTAAAAATAAATCTCAGTATGGTGCTCATTGGGTGTCTCTTTCGGTTGAGCACAGACATCAAGCAATAATAAAATCTGATGATGAAATCAAGGTGAATAGGGTATTGGCCGCGTATAAATATTTCTTAAACATAAAAAAATACTGTTTCGAGAAAATGCCGCTTAAAATTTTGTCGCTCAATCGTGATATTAACAAGCTTCAGGTTTCCTGTCCTCACCACCAGTGTTTCACTAAACCGCCATACGAAGCCGTTAGTGGTAAATTTCTTTGTTTTTCTTGTGCTCTGCACTTCGCCTGTAGACAAGACATCTGCCATTATATAAGGATAATATCTACACGTTGAAGCGCTACATTACAAAAGAAAGAATGTTTACGACACTGGTTTGCTGAAAACATGAGCTGCCTTCATGGAATAAGAGAGAAATGGAGCATCGCTCTCATCGCAATGCTTTCCGAAAGCAGATAGTAGATGCAAGCTGCAGTACTCTACAAACTAGGGTCCATGATGAACAAAACAACTACATAGCAATTCAACGCTAACGAAGAGTGACAGAGCACCCACATACTAATGGTTTAAGAGCATACACCTTTCTACAGCTCCTTCAGTCATGTTTATCTGAACAAAACACTTTTTCGGGGTACATTGCAATCCTTTCAAATAAAATTTTCCGACAGGTTAGTGCATTTATTCCCACATCTGAAGCAGAAAGTTTTTTGTTGGTTTATGAACAAAATACGTAATCTAAAATCTTGTAATGACATAACACTAAAAGTCCAACGTAGCCTCTAATGCAAAATCAGGGGTACGTAGCGAAGTCATACAGCGCGGGGTGGTAGAGACAGAGTGAAAAATACGGAGCAGCTCTCGTCCTTGTCTCTCACTGTTTCATGTCTCTAGTGCAATGTATCACTTTGCTATGATCCGTGAACTACAGTGAACGCCAAAGTGGTTTAGTATACGAGGGATGGGAAATGATATGATCGTTATGACAAACATAGCGTGTTTAGGCTATATTTGCCACTTATCAGATAGGAAAAGCATATTAGCGCAGTGATTGTTAGCAGTGCACATTGGAAATTCTTAGTTGAAATATGCGCCAGCGCAGTATAACAGTCTCACTTGTGAACCTAAGTTTTGATGCTGCCCAGTCAGCAAGAATGGAATTTTTCTATATGCAGTAAAATTGTGTTCGCCTCACTTTAATATAACACATTGAGTAGGGAAGTCTATCACAACTCTACGTGCACCGTGGATTATAGAGTAAAAAACATACGAGATATTTTCAGGAACAAAGCTTCGCAGAGAAAGTGCCTCAGGGAAGCAAACAAAACCAAATGCTAACATCCCCGCAACCACAAAAGGCAACACGAGCAGGCCGCTTTTTATTTCGAAGTTTCGAGCAACTTCTAGGGAATATTTCTATGCTTGAGCGGTGGCCCGGAAAATGACGAAACGGATGGGCCCACCGGTGATCTGAGGAAGCAGCGAATCGTGTTCGGCCTTCTCCCATCTCTGGCATCCGTTACACTTCCTCCTACTTTCATTGCGCTATCTCCCGTCCTCCATGCCGGCGCCCATGAAGGGTCTGCCTTAGCTCAAAGGCCTCGCGTTCTACAACGGTTATGAGCACAGTGGGAAACCTATATTCCCTAGCAACGCAAGGGCTATGTCGGCCTCAATACAGTAAGGCGCCTGTAGCGTAGGACATCGGCGTCTAGCAGCAATAGAAATTTGATGGCCTGGAGAAAGTAGAACAATGTCGCCAGAGTCTCCTGAATATGCGGGCTTCACGGAAGCGTTGCGAATCGAGTCGCGTGGCATGTATTTCCGGGGTCTGTGCAAGAGAGATGAAGGCTGCAAGTGACTTTTGTTCTTCGTTTTATTTGAGTTTTAAAGTTTATTTATCCTCTGAAGTACATAAGAGAGGTGAACTAAAGTAAGAGGTAAAGGCACAACATGATAAGGCTTCTTGCGGCATCTGGCAGTCGGAAGAACCAGGACACACATATACATAGAAATTTGAACACCAGAGCGCATATAGAGTAAACCGGTTTTCGTACACACAGCCTGCATCCAAGAAGGGCAAACAGTATGAACAACGCGATTTAAAAGTTATTCATGTGGACAAACAAACACAAATGTCTATACAGTCAGATATTTCCATACTCCAATTCTAGGAACACCTTTCTCCCTCAACACTTAAGCAATCCCGCGCAAAAGATCTCGCTCAAATCACCCACTGAGAAGAAAAGAAGAAAAGAAAAGAAATACTAGTGTTTTTGGCAAGAGCTCCAAGTTTTTCTTCTTCGCAGATTTAGCATGTGGCTGTTGCTGAAAAGCAATGTTGGGTATTGAACTGTAGTTATTTGAACAGGGAGCGGTCATGTAAAAAAACAAAATAACCTGCAAAGCTTGAATTAGACCAAGTTGTTTCCCGGTTATTAGGTTTTGAGCTGTTCGTGTGTATCCTATAATACGCTGCATATAAACGCTCAATATGAAGAGCACACTTGGAAAGCGCGCAGACAGACCAATCACTTTTTTTGACATTAAAGGTGCACTAAAGAGGAATCTGAACTCGTCTTTTTGCCGCGGGAACTCGATCTACAGGTTCTGAGCATTGTTAGAAACTTCGATTTATTGCCCTGTGTGGCTGATTTTCTTAATTAAATCGAATTAACGTGCGCCACTCACCCCTTTTTTTTTAATTCTCCCTCGTACGGTGGGCGGAGTCGACCAACGCGTGGAGTGCCTTGCAGCCACCTCCGTGGAGTGGAGGCTTTGCTTTCGCTTTATTTGGTTTTTTAGGTTTCCGTGAATAAATAGTTTCATTCGCAGATAATATAGCCGCAAAATAAGCCCGAAGAAATAAGAATACGCGCGGCCTATTTGCTACTACGCACTACTACGTATTACTCCGCCGATGGCAGAGCGGCAAGCCGCCGCGGGACTGGCTGAAAGGCACTCCACGCGTTGGTCGTCTCCGCCCACCGTACGAGGGAGAATTAAAAAAAAAAAGGCGGGAGCCGGACGTTAATTCGATTTAATTAGGAAAATCAGCCACACGGGGCAATAAATCGAAGTTTCGAAGAATGCTCGGAACGTGCAGATTGAGTTCCCGCGGCAAAAAGACGAGTTCAGATTCCTCTTCAGTGCACCTTTAAGTTAGAACTCCCATTGACAGCTTTTTATAAGTCACCTTACACCACACTTTTGGAAATAGATTGAGTGTCAGCTGTCAGTGACAGCCAAGATCCCGTAAATAAAGAAGTGGCAGGTTCCAAAAAGACCTATATAAACCGCATCAAGAACCTGGTGCCAGATGTGTTGGTTGGCGTGTATTGACAGGAAGTCGAAGCCAGCTGTTTCCCGCCTTTTGAAAGAGGATAGTCTGATTTTTCCTCCTTTCCTCCAATGTGTTCTTGCAAGGCTGCTGCCAAAGGTGGTAAGAAGAGTACACCTCTCAATACCTCATGGAACAGAGTTTTATTTTTACATCTTTGTCTCCTTTGAAGCAAAATTATCGCGCAGGGTGGGAAGGTGATCAATGATGTTCTTGCAAAAGTGAAAAGTTGAATCGTCCTTAACATCCTTAACAATATATTCTTCATTTTTGTACTGTCCCGCTTTGGAGTGCTATAACGGCAGCAGGTGAATAATGTTTCATTATAAAGGAACGCTTTGTATCCTGTTACTGATATCAAGATAAATTTGTTATAATTTCAGGTAAAAAACGCAACTAGCAGCTGTGATACCTAGAAAATATTTCCCTGCCTTTATTTTAAACGGGTGCATGTTTGGACAGCTAAATGACGCATGGCCGAGATCTTCCTCTCTGCACTTGAAGAGCCAGAGCGCATCATACAAATATTACACATGACAGGAGGTTGCGATACAGTCGCAAATGGTGCAGAGTCATTCTGCATGCTGTTTTCCTTCAGTGTTCTATCAGATTCTTCGTCGATCCTTCCACTGAGCCCGCATAATTAATTGAGAAAGAAAACAGTGTTGCGCAATTGTAAACATTTATTTCACATGCCTTGCAATGAAGGTTTTTAGATATGCGTTGTTTTCAAACTAAAAAAAAAACGTATATATAACTGGTAATTGCGCACTATACAACAATGCCGCTAGTTTCAACGGGAGGTGCCACATAGGTTCAGAGTGATTAATTGTTTAATAATAAATAACGCAGATTCTGCGGAACGAGTGAGAAAGCTTCAGCGATTTATTCACAACTATTTTCTCGCTGGTTGCCAGAAACCGTTCTTTCGAAAAACCCTACCAATCTTATGTCCAGCGCCGTGGACGCATGACACACACAATTTGTCGGGATAACGTAACGTGGAAAATAATTAAGCGTGATGAAAGCTATGCGTGAGGTTTCCGGACTCCAAGTCGTGGAACAGGGACTGAAAAAAAAAATGAAAATTAGGTTTTGAAGAAAGGAAATGGCGCAGTATCTGTCGGACATATCTAGGCGGACACCTGAACCGCGCCGTAAGGGAGGAGAAGAAAGAAGGTGGGAGTGAAAGGAGAAAGAGAGAAAGAGGCGCCGTAGCGGAGGTGTCCGGAATAATTTCAGGTACTTGGGGATCTTTAACGTGCACTGATATCGCACCTGGCACGGGCGCCTTTTTGCATTTCGCCTCAAACGAAACGCGGCCGCCGCGGTCGGGTTTGCACCCGGGTTTAGAGCCGGACTGCCTTAGTCCCGGCACTCCTCCATGTCATCGGGAAGGGTTCGAATCGTATTTCCTCAAGTTAAACCTGTGGGATTCCGAAACAATATACAACATCCTCTAGCAAGCCGTGTGGAGTCCTTCAAGCGTTATGGCTGCATCCTTGTAGAATAATCTTAGTAACTTGCATGAACGCTCGCCGTAGGCAAGACAAGAAAAAGAAAGACTAGGTCTCAGCGCTTGTAACTTTGCTGTATACATCTATTCGAAGAATATTCGTGAATACTTTGACCCTCCCCACCTTTATAGCGTCTCTAGCTCGCTCAGCGCGGGGTTACAATCTTCAGATAATTAACTTGCCATAAATCGCGATCGCGATGAAGCGAGGAATGAAGGTGTCGACACCACCACTGACCTTTAAAGCAACACTATTTATTGAGCAGGAAGGTTCGTCTTCTCGGCACCTGCGACGCGTAGATGGTGAGCGGTGGCTATGGGTGCTCGCTGTAATTCCAGATGGCATTGGAGGCTGCAGGTCGGTTTGTGAAGAAGGCCCTCGCTCCTAGGTCTGTTATGACGCTCGAAGGTTCCTTCGGCTCATGTTTCGAGATCCCTTACCCTTCATAGCGGCCGTTACATCGGGTGATAATGCCTTCAACACCCTGCTCGAGAGTCACCCGTGGTCATCTCTACGTTTCCGTAAGTGCATGAGGGCGATGATGATGATAGATTTTTTTTTTTATGGCGCAAGGGAATCTGTGGTCAAAGAGCGCCATGGCACAAAGTTGTTTCTTCTACTTAAGGTGGGGTCGATACCCATTTTCCAAGCATTTCACCCTAAAGAAGCCGAGCACCAGGCCATGGGAAAGCTTGTACCCATTGTATTATCACCGTTGGGTACCCGGCGGCACAGGGGATCGAACCCCTCACCTCCCGCATGCGAGGTGGATACTCAGATTACTAGGCTACCGCTGCGGTAAATACCTGCATGAATATAGGTACCTTATAAATAAATTCGATAGCCCATAAAAATCCCTTCAGTGTGGAGATAAATTCAATGAAATTGTTAAGTAGCAGGAAACTTGATAAGGCAAGGCTCTCATTAGCACAACAAGAAAAATTCGGGCATCAGAGCACGCGTGTCACCGAGACCCTTCGTTCACGCGGTCCATATTCGGGTTGCACGCGCGCAGTCGGTTTTGACGTCCAGTAAGTTCGCTCGTGTGTTCACTAGAGGATTTCTAGACCATGTCGTTGGTGCCGCATTATCGGTATACTGGACTAACTGAATATTTCCAACAAGCAGGAAGCCGAGCTCACCTGAAAATTACTTAATTGAAAAAATTTAAGCCGCTGTCTCCGTCCATTCACCATACGCACCGGACGCGTAATTTGGAGGTCGTGGGTTCGGATCCCACCAGCGGCGTGTGGTTGTTTTTTCTTCTGTTTTTCTAATCAATTAGCTTTAAGCGATAACATATTCAGTAATATTATAAATTGATCAACACCACAAAATAAATAAATTAATTTAAAAAAAATCCCCTGTGCCCCTTGGTTTCTGTGGCTGTTGGCTTCTTTCATATTTATAACAGGCCCCTCATTCCCCTTCCCTTGTTTGCTTAATTAGCATAGGTTATTTTTAAAGTTAAGGATTACGCATAAAACCGTACTTCGAAGAGTACTTCTGAAGAGATGATTGTCAACAATATCTTACAGCGAACCCCATTCGGTCACATCTGTTCATTGCATGCCACGCGACGAATGCTCGAATTAAGAAATACAAAGGCAGAGTGGCCACAGAGCTGCCTTTCAAAATGACTTGATGACTCTGAGATAACCGCTAGCTACACCTGCGGTCAACAGAAAATCGCAGCACTAAATTATGTCGATATCTATTACTTCGATGCCTCGCCAAATTAGACGCGCATGTTATGTCCGCCTAATGCATCAGCTACATTTTGAGTTGGACTTCACGACTCTAAATAGTAACCCGTTCTCGTACATCTTAAATTTGTCTATTTCTTGTTAATAATCTTCCAGTTAGAGACCGATCTGTCCCTGCACGCATTGGGAAGCAATCCTGCATGGAATGCAAGAAGATTGACGAAGTATGTTCAGTATTCAATTGTACTAAAATGATCTCTCAACATGTACGACCACAGAAGCAGCCGCTAACGTAGGCCTCTTGTGTTCATTCATTAGCGGGCATCACATGCCTTTTCGGACTCCATTACTGCTGCAGAGAGTGAATGCGGTCACTATTTAAGGGCCTCAGCAACCTCTGGCGTCCATTCGAAGCTCCGCAAATGTAGCGTATTGAATCGTTTCCTACTAGACGCAGAATACTTAGTGTCCTTTTTATTGTATCTAGGTAAAGAGGTAATGAAATACTGCCCGACTTCCCTGAATTGCACTAGGATGCCTTTTGAGAAGTGATAGAAAGTTGATTAGCCCAGTTTTATTGTACTGCGATAAGCTACCTGCCAGGGCTTTGTTATGTAGTCAAAACGTCACTATATAAGCAGCAAAAATTAAGTTGATGGTTAATTGAAGGCAGTTGACAGCTGCTTAACTCGTCGCACTTTGACAACGCGACCGCGGCATCCATAACTTCATAATTAAATTATACTGTCTCTGTACTTTTCCGAAATACTTGCGTGTGTGTACTCGACAATTGGCCATTAATAATAACCTAGAACTCCAGGCAGCACAGTTAAAATGGGACCACCATCCTATCCACCTGAACACTTTTGGCCGAGTAAAGACAGTGAGAGTTTTCCGCGGGTTACTGACTGCTTCAACGTCAGCCAAGCGTTGGTCTGCCACCGCCGACCGTCTTCCCCAGTGACTACAGAGCACCGCCTCTACACTAAAGCTGTGAAAGGACTTTTGGCCCTCACTATTTCCGTCCTTGTTAACCATTGTGTTTTTCATTACATTTGCAAACATGTATTGTTGTTTTATTGTAACTACCTGTTTCTGATCATAGTGTTCACTTTCTAGAATATGTTCTTTTTCCCTTCTCAAATTTATTTGCTCACATGCCGTGATCATGCATGTTAGTCAGTTGTGCTGTGCGCGATCTTACTCCGTTCTACTTTCAGGGGTTAGTGTTGTGAATATTACGAGCTCTTTATGAATGTTTTATTGTCTTGTTACAAAACAGCTTTTCGAAACAAGGGATGTAGCGCCGAAACAGACAACACACAGCAAGATAGACGGGACAGGCGCACTGTGTGTTGTCTGTTTCGGCGCTACATCCCTTGTCTGGAAACATGCACCAACTAGCCCCCCAACAAGTATTACTCAGTTATTATTACTAGTATTACTTTTGCGTGCTTACTATTGCGTGCTTTTTCCGGGAAGCGCAGGCGCTTTGGGTTGTCAGTTGTGAGCATATAATCTGTGTTTTTTGAAATAAACTTTCAGTTGTTAGTAGCGCTTGTCCTTGTTTTCCTTCTCTGTTCTTGTTCCTAGTCGCAGCGCTGGTGAAATTTTGAAGATGTACCAACTAGCTCAAACCACCATTTTGCGTTTGTTCCTAGTCGATGCGCTGGTGAAATTTTGATTACTCAGTTAGCTTTTCGAAAACTTCTTTAGTGCACATTGACGCACGTCCACCAAGGGTTGGCCGCCATAACTTTAACTCTGTGCGCAGTTCTAGTTAGTGGCTTAGTGGCACAAGCGAAAAGATAACGAAGATCCTGTGCCTTTTCGCATCGGAAGGGCGGAAGGTTCCCACACAAATCGATTCCTTGAGAGTATTTCTCTAGCAGGCGCAAGTGTGGAAAGAAAAAAACGGCGTCGTTATTTTTAGAGGAAGTGTGCTGTAAGTATTCAAATGAGCACGACAGACTTCGAGCTACATGTAGAGTGCTGCCAGACCATTAAGTAATTTTCATGATGAAGATTTGTCGCAGTGCTTGAATCAGGAGTGAATCGGATGGTCTAGCCTTGTATTTCTGGTAGCGGCCCCTTATTTTAGTACACGGCTGCAGCCAGTTTATAGTAAAGAGGCCGCATGAGATGTCTGTGCCCATATCGCCAGTGGCAATTTAGACAAAAAGCGAGGTCGAATAGATTACCTCTTTAACTGGAAACAACGGGCAGGACGTTAGCAGTGGCATTTTGACAACGAAAACTTGATCCTTTTGTGTGAAGGCGCATTTTTCGGCTTCTGAAGAAGAGCTTCTGAAGAAAAATGAGAACGGGGTGAAGAGAAAGTGGACTGTGCTTTCAGTATTCCTGAGCGTGAGGCATAAAGGGGTTCTTAGTGGTGTATGGTGACAGATATGCCAATATTCTAAGCGGTCAACCCATTGACAAAATTGTAAGCCGTGCATCCCATCTGTAGCATGTAATAAATGTACTTAGTTGAGAATTATGCCATTTTACTAAAACTAGTTCTCGGCCGGTATTGCATCTCAGCACACTTAGTGTTCGGGGTCTCCAGTTGTATTTGCAAAGTATCCGTTATTAAGTCGAGAAACCAGAACAATACAAGCCTCAGCACAAAATATGGACAAAGGCAGTTAATCTACCGTATGGACTCAGTTGTTGCCGAAATTATATTAGACAAATTTTCCTTCCGAAAAAAAAAAGTATTTTTAACGTTGGTGTTTTATCTTTTTGCTGGATTTAAATTGCAAGCAGCACCATGTGGTTGCAAATTCTGAATAAATGCGTTCTAAATTCTTAATAAACGATCCTGGACCGAATATTACATGAAAATACTGCACCGCAAGCACTAAATGCCCGAAATAAAAAATAAAAATATTTTAGCGGTTTAACGGCTCGAATGTAGACGTGGCTTCTGAGGATACGAAAATGTAGGGCTCTGGATTAACTGTTTATCATCGGTCGGGGTTCATAAAATGCATATATCACACAGTGGATGAGCGTTCCTCCATTTGCCCTTCATCGAAACGTGGCCGCCACAACCACGGTTTGACCCTTTGACCCTATAATCTTGGCATCTGCTGCCGAATGCTAAAACCAGTCGGCCACCGCGGCAACAAAACGCTAAATGGAAAGGGTACATCTACAGAATAAAATAAGTATATCGATAGGCAATAGAATAATAGAGCGCGTGTAAAATAAAAAACATCAGTTTATAAAACCAACAAATTAAGCAATAATTGCGATTCTACAAGGCGCCTTCCACCGGAATATGTGGATGAGACCACTTGTTTTCGGAGTGTGTTAACAGAGACGTATATGAGACTAACATAATATTTAATGACGTCAAAAGGTTCAATACTCGTGATGTACCCAGTAAATTGAAAACTGAACAGCCTCATGGGAGCCTCTAGAGAAGTCTTTCCTAGCATAAGTATAATTAAATGCGCAATTTTTATGCTGAATCTGAGCAATGCGCCTGGAAGTACCAGTTAATTATAAAAAGAAATCAGTACCCCTTACAGTTGTTTGTTCCGTTCAAAGCGACGCTTGCCATGTCTGCAAGAGCTTACAAAGCAACATTTGTAAAAATAATTTTTTGGTATAAAAACTCAGCGTGCACACAGTTAAGACCCAATGGAGACTGCAGGTTTCCTTTTTGAATAGCTGCTGAAATAAAGTATGGAGAAAAATTGCATGCCTAGCAACGCCGAAGACAATGCCAAGAAGAAAAGAGAAAGGGACACATGAGGGATGGTCCCGGTAGAACAAGCGACGGAAGAGCAGGATAAGGCAAGAAGAATGTCAGCCTCGAAGTAAAGAAAGAGGAAGTACGTAGCCGCGTGATGGCCCCATCTCTTTCTAGAGAAGGGCACCGCGAGAAGGAAAGATCTTAGGATATGAGCGATGGTGCGCACCATCACGAGAAAGCCAGGACCATCGATCCCCCCGGCTGTGTACCCACTCGTTTTCTGCCTCTGTCCTCCTCATGCCTACTGGGGTATTGTTCTTCGTTAAGAGCAGCTTTTTTTTTGTTCTGTTCTTTTCGTTTACTATAGCCACATAGTGGCCTTGCTCATGTAGACTATACGGTTTCGTTTTTGTGGAAGCCTCTGTTACGCGGCTCGATAAGCTAGCATGCCCTAATTTTAGTTGGAAATTTTCGGCAAGTAATCATTTTCTTCCTCATTTCATCGCAATGTTGCAAGAAATTACTACTGGCCTTTTTTTCTGAAAAAGTCAGCGCGAAAAAATGGCATCATAGCTCAGCTAATACCTAGAAGTGCCTGCTTCTTTATATATTATTGGTAAACGTTTTAAAACCTTCCTTCCCAGCAAGGCATTCAGCTGAATGATGACATTCAGCTAGATCGTAACCGTAAGCCCCCTGCTGCTTAAGCTGCAAGTTATTGCGTCCTGTAGCCCAAAACCCAGTCCAGCAAACGTACCTCAAACTTATTTGGCTTACACTGTCTTATGAGTGTCTCCTCCATTTTGATTTAGTAACCACTCTTTGTTCCTCGAGTTATATCGTTGGTAACAACACTACTTCGACGTTTTTACATCTTTTTTACGCACATTCTTTGAGAAAAAATGACGCAAGTGCTCCGAAGGCCTGCAGCTAATGCATTTTTACCCTCTGTTGACGGCAGAGCTGCCCTTCATGAGTTTGGGAACAGCGCCTCGATGCACTTTTAGTTTTCAGAGAGCGCAATTTTGATAGCTAGAACAGTGTTAATAGCTTTTCCACGTCAAAAAATATCTGCAAAGTGCCATTACGAAGGGAGCATAATTTTATTCGTCATATTTCCTTGCCTTTGGCATATTTTTGACTAGAAGTGCATAGCTGCGACACACCGAAACGTTGTGATGCCAGTACTGCTCTAAAATATTACTACGTGCATGGCTCTTTCATGCCATACAGATGAAAGAGAGTGAAATTTATGTGCCAGAGAGCGGAGAGAAACTTTGTCTGTGAGGCAGATGCCTGCAAAAAAATTAACGAGTCGGGGAACATTTTTAGAGAATTTGGTATTAAAATATATTTCTCCGGAGCTTGCTATCCAGCAATGCCTAAAGCTAATGTGTAAAAAATATCGAACTTCTATGCGCAACTAGCTATACGTTGAAAAATGCAGGAATTATAGTGTGGGAGCCTCTTTAGCTTTTCGTTACTTGACCGGGGGGGGGAAAACAATCAAAGATACGCATACGGTAGGCTTGTGTGCAACCGGCATCCTGTTGCACCTTACGTAAAACTGAAGCGTCTTTATTCCGGATCAGACAGGTCATAAGCTGAACCTCTTTTATCTACTTAATTAAAGTACTCAAGGCAACGATGAAAGTCTCAATTTGTACCAGGGTCGCACGCATTCGCTAAATCAAGCTCTCAATACATACTGGTTGTTCTGAGGACAGGCAACTTATCGCGCTCTATTATGAGGGAAATCTTTTAGGGATAGCTCAACCACGATGAACATCATCGAGCTCTGAACAACGACCCGGTTAGAACACACCATGAATGCTTAAGTCTACTCCGTGGCCGCTTCCTCTTTACACCGCACAGGCGAAGTCGTGTGAGGCTAGGCTTATCGATTCGTCTGCCTCTTCACCGCCGCCGTTGTCTGAATTTTCGCAGCCCGATCACGTGACTATGCCAGTATCACGTTATACGCGCCGGTGAACGCGTCTAATGTGACAGAAATAAAGAGCTGATCCAGAAAGAAATGCATCGTTGGTCGCCTAATCCCTAGTACCGGAAATGACGTCTCCATACCGAAAGTGACAACTGTACGCTTCAATGTACCTTCATTGCGTCTGTGTCACCGCTTCTCGAGACCTTCGGGTAAACATGTAATTATCATAAAACACCGAATGAGATGTATGTTTGTGCGCAGAAAGACGTGCAAGGATCCGAAAACACAATCGCCAAAGAATGGCGTAAAACTCAATTTAACGCATTAACAGCTTCTTACGCAGCCGCGTTGCCAATACATAGTTTAAATAGTTATTACAGCAGCTACAACGCTATGGATTATGCAGGACCGTCAAAGCAGCCGCAGTCAGCTGCATACGTAGGACGTGCTCGTAAACCTGAGGAGAAACTTCGGCGATAGCGAAATCCTGGCAGACATGGGACGCATGGCTTCGGACTCAAACCGAACATTTTTGTGAGATGACCACCGCCTTTGTTCGGGAGCAGCGTAAGCTTAAGAGGGAAGTACTAACAGCAGCTGCCTCGTCGTCCGTGTCAGGACCGTCAACAGAGCTGCCGCCTGCTGAACGCGTGCTATGATGAGCAGCCTGCTCTCAGAGTCAAACATCAGTGGGTACGGTGCCGCGGGGACAGCTTTTAGCTGAAATTTTCTGCTAAGCACTTGCTTATCAGAAAACTGAATTAATATTAGAATGCCAAAATTGTCTTGAATTTAAAAAGCACATCACTCTTGAGAGAGCAGAATTGTATTCAAAGGGTGTCTTGATAATAAAAGACTGATTCGTACATAACCTCATAAGCTGCAATGCTTACTCCGACAACTCAGTGAAATACACTAATCTCCACGCATATCAAGCCAAGATGTTTGCCACACTTCCTCCGTGTTTTTTTGAGGTTTTGAAAATTGCTTGCAAATGCCTATTCTGTAGACGTGTCTGCTAATTCTGAGCAATGCTGTATTTGGTATCCGCCTTAAATGAGCGCACTTTTTGGGGACGGTGATTGTTTTTCTAATCTTAAGAAACTGCTCATGATCAGAAACCAGACAGTTGAAGCGCCTCCTTCAACGGTTTGAAGCAGGTGTGAAATTTTTAGTCAACCTCCATTGCTTCGTTCATAGTTCTCCGCTTATCGAGAGGCAAAGCAACCAACCAAACCGCGAATACGAGTTTCCTTCGGTGTTTGCCATATGTGGAAATGGCGGTTTAGGAAAACTTGCCAAACTAGGATTTTCTGTTCTCTAGAAAGCCCTTGCTTCTATTTGTAGGAATCCGCTATGCATGAAAGTGCCGTTCGTTTTGTTCTAGTTCAACATCAGTTTAAATAAAAACAACAAAATTATTCTGCCCAGTATAAAATTGTGAAACTTCGATTACAGGAGAAACCACTTTATGTTGCCCGCTTTATCCCCGCAATGTTATTTTGTTCTGTAGAGCTGTACCGAAGAATAGAGATACAAGCTCAAATTTGAATACATTCTTTTTCTTCTTCCTTTAACAAACGGACTCAGCTGTCAGTGCTTTGTTCTCCTATAAATTGTCGGAAATTGTTCATAATATCAACCTTGTACTAAATAGCGCTTCCTAAACTTGTTTTCGTTCTAATAAGGTGTGCTTCCAACTTTTTTTAAAAAATCCACGGTTTTCTTTGTATCAAACGTTGACCGAATGGGTGTCCACGGACAGTAAGGACAATAGCTGAGTTGAACTCGGGAAACCTCTCTTACCTGATGTTGAAAGCTTTTTCTAAGATTTGGAATTGTAGTCCAACTCCCTAATGTTCGTTTGCCACATTCCATGCCCTGAGAACTACAACAACGGCATGATGGTGAATACTAGGGGACACTCTTACCGTTAGAAACCGTTCACGCAAGTCCCCACCCTAAGTTTTCGCTTAAACAGCAAAGCACCTTCTCCTTACTTCTGCGATGTGTGGCTAGTTATTGTAATGGTGAGAAAATGTTTATTCTTTAACGGAAGGCAACGCTGTGCTGTGTGGAGCAGAGAGCATTGTTTTGTGGGGCCGCTTTCCTTTCGGTACATACAAAGTAGCTAAAGCGGCGACGCAGAACACTTAAAACTTGCTAGTCAGTATCCACAAGGAGTTTAGAGCACTAAAAAATGTTACTAGTTTTGTGATCAGTGATTAAGATTTTTTCCAGACGGAAACAGTAGCAAGCGCGCCGGAGAGCGAATATTAATTATTGGTGATGGTATGAAATCTTCAGCGCTACCACGAAGCATTTATCAGCAGCACCAGCTATTGATGCCAGCTGGACTGCTGTGCGAAGCTTCTCAGAAGGCAGGTAATAAGTACACTGAGCCAGACTCTGCACGAGCTTAATAAACAGTTTCACTCTTCGATTAAGTCTGCATTCTATGCAGACATACTTCCGCGTAGTAGTGATATAATGGCAGGTGGAGTCGAACCTTGATAATAACTCATCGAATGGTTTCATTATTCCTCGAACCTAGGAAACATTGCGTTCGAGTCAGCGCTTGTTCCCGCAGGTTTGCACTGCTGCTCTGAGGGCCATGTGACCTGACATAGTAAACTGCCGCTATTATTGATGTATCGTTAAAGCTAAGCCCGCACACCTTTCACGTCTAAAACACATTCTCAGTGCCTCCGACAGCGCAGATAATGCAACCTGTATAAACTAAATGCGCATATATTATTTTCTTCCACATCTCAAGCAGGAATACTGCTCTTACAGTGGTCAAGGCTTGAAAAGAACAAAAGTAGTAAAAGGAGCAACTGCAACATATACAAACACCTTGCCTCGTATCAACTTTGGCTACCGCCGTCATGAGATCATACTGTTTTACGGTATGTGAACGGAAGGACTGTGGACGAAAGCGCAGTTCTCTTTGTTAGTGTACTTTTTTATATATAGCTCACCCGTTCACCCAGCACCATTCACTCGTATTTTATACGACCAATTTGGCCGACATTTCTATCGAAGCGAGAATAACTTGTTAATCTTCTACCGTTCTAAGCGCAGAAAGAAGAGCAGTCTCATCTCAATGAAGAAAAAAAAGAAATATACGGAAGACGCGGGTTTTTCCTGAAACAAGACATTCGTGAGAAAGTCTTGTTCATTTTGTTTGCATACTAGCCCCATAGCCACGAAAACAAAACGGCTACTAAAAAACGTAGAAAGTGAAGAATATAATCCGAAGAAATCCTTATAGGCCATTTGCTGTTCAACTTTTTGTTGCCGGTGCATCATACGTGACTTCCGTTAAAACCGCGCAAAGCCTTGACCAAAGTTTAACAATTGAAAAGTGCTCTTAGTTTCAGAATGAAAACACGTCTTTTCAGGACAGCGCGAAAACATCGGAACTCCTACGCGGACGTAAACACAAAGGCGGAGACAGACACGCACGCCCTCTCAGACGCCTGAGATAAAAGTTTGGGATGGATCGCGGAAGCGAGAAAATGGAAGCGTAGATCCGCCCTCCCAATGTTTACCGTGGAAATTTCCCCACCCGAAACTAAAAACTGAAAGCAACTAAAAAAGATGCGCGTGTATTAGGCGGCACTCTTCTCGACGATTGAGAAGTGCAGTGGACTATGTTTGCCGAGAACCTTAAGTAAATGAAGAACAAAAAGGTGTGTGACCGGAAGCAAACAGAACGCTCGCCTTAGTGTTTTCCAGCCCAGGGGTTGTGAGCGAAACTTAAGCCTAGCGCTGAGGCTAATGTTCGTCTCGCTTTCGGCACTAGAGAAAATTTGGAGTGCGAATTTCTTGAGAGAAAAGCATGAAAACATGAAATGTGTGCCTATTGCCGCGTACGTCTAACAGAGTAAAAATGGGCTTAATAAATTGCTAAGGAGCTGTGGTGCAAGGAACAGATACGTAGTGGGCCTTCCGTCTATATGCCAGAGCAGAATCTTCTCGATGAAGGGCAAAAAGCTCCAGGCTAAAGGAGCCATTTAATTAGTGAGTTATGACGCAGCATCATCACAAGTTAGAAAAATAATATCCTTACTTAGTTATATACCCTCAAGCACCTTATCCTGTAGAGAGCAAAGTGAGGTGTACCTTACAACATGTACGAATCAGAACTGACAGCAAACATCTAAAATGTCGTTGTCAGACCGCGCATGCATTATAATGCACAATTGTGTTATAAATAATTCTAAACAACATATCGCGCCCGCAGCCTATGTGCGATTTCAAGTGGGAGAAAACTGACCTTGCTCCAATATATTTAGCTCATCAGTAATTGAGAAACAATGAGCGCTCTCGGTAAACTTTCAAGGAGGGTTCATTTGCCCAAACCACATTTCTACTCCCAGCGACCAAACAGCGCCCAAGTCTCCCGTTCTTCTTCATAAGATTTCTTTTAATTTTGATTTAATTGCACATTCCGGTGTGCATGTATTAAAAAAATTCAGTCCATCAGGTGTCGCAGCATGTTCATGTAGACTCAGAGGCCTGCAGCAGAGAGCATGGACAAAACTCATAATGCTAGATTTTTCGTGTGCATTCATAGGATCGCCTACGCTTGAGATATGTATTTGGATTATCACTGACAGGGCGAAATATTGTTCGGGTCTGACCAGGATGTACATAATTACACATGCAAACACCGCGAAGGACAACATCAGCGATGTCATACGGAAAGTTATCCCAACTAATACAACTTCTTGCAGTGATCGAATCACAAAAACATTTTATGTGACAAGACGGGTTCACGATTTTGAGTCGGTGATCAATGAGTGCCTAAACATGCGATCATCTTTTTATTATTTTTCTTTCAGAAAGCGATTGTGAAATAGTTGATGGAAAATACAAAACGGACGTACACATCTGCGATAAAAAAGCAGTCGGGATAAAGTTGTTTTAGTGGTAGTTATAGCAGTGGTGACAGTTATAGACAACGAAACGAGAGTCTTGGTTTTGTAGATTCCATACCAGAGATGAGTGACTCGATGCTAGGGTTCAAGACCTATAGTGGGCGAGAGTTTTGTAAAGGCATTATATTGCCGCGAGTCTTTGTAGCGTTTGTTTGTTGTGTTTATTTGTTCATGCTTCAAGGCTGCCGGCACGCCGCTTTATCGCTTCGTTTGTGACGCAAGACGCGCCTAGAATTATCTCGATGGATCGCATCCGGATGGAGCCGGCTCTAGTTTGTGCCAGAATGTTCTAGTAACTTCTAAAGCTTTTATCTCGAAGATTCGCTCTCGGCTTTAAAAAGAGCACGGCCGACAGCGGCGGGTATTCTGTTCGACGACCGCCGAGCACGCTCGTTGCTACGCCGCCGCCGAGTGATTCAGTTCTTTGCGGGCGCAAGTCAGCCCGAATAAAGAGTTTCGTTTCGAAGACATTCTCGCTGTGTTCCTGTTCGCCGGACTTCAGTCACCACTACGTGACAATATTATTGAAAAAAATTCGTCTATGGTGCCTAAGTATGCAATTAGCGTAGTTTATTGTATACAGGGTGTTTCACCTAAGGCTTTACACATTAAAAAAATAGGCTTTTTGAGTTAGAACAGCGATTTTTTCGGCATAGCATTGTCAGGGTTGTAACGCATCAGAATACAGCTAAGATCTGCTAATTAGAAGGCTGTTTAACTAATATCGAAAATTTAACTTTTTAACTATTTCTGATGGGCTCATTAATTATTGAGAAGCGGGTAGCCCACGGTAAGTAATAATGATATCAGTTTTTAGAATTTCAAAAAATGCGCTTACCTTTGGCGCTGTGGCCCAACAAATTTTGTCTATTTCGACTAGTTCCGTGCACTGGACAGGTTCCTTTGCCTGCAAGCTTCTCGCAAATGCCTACATTTTGGCGCGATGTAGCCAAAATTTGTTGGGCCACCGCCGAGGGTAAATGCGTTTTCGAAATTCCAAAAACTAATGTGGATATTACTTACGGTGGGCCACACGGCTCTTAGTAATTACCGATCTGAACGATAATAGTTAAAAGTTAATTATTCAATATCAGTTAACCAGCCTGCTAGTTAAAACGTCTTAGCTGTATTCTGATGCATTTCAAAACTAACAGTGCTATGCCGGAAAAATCGCTCTTCTAACTCAAAAAGTCTATTTTTTAGAAACTTTGTGAAATCATAGGTGAAACACCCTGTATGTTGAACATGGGTTTAGCAAGACAGGCAGCAACTTTCGTAAACACCCAGGGGCTTATGTGTCTATATAGCTGTAAGAAAGTTGCTATTATGCGGTATGTAGAGTGTGCAGTTCACTGTCGAGAAACCGGAGAATGCTTACACTTAGTAATGTTTAACCTACTGATATAGAGAATACATAACTTGAAATTTTTTTATTGTCCTACTGTAAAAAAGAGACATCATGATGGTCGTTGATTGGGCCGTAAATGACTGTCATCAGTGGACAAAGTGAAAATATGATAGCTTGTAATTCGGCTAAGTAATGACAAAAAAGGAGGGGCCAAGAAGGGACCCATGAGGCACGCCATAGCAGACACGTGAAGAATTTGAATTAATGTTGTTGGCTGTTACGAGCTGTATTCCGTTTGAAAGGAACGAGATGTAGTACGCAAGTCATAAACAGCCTTTACTGAGGTCTCTCAAGTAAAGAAAACGAAGCTGATGAGTGGCCTTGTGAAACGCTTCAGAAATATGCAACAGGCCTAAGACTCACGTCTGAGGATGCAGATTTTATTATGTGGGAAATATATGAGTTGAATCTCGCATGAAAAGACTTACGAAAACTACGCTTTACATACATTCTTGAAAAAGAGCTAGATTATATAAATGCAATAAGATGAGAACAGACGAAAAGTTCTGTGATACAGTTCGAATACTAAGAGTGCAATGTGTAGTGCAAAACTTGAGAAACGGAATCACATTCCCAAGATTCATCGAAAAGTTTAGTAGGAACCAAGGAAATGCACATCGTTGCATTATTCAAGAATTTTGAAACAATATAATCAAAACCACTGCAAGAGGAAAGGTTTCAATTTCCAGTTATTACGAGGGCTCCAACTGGTCAAAAACAACTTAATCCTTGAGGAAAATAGAAACAGCGGTGTAATGTTGTTTCGGGCCACTTTTGCTCTAAAAATGGTGCTAAAAAATTTTAGTTATAATAGCACGCTACACAGCAGCACAGACAGTAGGCATCTGAAAGCAAGTGTTCAGTTCACGAATCTTTGTGGGCAGTGCAGTATTTTATTTTGCAATTGACAGCAGCGCGGAATCCAAGAGAGCAAGTTGTGTCTAATTATTGTAACTGTCTCTTAATGTTCCAGCCCTGGGTCATTATGCACATGCGGCTGCCTTATTTCCGGCTGACAACTGGCTCAAAATACCACTCTTTTTAGCATTTTGGTGTGGGATACACTTACGCTTGGTTATAATGAGAACGCATAAATATGAAGACGACCATTTTTCTTCGCTTGCATTCAACATTTCTATCGACAAATGTCACACGTGCTGTCCCTATCACAGCGTCCTAGAAAATAGTGGGGCCAATCGTTTCGAGCAAAGTAAAAATAATCAGAGGAAATGGTAATGACTGGTAGAATCACTCAGCCGCGGAAACTATCGACATATTGATTTTCTGAATAAACAACCTTCCTTGTCACTGCAACGCCTTGGGCGGTCGCCCCATCGACACAACAGAACTGCTCAATATTGTTGGGACGTGAGCGAACTTTAACGCAGTAAAATATCATTGTATTTCAAGCCAAACTATCTGAAACACCCGGCATCTTCTCGAAGTGTGGATCTTGATTTACGGCAATTTTATCGACGTCGATATTCCCCGAAGACGACAATTCATCTAAAATTCTCGGCAGGAACATCATCAGAACGCTTCGAAGTGAGCGCCGCTTATGTCCTATGGATCTTGTCTAGAGGGCATCATTGAACATCAATACTTATCAACGGAAAACATGTCCCACCCATATTTATTTACTAGTGTTCCCGGAAGAAAGTAAATAAGCTTTAAAGCATGTAGTCCGTTAACTGCATTTTTATAATGCCAGTATGTACGGTTTGTATGAGCTGAAGAGCGTGATTGATCGTCTTGTTCGTAAGGTACCTCTTTAAGAATAAAGTAGCAATACTTCTTTCGTGTTGCGTTCTTTAGCGAAAATTCTGATTGAAAGCGTGAAGCTATGCACCTTTATGAACTTCGATCATCATCATTTTTATGTGAAAAAAATTTGCCGGTATTTAAGTACGCTTAAAACGATGTGCGATGTGCTAAAGCGCGTTCCATTGCGACGGTATGGCACAAATCTCAAAGCTGTCAAGAACTTTTTCTGGAATGCCGGAAACACATTTTTGGAAATGGTAAGGGTCAAATTTGGAGGCCGCGATCGTGTCGGACATAGTGAATTATGGTTGCATATCGATTTTGATCCAAATCGGTCAAGGTAGAATTCGGGGGTGACCACGGCCAAAATTTGGAAATACCCAGGACGAATTTGGGGCGCCGCCATTATGTTGGGCACTCTAAATTGTGTTTGGAAATAAATTTTCATCGAAAGCGGCCAAGGTCGAATTTCGGGTGTGGCCCGGGCGAAATTTTGAGGTTGCCATCCTTTCGGGCAAGCGCACATATGGTTGCACATCGATTTGGTCCAAATTGGCCAGTGAAATGTTGGGGGTGGCCCGGGCCAAATTCTTCTCGCTTGCGGTCACAGTTGCTGTGCAACGACGAGCGATGCACCAGCAAGAGGCGCAAGCAAAATGCAAGATGCACAAACACGATGCGCAAACATCATTTTTTTTTTCTGGCAAGCAGCCCAGGCAATGCGGGCGTTTTCACGTTTCCTGAGTGACACCAACCTCGACTCGCGCTTGTGATGCCATCAAATGTGCGTGCACTCGCTCTCATCTCTCTTCTCACCACATCGTCACTCATCACGACTCTTTTGCAGGTCGCATACCAACCTTTCAGGCCGAACTTTTTGCCTTCATTTCATTAAATTTACCTATCTATGATTTCTGCTCTACTCTGGTGATTACATGAGTGCTTCCTACTCACTCAGTAGTCATTCGTGCAACCGCTCGTGCAACTGGTCGGCTTCTACGCAGACGCGCCTCGCGCAGGAGGGGTGGTGGTGATGGTGGTGGGGGTTGTAAACTTTTAAGCTATTTACAGAGAGGGTTTGAGGACACGCCTTAAGGGTCTGATAGGTACAAATTAAAAGGGGGTTTCCTAGCCCGGGACCACTGTGGTTTCTACGGCAGCCCGGGCTCGAGCCACCAAGGCCTGTTGTGCCTGGACGTCGCAACAGGGTAGCCTGCCAGTCCTCTCGGGGAGGGTGGGGATGGGGTAGAAAGGAATGATTTGAGGGACAAGCCTACCTAATGTGGGCTTGCCCCTCCCCACAATGTGGGATCTCCCCTGTGAATGCCGGATTGAAATGCTTTAGTACTGCCAAGCAAAGTACCATGTTGGTGTACAGACGGAGAAGCCAGCGCTCCTCTGCCTTTTTGAGGCCTTTACAGGGAGTAGGGTAGCGGCCGTGCAACATTCAGTAGAGGAAATAAATCTAAAGGAAAGTAATAGCAGGTGTGAATTCATCGTCCTGAGTTGGTTGCAAGTGAGGTGATGACCGGTGCGTGAGCCCGCGGGCGATAGGATCAGCTGCCTCATTCCCCTCAGTGCCTACATACAATGGCGCCGTGAGTTAGGAAACCCTGGTACTAGTTTTTAGAATTTTGAAGACCCTGTGTGCAATGCGGCCTTGTTCAATGTTCGCGGCATTGAATCGCGGTCGCAAGGGCCGACTTTTTATGAAGGCGCAATGGCAAAGTTAACCGCCGCGGCGGCTCAGTAGTTAGGGCGCTCGGCTACTGAGCAGGTGTTCTCGCATTCAAACCCGGCCGTGGCGGCCGCGTTTCGATGGAGGCGAAACGCAAAAGGAGCCCATGTGCTGTGCGGTGTAAAGGCGCGTTAAAGATCCCCAGGTGGTCGAACTCATTCCGGAGCCCTTCACTACGGCACCTCTTTCTTCTTTCACTCGCTCCTTTATCCGTTCTCTTACGGCGCAGTTCATATGCCCACCGAGATGATGACACCGTTTTGAAGAAATGGCCGCGGAGCATAGCTTTGGGGTTGGCGGACAAAAATTGATGTTGACGCGCACATTTTACTGCCGGCGTAAACCGGTGATGTCTAGACCTCAATTTTCGTTAGTTCATTATTTATAGCTTATAAAAGCTTCTTTTTTTTGGTCTGCGTTGTTCCTTTTTGATTATAACGTAGTATTCCAAAAAGCTGACAAAGTTATATACTTGGTCAGTGTCTCTTACACCCGACGTACGATACCAGCATATACTTGCACAGAAAACAGGAAGCGAACAAAACCGCGATGCTATCCAGCCAGACTAACGTAAGTAGAGAACTTGTGAGGAAATCTGAAGGGAATCTAGCGCTGTTTATGGCGCTCATGCTAATCTCCCAACGTGGTCGCTGGTTCCAAACAAGAAGATAATGAGAATTTTTGAAGAAACTTTTACGGCTGACCACAGCCAACTGTACTGGAACATGGAATTATTGATACCTCAGCTTTTATTCTCGGCTCGCACAGTGGGAATAAAAGAACGCGCGAAGGGCCTTTAGAACTCATGAGCCGAGCATTTCCGGAATGGCGAAACCCTTCTGTTATTATTTTCCGGCATGTCGTATATAGGCGCCACAATCCCTCCGCGCACCGTATTACGCTCACTACTATATCATCGAAAGTCCTACCCAGTGTAGCAATCATTATTGTAAATAGATTAACTATCATTAAGTTCCCTAAAATTGCGAGAAGGGTCGTTGTTTTTCTTTCTTAGGAAGTGTGTCTTTCAATACGGCTGTCGCTCGTGACTTCACGGTCGTCGATTACCTTTTTGTTTTGTGAGTTATCCAGCGCTCTCGCATTAAACAATGCTCTAATCTTCAGGCACGACATTTGAGCGCCTTTAAAAGATGATACACCGTGTTAGGCTCGTTAGCTAAAATGATAACTGGCACAGCAATTTCCGTGGGCGGCAACAATCCTTTCATTCAGTATTTTCTTTTTTTTTTGTTAAACCACTACTAACACAACGTTGGATATACTACATGTCTGCCGTTGAATTCTACCTGCCAACTTATCTAAAACGATAAAAAACGCTATTTATTTTCTGCGCGTGTGAAATCAAACCTGCTGCCATGGTATACGGGCTTTTGCGGAAATATTGATTTTTTCACGGGGATAGAAACCGTTTGTATTGCTCGGCTGTGCAGGCTGGCTTATCTAAGTGGACAGGTCATTGTGAAGCTAGCTACGTATTGTGAAGATACATAAGGCATGAAACTCCATCACCCGGACTACTTCATAGAACTATAATGAAGGCGCTGTGAAGGGCTGCGGACTAATTCAGACCGCCTGTCAACACATTAATTCTCTAATCTGCGACAGCGGCAAAGCACGGGTAGGTTCTCCGAAAGCCTTATCTTGCTGTCCATTTGATTCTAAAGTGTTGAAAATTTTTATCATGCACACATTTTGAATAGCCTCTTTCTTTAGCTCACTTTTCATCTTTAATCTAATTTAGGCTTCTCCGCAAATTTACTACTCTCTGTCCGAAACATAGCAAAGGGCATGTGCATCAATCCTTAAAGGAATTGTCAGTTAATTATAGCACGCATAAAGAATAAAGGCAGTTCCTTCTGAAGCAGCTTATGTAAATGCGAGAATGATTTCCCTGGTGGTAGTTAACAGCAAACAAAATAAAAAAAGTCACTGCAGAAATGCTGATAAGGTGCGATGAAAACAAGCGGCAGAAAGTTCTTGGCTAGAGATAGAAAATCAATGGCAACCCGCAATTTCCGAATTTCAATGAAATTTAATTCTCTTGGCGCAGAACACGTACACATAAAGTACAATACAAAATTAAGGATCTAAGCGATGTCTGTTTTTTTACGTTTTTGAATTAGACCTCCTGAACTATTTAAATAAAATATTTTCACCACCACCGATATCGCCTTTGTTTCTCTCTCTTCGCATTTCCTATCGTTTAGTCACCTCTGCAAATACTACCCTCTGGCCGAAGCTCAGCACACGACACACTGCATGCATCTCTTCTTAAGTTTTTGCCAGTTAATGAAGCAAGCATAAAATGTAACGAGAGTCGCGTCTGAAACACCTGAAGATAGTGTGATCGCGGTATCCCTGGTCGTGGTTAAAAGCAACGAACTACAAAAAGTCATTGTAGAAACGTTGACGAGCGGGCCGGAAATTACGCTAGAAACTGCTATTCTCTCAGTTTCACGCGAAATAAAATATAAAGAGTTCTTACAATTGAATAATTTTAGCAGGGCGGCTTCTGCATTGAAATTAACCAACCCACGAAGAAGAATTATATAAGTTAATAGCCTCATTAGCGTTGGCCACTCATCTGAAACGTCCAGGAACGTTCTGTAGCCGTCAGCAGTCAGGCTGGAATACTCATTCGGTAGGGCAAAAGCCAATGCGGTCCAGAACGCCACAAAACTGCATTAAACAGTAAAATGCGCATGATGCGAAAGGTGGCTGCTGATTTATTCGTGTCACCTTGCAGTCTACAACCAATGACGTTGGAGATTACGAGATGACTTTCCACTATGTCAGTTTGTTTTTGTCATATTCAAAGAAATTGCTTTTTGAAGAGTGGAAACGACGCATTACCTGTCTCATATCTCGGTGAACACCTGAACCACGCCTTGTGGGAAAAGAGGAAGGTGGGAGTGAAAGAAAAAAAAAATGAAAGAGCTGCTACAGTGGAGGGCTCCGGATAATTTCGCCCACGTGGTAATCATTAACGTGCACTAGCATGGCACAGCACACGGGCGCCTTTTCGATTTCGCGTGCATTGAAACGCAAACACCGCAGCAGGGTTCGAACCCGGAAAATCCGGCTCAGTAGACGAGCGCTCTAACCAATCAGCCACCATGGCGGGTAACATTCAGGAAGAACTTATTTCTTGGCCACGTTATATGCAATATGGCTACTGCGCCTTGTCCTCTTATTTGTTCTTTCTTTCCACACGAGAAGAACGTCTTAGTATTGAGAACTATGAATCGGAACACAAAATTAGTCGGTAATATCGCGAATGGCCTTTTAGAAATTTAATTGCTTGCGACCGTAAGAGAGATCATAATTATGTGTCGCATCATTTTTATGTTCATTTTTACCTTTGGCTCCTCGTCATGCGTGTCTTGCACATCCTCTGTGCATTCGAATTTTGCTCTGAGCGTTCTTTTGCTGGAAAATGTTTTCTATACTGGATAGCAAGAAAATATCCGCAGGCTCTGATAAAACCTCAGGAGGGCCTCAAATTTCTTAGAAATTTCTAATTTGCGGAAGCTGAAGAAAAGTTAGAGGAAACAAAGGAGGTAATCTTCACGACTAGACGCAGAAAATCCATGTTCAGTTGCAATTTTCATGTTTAGCTGAAATGCATTCATCTGATAGTACAACGCGTAGTTATAAAGCACCGGACAAAATGAAGAATCTGAACGACGTACAATCGTTTGCGTATTTGATTTCGACCGTTCGTAGAAAATGCTATATGACACACATCCTTGATGATTGTTTCTTAATGGTCAGTTGCTTTCTACACAATTTCTCCATGCTGGAAAGTAAGTCCATTCCTAAGGCAGTTTAATTAAAACGTGAACGCAGAATGAGGCTGCTGATCCTAAACTCCAACCTCTTATACCTCTGCTCAAATGTATCATAGTACAGAAAAATAACCTAAAGAGCTTCCCGAGTGAATACGTTGAAATCAGATGGACCAGAAATACAAAACACAACAGTGGAATTCAAGAAAACTGGCTTTTGTTCTGAATGGCAAGCTATTTAGGAAATTGTGCTCTTCATATCCCAGGGCTCTGTGAAACGATGACCAGAGAAGATGTAATGGTGTTATCATAGGGAGCTTACTTTCCCGCTCAAATAGGACTTTGACTGCTAGGGCAGGCTACCCAAACATCAGTTCATGCCAAGACTACACATTGAGAAAAGGAGCCACACTGAGAAGGTAATGCGGGCTGTAGAGATGGCTTTCATATTCCCCACGCATTAAAGTGCACTATGCGATCATCGAGCTTACTGCAGACCGGCTTTAGGAAGAATCTATTTTCTTATGCATTATACCTTATTTTCTTATGCCTTATTAAGCAGTATGCGTGCTCTCTGGTGAGCTTTTATTTATCAAATGCACTCCTACTGCAGCCTATAGGCTTCACTAAAAGGAGAGAGGATACAGAGAACCTAAAGTGCCAGAAATAAGCGAAAACAGATACACAGAGCAGAAACCAAAGTTTCTGTTAGGGCCAATTTAATAAACACTGAATACTTTAAATTCCAGAACAGTGAAATAATCGCAGTTAATGTGAGCATGAGTTTTAAAGGAATAATCGAAATACACAGCTCTAGGTTTCATAAAAGAACTCCTTTCTGTAGCACTTTTGCGCCGGTTGATTGTTGTATAGTGAGAATGAAGGTCATATAAACACAGAACCCACTACCTGCCCGACTTTTTGTGGTCTAAATATTCGGTCCAGTAGGCTATACGTGGTTGTATTTACATTAGTAGCTCGTATCAGTCTCACCATGTATTCCACTTTGAAACCTGGTCTTGTGTAGGCTGCTCGGGTAATAATCCGAGTCAGTTGTTCAGTAGAGTTGGAGAGGAGTATGAGCTTGTGGCCAATTCCGTGGGTAGAATTTAGCCACATACCAAAGCTCCTGAGTGTTGATACGGCAGAAATTTGCTGTCCGTGACAGAAAGTTGGTTCGGAGGTTCTTGTCATATCAACACGAGTGAATTCGCATAACTTCGGACTTTAGAGGTGAGCTCGAAAGACCACAACTGCTCAGGCTACGGGAGACACCGTATTTCTGGAGCCCTTCACTACGGCGTCTCTCGTAGCCTGACTCGCTTTGGGGCGTTAAACCTCATAAACCCGACCAGCCAACCAGGGAAGACCGCATTCTCTGACGTACTGGGTAATGCAGGTCACGGGTACTTTGAGTTTATTTTTTTTTTTTGCGCGAACGATCCCTTCCTTGACGACACAGCGATATCGTCAGCGTACATGGCATACTGATGGTTCCAATGCCGTCGAGACTTTCAGGAAGCGCTGACATGGCTATGTTGAAAAGAATAGGGGATATCACTGAGACTTGTGGGGTGCGTGTATTTGGCACTGGTAGCTTGTTCGAGCTAAGTGCTGCTACTCTGACGGCTGCTGATCGCTCCGTACAGAAGGCTGTAACGTAATCGCGATCTTTCGTCTTGCTGCCGCCTAGTCGGCTCGGCCCCGCCAAGATTGCTTCACGGCTGACGTTCGCAAAGGTGGGGTCCCTTAGAGGTCTTTGGCTAGGACACGATATACTAGTCAAACTTTAGTATACTAGTTAAGACCCCTTCTTTAAGCAGTAGAAGTATGTCTTGCGTCAACAGGTGGGGTCCCTTTGATAGAGCTTCCCTAGGCATATTGTCAGGGAGATAAGTTTGGCAATTGAATGCCAACAGCGCAAACGACGCAGACAAAGTAGAATAAAACAGCGCTGGTCCTGTGTTTTCTTCTACTTTGTCTGCGTCGTTTGCGCTGTTGGCATTCAATATGTACCACCAACTCGCCCGTTTGGCTATACTATAAAGTTTGGAAAGTTCCGATTTCTTTCCAGGCTTGGGGATCATTGCGATGTTCGCGTCCTTTCATTTTTCGGAATGCGGACGTGATAGTGGGGCTGGAACACATTGGCGCACTCCATTGGCTTTCTACGGGTGCGAGAGCCATCCCATAGCTGCAGCCCGGTATACTCAAATGAAATATAAGCAACATAAAACCGAAGTAGTTAGGAACCCTAGCGTATCATATACAAAATACGCAACATCGCTAATTAAAGATCAAGCAAAAGATTACCTGTAGTGGCACCTTTCAGTACAATTGTTCTATACCTGCTTACGGCGGTGACGCTGTCGGATATACAATCGCAAAAACAAAGTTCCCAGGGAATAACCTAGGTTTCGTCGTAAAGTTAATCGATGGGGGTGGCAGCTCACTAAACTCTACAATGATTTTTAAATACATCGGGTAAAATAAGCAGCTCCCGCATATAGAGGCTCCATACGTTACGCGCGTGATTCCAAGTGAAAGGGCATGGAATTATTTGTAGCTTTCATTCTTAGTGTTCATGAAAATAGATCCCTAGTAATAATAGCAATATTAGTTTGCTTTTTATTATGAAATTGGTGATTTAGTAGAATAGAGCGATATTAGACTCAGAGAAAGTGTAGATGTGAGATTTCCCCAGATTTCGATATTTAAGACACGCTACGCTACGGAGATATCGTTGCATAGTTTTACTGATATGAAATCTTGCTTCTTCACATGCGGTTATTCCGTGTATCTTGATTACTTAGACTGGGGCGCTTTGTATAATTTTTAGTTGAAAAAAGAACCGCTCAATCAAAATGACCTGCATTTTCAAAGTGATATTTGGTTGCGCTTCAGTCTTCAATTTCATCTGATTCCCTTTTATTTGCTTACAACCTCTCCAAGGGGGAATTCAATAACTTTCTTCTTTTCTTCGTGAGCTGATATAAAATACAACAAGCCAGAAAGAGTGCACAACAAACTGCGGTGTCGCGCTGCGTGACAAATTCGAGAGCTTTATCTAAAAGAGAAAACACTTAACGAATCCGCACTCGTTTCGCAGCCAAGATTGGAGCGTAGTTTGCGAGATTTACTCGGCTTTGCAGGGAGGCAGTGGGAAGCAAAGCGTTAAGTTCACATTACTGGAGGCCAATGCACTGAGCGCGCGCTCAGTTTTTGGTTTCTTTTCTTGAATCCGCAACCCTCAACGAGCGTAGCAGCGTCCATTTGTTTGCACGGGACTGTCCTAGTCATAGATTTTATTTTGTAATTTTTAATGCAATACAAATTGTGCAAAAAAAGAAACTGAGACTAGTGCGTTTTCGCGACGTGTTCCTGAAGCTGAGTTCATTTGATGCCTATCAATGGAAGATCACACTGGCATTGCCGGCTTTTCATAAACTGATGTTATTAAAAATAAAGGTCAAAGAAGGTTGCCGGATACCTTTACTCCTGCTTCTAGTGCCGGCGTTGGGCATCGAAATCTAGAATGAAATCCAAACTAGAGGAATATAAGGAATGGAAAGGAAAAATAAGAGTCCCAAATATGCTCAAAAATGTAGTTCCCACCACTACACAAGAACACAAATTTCCTGTTATGCTTGAACGGAACTGCTCTAAGAGCCCAGGAACTGCATGTTACATTGCACAAAGACTACACAAGCTCCAACTGCATCACCCCATAGCCAGCATATTTTATAATTTAGTGCGGCAGAGCGCACACAATACTGAGATGGGAACTAAAGCATGTAGTTTAACCGACGTAACACACCGGAGATGGTCTCTAAAACTACGCTGAGATCTGCGCAAAACATTGTGGGTGTTTCCATGTAAGCTTGATGTAACATTCTGTCTGCTGCTCCTCCAGATGTTGGCAGCTCTCGGGTCCTACGTTCACCAGTTTGCTCGACGCGTCACTGTGACGCATTATGCTTCAGAGTTTGCTGGTCTGCTACAGTCAGATAACTTTCAGTCACGTGGTTTTGTGGAAAGTTGCATGGTCCGCATCCAGCCACAGCGGTTGCATGCCAAATGTGGCTACTTCGTAGGTCCTCACTGCGCACGCACGCGGAAACTTTGCGAAACGCAATGCAAACACGCCAAGAACATCGCGCGAGCCATCCTTTTGGCAAAATCTATGTTTCGTTTATGTCAGCACCTGGGCCTCTTATTTCACTCAAGCAACAAAGCCTCCTGGACTTCTACGAGGTATCATGAAAAAGCACATTTTTGAGAAATTGTTCGCTAGAAACCAAGAGTCTATTGCTCTTACTCCGCTAGGAGAGCTTGCACATATTGTTTTAATGAACTAGCTTTAAAGCTTGTTGTCGCAGAAATGCAAGCATCGGAGTTGTTGGCTGCAAGCAGAAAATCCACGAAAAATCCCCAGAGAAGTAACCTAGGTGGTAAGTAGGTCAGGTAGGTGCCGTGGCTTTCAGAGCCTGCCCACCGCACTCGGAGAAAATTTCCCACAGTGGCAGAGGAAGTGAAATTAATGACTGGTAGCGAGAGGCTGTCAGGAGGAGCAATTGGGTCTCACAAGCACCATCGATGGCAGCACCTTCTATTGCGAGAGAGTGGCGCATCACTTGACAGATGCATCCCTGCGCCAGGGACAGTATTAAGAGTTACATTCATCTATGATTGTAAAGTCCAGAATGACTGACTAGGCATGTGTGGCTATTAACCAATTAATGCTATTGCGTCATACCGTTAAGGCTAAGCTTACGTGTTCGCTCCAGATTTCATGCAAAAGCATTACCACTCCAATTCGGAGAAAAGGCAGCGCCGTGTGTGTGTGTGTGTGTGTGTGTGTGTGTGTGTGTGTGTGTGTGTGTGTGTGCGTGTGTGCGTGTGTGCGTGCGTGCGTGCGTGCGTGCGTGCGTGCGTGCGTGCGTGCGTGCGTGCGCGCGCGCGCGCGCGCGTGTCTGCTCGCTGAACATCAGGAAATCCAAGCATATACAAAAAGTAAGGGGACGTCATGAAGCAGCCATATGACGCACACAGCAAGCGGAGCACCACCACTTAACAATATCCTACCCATCTCGTTCGTTAGTATATATCAGACACTGGACGACTTCCATAGGGCGTCAGTTTTCCCGACTATACTACAAAAATTATGACCCAAGCGTGTGCAGTAGAGCGTTCCAGGCTCGGCCGTACGCACGCATCTCTGTGCATGTGCGTGTTGTGTGCATGGGCGGGTGTGAATGCCCCCAGCGACAGTAATATTTTCTCATTCCGTCACCTAAGCAGCCTTGTCTCTACAGAATTTTTATGCCTTTTCCTGGGGTATTTTTTCTAGAGCTTACTGCTCTGTGGTGTACTCTGTTCTGAGCACAGTTGCTTCTACTTCCTTCTGCATCCAGCCTGCTCTATACGTTTGGTTTGGTTTGGTTTATCGGGGTTTAACGTCCCGAAGAAACTCAGGCCATAAGGAACGCCGTAGTGAGGGGCTCCGTAAATTTCTACCACCTGGGGTTCTTTAAAGTGCACTGACATCGCACAGTACACGGGCCTCTAGAATTTCCCCTTCATCGAAATTCAGCCGCCGCAGCCGTGATCGAACCCGCGTCTTTCGGGTCAGCAGCCGAGCACCGTAACCACTGAGCCACCGCGGCGGTCAAGCCTGCTCTATACGAGCGTGCAAGCAGTGTAAATGGCGGTGGGTTCATGAGACAAACAAACGAAGGATCTGAAGAGAGGGTGTTCCCGTTCGCAGAGCTCTCGCGCTATTCCCCAAACTCGTGGGGAACCAATCGACGACCCGGGTCCCCGAGATTAATGGCGATGGCGTGCCGAATGGAAAGGGAGCCTGTGGGGAAAAACGAAGAAGGGACTTGTAGAGATCTACGAAGAACGAGACAGACGGGCAACGGTGGTCCCAGCACGGCGCGATCCTCTGTAGGCTCACTGCGCTCTTTCCAGACGTGCTGCTTGTTTCTTTCTTCGCCCTCCTTGTGATGTCATGGCCAAACCGACCATTAGGCACGGAGATTTCGAGAGGCTTTGGCCTCCGTCCTACCTTTACTTTGTACCCATGGTGTTTCTTTTCTTATCTTTTTCTCCTCACCGGGTACTTACTTCCGAGAGGTCAGTGGAAGCCACAAAGATTCCTGTCAAGACATCTATTTCCACTTGTCTGCCTCCTATGAGCTTGTTCGGTTGACTGCGCTCTTTCTTCGGGGCAGTGTATTGACCGCACCTCTTTTGTCTCTTTCTATTGCATGTTCCATTCCATGCAAGATATTTTTTACCGAAACTAAGTTACTTCAGCCTATTTTCCCCAGCGTCTGAAAAGAAGAGACCACACGTACACGCCATGTGCTAGGATAGCAGGTACATTAAAGTAACACCAATTAGACGTTGACATGATATATCACAGCATTAACCCTCTTTGCCCGGGCACGCATACACAGGCAGACGTAGAAACAGTTCGAAAGGACTTTCTGCACAACAATAAATGTGTGGTGCTTGGGATACTTGTGAACCCATTTACAACGAGAGAAGTAGAGAGAGGAGCCAACTGCGATGGCTCAGTAGATACGATGCTGGGGTATTGAACCGGTGAACAGGCGTTCATTGCCGATCGCAGCGGCTTCGTTTCGGCGGAGGCGAAGCGCAAAATGCGCCCATGTGGTGTGCAGTGTCAGCCTATGTTGAACAACTCTAGGTGTCCTAAACTATTACTGAGACCGACACTACGGCGTTCCTTGCAGTTCATGTGCCGCTTTGTGAGGTTAAACTTCAGAATATGCAGAAAAAGAATTAGGAATGCAGAGAGACTAAATCTTTATGTTCAGTGCTCTATAGCAAATTATAAATGCAAGTATTCATTCAAAATTAGCGGAAAGAGCTAAAAATATGGGTAATAATAACGGAATAGCTGTCGCAAGAGATTGGCACTGTATTAAATTTTGCTCAAGCCGTAATTCTGCTTGGAATTCTAAACAATTCAACTGCCCAATCCATGTGTGCGATGATCCAGTTCGGTAAAATTGGACAAAACACAACGAGCTCTTCCAAACACGCTTCATGTTGTATGAAAATGATTACAATGGGAAGAACGCACAACAGTCTTGCAGGTTGTGGGTAATATATTTAATGGCAAAAGAAGCGCGGAAATAGACAAACCTACGGCCAGCGCAAAAATGTTAGAGCTTCGTAGGAAAAGTAAAATACGAGAAGCGTGACTTCCCAAATGAGACGCACTGGTTTTCTTTTCTCTGGAACTCTGAAAATAAGTACTGAAATGAGTAGATAGGTAAAGCTAGTAAGAATGTATTCAGGTTTTGTAGATCTCTGTCTGAGCGTGTCCTTTATGCAAATCAAATGATCATTGATTGAAATATTCAGCTTATTTAATTTTAACCAAAGAAGGGACACAAGCTGAAAAAAAGGAGACAAGAGAAATAGCTGCACAGCAGCAGCTTGACAACGCTCCAGCCACTTTGAACACGAAATATCACATACGATTTAAAAGTTACATATCATTGTGGAATGAAGATATGTCATAAATAAGAATGCGATGCGAACGTAAAGACTGGGCTGTCTGGAAGAGTTTCTCCAGGCTACTGGCTCGTGCGCGTCTAATAGCGGAGTGACATGCACTTAAGGAGCTGCGTGATGACAGGAGCTCTGTGTGCATGGCACTTAATCGAACGCCATATTGTGGTTCTCTGAAGAGTTTCTTTCGAGCCCCAATAGACTCAAAAAGTGTTACGCTAACAGCTACACCACTGGCTGCAACGTAAGATACCAATTTTAGAGGCACAACGTTTACCCGCTTTCCGGTGCGACATTGGTAACAGGAAGGGCGATAATGCTAGATTCAACTCGTTGTTAGTGAGAAATAAGCTCTTGTTATATTCTTTCTGGTTAGTTATTTTCATGCTGTGCTGTTGTCTTTTAAGAACTACCAAAGATTGCAAAAAGATTGATTTCTCATTCACGAGCTCTTTGGAGTGAAATGTTATGCCTGAATAATACCTTCGTCCTTTCGTTTGGCGTGGATTGTTTGTCGCCGGCCTATGGAAGACGGCGCTGCTACTGCACTGCCATGTTCCAAAACACGTTCTCTCTCAAGTGCTCTATGCAGCGGCATGCGGATACCTGATGCCGCATCGGCGGCGAACCGTCTACTGCGGGAAGGAAACAATCCCACCCGGGACGCAATTCTGCTTCCTACTTTGCTTTCTATACTTCTATCGTGCTAATTTTTAACTTTTCTTCATCCGTTTCTTCAGTTCATTCCTCTGTCTTCCTGAGGACATTCGTGGTTTTCTTGCTTCCTCTCTCCTCTCAGATGTGGGAAATTAAGCCTCGGTACGTACTTCGAGACGCGGAGTTAAGAACGCAGTTTTCTTCTAACCGGCGAAAAAGAAATGAAACATTGCTCTGCTACGCCGTTCAACGTATGTTCTCGAAAGCGCAGCAACTGCGCTGAAGGCATTTCCAGAATTGCGTGTTCGGTAGGCACCAACGTTGCGTCAAATACCGAAACGAATGCAGTGAATCTTAGTTAGTCTCAACTAAAGGTATGCGCCCCTCCTTTGATGTTCCCTTCGCGCTCCTTTGCTGCGCTCTGCAAGAAAGCCTGCATCCACACGTGTGCGCGCGTTGGGCTTCCCATCAGCTTCATCAACCCGCTTCTTCCTGACGCGCTGTCTCTTCACATTGTTTCTTGCTTACACCCCTGTACTCTATTTACTCTGGACGGCAGGCCCTAGAGACTACTGGTGCTGCCATGAGCGCAGTCAAATAACCGAACTGCCAGCATCTCTGCAATGAAATTAAATCTCAGCCTGCCATCTTTAGCATCTCGCCGTAAAGCCCTTAGACTCTCACTTTTTCACAAGATATTTTATCATCCTTCACTTCGCCACGAACTGATCTCCCCTCCCCAATACATTTCATCAAGGCTAGATCACAATAACAAAGTCGGAATTCCATTTTGCAAAACCAATGCCATGTTTCAGTCATTTCTTCCGCGCACAGCTGCTGAGTGGAATCACCTTCCTGCATCTACCGCTACCATTACTGACAACCAACGCTTCAAAACAGCATTAGAAAACTTTGTATAAGTAGGAGCATCATCTTTTTTTTTAAATTCTATATTCTTGTTGTTTTTTGTACGAGCGTTTTGTTTGTTTGTTTTTCACTGTATTGCTGCGCTGTATTTTGTGTATTTTGTGTATTATATACTATTAACCAGCACACCAAGAACCCAACAGCTAATAATGTGTAACTAGGAGCAATCATTTTTGTGTTACTAATTAGTTTGCTGCACTGTACATTTTTTTTCTTAAATTTTTGTAACCACTCCCCTCTATAATTCCTCTGGCCCTGAGGGTACACGAAATAAATAAATAAAATAAATAAATGCACACTCTGCTACTTCATTATACCAATCAAAATATTTTACTTCCATCACAATCATAGAGGAGGCTTTCGTTATAAGCTGGTCAAGAAACGGCAGCTCGAAAAAAGTCCACAGCCCCCTCTAAAAGGCAACCATTGGGATTCAAGGAAAGGAATTTGCTGCTCTTGCACTTTTCCTCCCACATCTAGTAAGGTTCTAGAATGCACTGCCCGGACCCGAAGCAGAAAGTGCATGAATAATGCATCAGTGCGGTTGGCGCTAGAAAACGCAGCAGCATTGCAGCAACTGAAAGGAAGCGGAGCTGGCATTTTTCGGGCAGATTGGTCAGGCGGATCTAACTGGATGTGTCCCCTTCGTTCTCCCTTTCAACCACCAGCCAGTGTGACGTAGTTACAAGAACACAAATATGTGCAGCCTCTTTCATTACGATGGTTTGCCGAATGCTGTTCACTACACTTCCTAGTTCTTTATCTTATGTGCTTTCTTTAATGCTGCGCAGATGCTTTTGTGAGCGGCAAACATGGCGCTTGGGTTCGCGCCATATGTGTGCCGCCAGCAGGAATGGGCTGGCTTGCTCTCTGGGCGTTACCAGCGCTGTATTATATGCATAAAGAAATATGCAATATACGCGGTCTCGAATCATTTGTGGTGGTACACGCGAGCAATAACAAAGGACAGGCACGGAAAAAAGTGCTTTGTTGGAACCGCTCGCATTGCGACATTCCGGCAGTCGGAAAGCGACAAGGCAGACAGGAATCACAGAACAAGCCTCTGTTGACTGCATGTTAAAGAAGGAGCCGCTGAGTTGGTTGTACTGTACTGTACTGTACTGTACTGTACTGTACTGTACTGTACTGTACTGTACTGTACTGGTTTGGTTTGGTTTGGTTTATGGGGTTTAACGTCCCAAAGCGACCGTGTCTGTACTGTGCTGTTGTACTGTACTGTTGTACTGTAGTGCAATACAGCATCGCCTATGAGTTGTGGCACATTTTCGCGAAGATGCACTTTGAATTCTTTCTCGTAAGAGAGCAAATTTTATTTCAACAGGAGAATATTCCAGTTTACTCAGAGTGGTCGATAAATGAAAAATTCTCCCTGTGCAGAACCGATCTTTCCTCTTCTTATGAATTTCAAGCACTCGCTATCGGGTTTTTCAGTAGCGAAGATGCTGAAATATAAGACAGTATGCGGTAATAATGAATGCGCAGTGCATTACAATCTTTCTTAGCAGCGAAAGACATCACTATACATATGTATTGTTACGCTGTTTAATAGTCGCTTTCAGCGCTTTTCTTAACATTTGCGCGAAAGAAAACCAAAACGCATAGCTGGCGTCAAACGTCTCGAGTCTGCGTGCTCTGTGAACGAAACTATTAGCTTTGTTACTAAATGCCGGCTGGAGGCCGCACTTTTGGGGCTGAAAGAACAAAACCTTTACTTGCACGTTGCTAAGAGTGGTCGCCAGATGGCGGCAATAACAATGCTGTCGGCTTCATTTGCGGAGCGCAGAATCCAGGGACCTTTGATTATGCTCTAGATGTGCATCACACTAACCATTTCTTTATCGAGCCTTAGATGTTATAACTAACGAAGATGAGTGATCTATATTTCTTCTCTATACAAGCGAAGTTGCGTGTTTTTACTGCGTTTTACAAGCCTACATTATCGTAAAACACCACCATTCGAAACCAATGCGACCGTTTGGTACGCTACCAACATGCAAAGTCTTCTTTTGTATCACAGTCCTTGCGTATGTGTATTTTTCCCTTAATATTGTCAGCCAGAATAATTGTACTAGGGCTCAAACAAGTTCAAAATCAACAAATATTGTATAAACTTCAACCTAAGCCCCAACTTCCATGCATTTGGAAATGGCTGAAAGAGTAGCTTTATACCGTTCCAGGTCACCGTAGGGATGGGTTGTGTTCTCTAACTATCACAGCACAAAACATCCTGCGTACCCTACGCCTCATGTCTTGTATTGGCTACTTCATTTTTTTCTTGCTAATAAACTTATAGTTTAGATGCCGAAAATATTTGATACCAGCCAAGCGTAAAAGAATTCAAGACAAAGTTGGACTGAGCTGAACTTTTTCGCCCTTGTCTTAAGTTTATATATAAGAACTTTACGCTGGTATCATTTTGGCGAGATTAGAGAGAGCAAGTACATATTGTTATTTCAATGAAGCTATTCTTTATAATTGATGGCAAGCGTGTTCACCTTTCGTCACCTTACTTCCTTTGCGAAACGAGCCTCTTTCCATTTTAAACTTTCAAATTACCGCCAGCTTTTTTATTTTCATGCTCTTTTCAGTATAAATAATAACTTATGTAGCGAAGACTTCTTTCTGGGCTCATTTTTTTCCCAATGACACTGGTTGGCGTCTGTTCTGGTTTTTATAAAACAACATTCTTTTGAAGGTAAATTTCAGCAGTAGGAAAATGACGCTTCCGCGACGCTTTTCTTTTCGAAGAATCGCAATTTACATGGAATTCTGTCTCCGCCTTGAGACCCTTTTTGATGCTTCTAATATATCGTCTACTACTAGTTCGTAGCAGGGTTAGCCACACTCGCGTTACCACAATTACAGCAAAAAAAATTTGCCGGCAAAGCTTTCTGTTTTGTTAAACACTGCTGTACTGCCAAAAAGCAAATGACTGGAAACAATATGGCCATCGTTCATGACAGCTGAGAGTTGTCCCATTTGTTCGATTCAGCATTATTCCTTTTTGATGCTTGTAATCTATTGTCTACTACTAGTTCGTCGTAGGGTTTAGCCACAATCGCGTTAACACAATTACAGCAAACAAAATTTGCCTGCAAAGCTTTCTATTTTGTTAAACACTGCTGTACTGCCAAAAAGCAAATGACTGGAAACATTATGGGCATCGTTCATGAAAGCTGAGAGTTGTCCCATTTGTTCGATTCAGCATTATTCGTTTTTGATGCTTGTAATCTATCATCTACTACTAGTTCGTCGCAGGGTTTAGCCACGCTCGCGTTACCACAATTACAGCAAACAAAAGTTGCCTGTAAAGCTTTGTTTTCTGTTAAACGTTGCTGTACTGAAAAAAGCAAATGACTGGAAACAATATGGCCATCGTTCATGAAAGCTGAGAGTTGTCCCATTTGTTCGATTCAGCATTATCCCTTTTTGATGCTTGTAATCTATCGTCTCCTACTAGTTCGTCGCAGGGTTAAGCCAAGCTCGCGTTACTACAATTACACGAAACAAAATTTGCCTGTAAAGCTTTGTTTTCTGTTAGACACAGCTGTACTGCCAAAAAAGCAAATTACTGGAAACGATATGGCCTTCGTTCATGAAAGCTGAGAGTTGTCCCATTTCTTCGATGCAGCATTATCCGTTTTTGATGCTTGTAATCTATCGTGTACAACTAGTTCGTCGCAGGGTTTAGCCACACTCGCGTTACCACATTTACAGCAAACAAAATTTGCCTGTAAAGCTTTGTTTTCTGTTAGACTCTGCTGTACTGCCAAAAAAGCAAATGACTGGAAACAATATGGCCATCGTTCATGAAAGCTGATAGTTGTCCCATTTGTTCGATTCAGCACTATCCCTTTTTGTGCTTGTAATCTATCGTCTTCTACTGGTTCGTCGCAGTTTAGCCGCACTCGCATTAACACATTTACGGGAAACAAAATTTGCCTGTAGAGCTTTGTTTTCTGTTAAACACTGCTGTACTGCCAAAAAAGCAAATGACTGGAAACTTCATGGTCATCGTTCATGAAAGCTGAGAGTTGTCCCATTTGTTCGATTCAGCATTATCCCTTTTTGATGCTTGTAATCTATCGTCTACTTCTAGTTCTTTGCCGGATTTAACCACACCCGAGTTACCACAATTACAGCAAACAAAAGTTGCCTGTAAAGCTTTTTTGTCAGTTAAATGCTGTTGTACTGCCAAAAAAGCAATTGACTGGAAACTATATGGCCATCGTTCATGAAAGTTGAGAGTTGTCCCATTTCTTCGATTCAGCATTATCCCTTTTTGATGCTTGTAATATATCATCTACTTCTAGTTCGTCGCAGGGTTTAGCAACACCCGCGTTACAACAATTACAACAAACAAAATTTGCCTGTAAAGCTCTGTTTTCTGTTAGACACTGCTGTACTGCCAAAAAAAGGAAATGACTGGAAACAATATAGCCGTCATTCATGAAAGCTTTGAGTTGCCCCATTTGTTCGTTTCGGCATTATCGCTTTTTGATGCTTGCAGTCTATAGTCTACTAATAGTTCGTCGCAGGGTTTAGCCACACTAGCGTTACCACAATTACAGCAAACAAAATTTGCCTGTAAAGCTTTGTTTTCTGTTAGACGCTGGGGTACTGCCAAAGAAAGCCATTGACTGGAAACAATATGGCTGGCCTTCACGAAAGCTCAGAGGTGTCCCAATTGTTCGATTCAGCATTATCGCTTTTTGATGCTTGTAATCCATCGTCTACTACTAGTTCGTCACAGGGTTTAGCCACACTCGCGTTACCACGATTACAGCAAACAAAATTTGCCTGTAAAGCTCTGTTTTCTGTTAGACGCTGCTGTACTGCCAAAAAAACCAATTGACTGAGAACAATATGCCCCTCGTTCATGAAAGCTATGAGTTGTCCCATTTGTTCGATACAGCATTATCCCTTTTTATGCTTGTAATCTATCGTCTACTACTAGTTCGTCGCAGGGTTTAGCCACACTCGCCTTACCCCAATTAGAGCAAACAAAATTTGCCTGTAAAGCTTTGTTTTCTGTTAGACGGTGCTGCACTGCCAAAAAAGCAAATGACTGGAAACAGTATGGCCGTCGTGCTCTAAGCTGAGAGTTCTCCCATTTGTTCGATTCAGCATTATCGCTTTTTCATGCGTGTTATCTATCGTCTACTACTACTTCGTCTCAGGGTTAACCACACTCGCGTTACCACAGTTTATTTATTTATTTATTTATTTATTTATTTCGTTACTATCAGGGCCGTTGAGGCGTTACATATAGGAGTGGTAAGTATACTTATACAAATAAAATACAATAACGAGAGTAGTTAACATAGGTGATGAAGAAGTGCAGATCTAAAAACTTCTGGTTCAGAGATGGAGACGATGCTGGCGAGCAGGTGGTTCCAGTCTGAGCTGGTCTTGGGCAGGAAAGAATAAAAATACTGGTTAGTTCTGCAACTTGGAACACTCACTTTGAGTCGGTGATCAATGCGAGATGATACATAACTTGGAACAGCGAAAAGACTTTGTTTTAGCGATTGATTTGTGATATACATTTTTGGAAAGTGAAAAGTCTAGAAAGTTGACGCCGGAGTGAAAGATCTGGAAGGTCTAGAGTTCTCTTCATGTGTGTGACGCTAGAGGAACGCGAGTAGTTAGACAAAATAAAACGGGCTGAACGATTTTGAATTGATTCTAAAGTGTTAATCAGTGACTTAATGTTAGGGTCCCATACAGAAGACCCATATTCTATATTAGATCGGACGACGGTTTTGTACAGTAGTAGTTTTAAACTAACCGGAACAAGTGAAAATTTACGGCGAAGGAAACCAAGCATGCGATTAGCATTGTTAGTTATGTGTTCGATATGCGTTTTCCATGAGAGGTTATTGGTAATGTATACGCCAAGATACTTATATGCACAAACAAAAGCTAAGGGGGAGTCATTTAGAATATATGGATGCGGGTTAGCTTTGTAAGGCATTCGTGTTACTTTCATTGCTTTACATTTAGATACATTAAGCTTCATTAGCCAAGTGTCGCACCAAGCAGAGATGTTATTAATGTCAGACTGAAGAACCAAGGTATCAGATGGGCTGGAAATTTCTCTGTATATTACACAGTCGTCAGCGAACAACCTGATAGATGATGTTATGAGATCAGGTAGGTCATTAATATAGATTAGGAAAAGCAGAGGTCCTAGAACAGATCCTTGAGGAACGCCCGATGTTACTGAAGAAAGATTAGAATCATGGTCACTAACTGTTACATACTGAGTACGAGCGGCCAAGAACATTCAATTCATTTTAATACATCACAATCTATGTTTAGTTTGCTGAGTTTGAGAAGTAGAAGAGGGTGAGACACGGTATCGAAGGCTTTAGCAAAGTCAATGAATATGCAATCAACAATCGAAGAACGATTCAAAGCTGCAAAAAGGTCGTTAGTAAATGCGATTAACTGTGTTTCACATGAATGATTTCTTCGAAAATCATGTTGATGGGGTGTGAAAAAAGAATTGGACTCAAGGTGACTCATGAGGGCAGAATAGATTACATGTTCAAGTAATTTGCATGGAATAGAAGTTAATGGTATTGGTCTGTAGTTAAAAGGGCTGTGAACATCACCTGACTTGTGTACTGGAACCACCTTGCCCGCCTTCCAGTCGTCAGGGAGCATGCCGGCCTGCAATGACTGAGTAAAAATTTCGGACAACATGAGTGAAGAATAAGTAATAGTGCTTTTCAACATCTTGTTGCTGATACCATCAGCACCTGCAGAGGATGACATTTTAGCACTATCAATAAGTTTATGAATTCCCTCCCAGTCAATAGTGACGGCATCCATCAACTGGAAGTCAAAGGTAGGCATGTCGGGAAGAGTAACTGGCGTGGTTGTTACGAAAGACAGAGAAAAAGTACGATTTAATAATGTGCAACATTCGTTTAGTGGGATCAGGGCACCTTGGTTATCTTTCAGTATCATATCTTTTTTTGGTTTCAGGTTAAGGATATTCCAGAACTTGCGTGGGCTAGTAATCAGTAGATTAGGCAAGGTATTTTGAAAAAAGTTGCGTTTCGCGTTGAAAAGAGCCTTTTTGTATTGTGATGCCACAGTACGATAAGCATTCCATCTCTCTGTACACTTAGATGCTGTGCAGCACCGAAAGATGCGTTTTTTTTTGTTTAGCAGTCGCCTCAAGGAAACACTGAACAATGGTGAACGTTTAGTGCACGTTATTCTACGAAGTGGGATGTACTTATCAGTGAGGGCTTCCAGTTTGTCTCTGAAAAGAGACCAATTATCGTGCAGTGAACGCTCCCAAAATTTGGGGAAAAAAATGTCAGCAAATTTTTCTAGTTCGGTGTTAATCGCAGAATAATTTCCATTTTTGTAATCCCGAATTGCCTTATGATGTTGGACTGGGTGGGCTGCACGTGACAGTAGAGTGAAGTTGATAACTAAATGGTCGCTTAGTCCAGGCAGAAGCGTAAGAGATGAAACGGAGTCAGGGCAGGTTGTTAGAACAAGGCCCAGAATGTTGGCAGTGGATGCTGTAATGCGAGTTGGCTCTTTCACAAGTTGACAGAGGTTAAATGTTGAACATAAGTCAAGGAAGGTTAGCGATTCTGAAGAAGAACAAACAACAGGGCCGTCTTCCGTCCATGATATAGCAGGGAAATTAAAATCGCCTAAGAGAAAAATTTGTGCTTTTGGAAACCTAAGTACAATTTTGTTAAGCCAGTCATGGAGGTTATCACAAAAACTGCTCGCTGATTGGGGGGGTCGGTAACAGGCACAAAATATGGTTTCCTTAGGGTTTATCTTAATACATGTGCAAGGTTATCACAAAAACTGCTCGCTGATTGGGGGGGTCGGTAACAGGCACAAAATATGGTTTCCTTAGGGTTTATCTTAATACATGTGCAAAGAAATTCAAGCTCCGAGGATATAAGAACATAAGAAAGCAAGTCATCCGCAACCGCGATCTAAATCCCGCCACCCGAACGCCCAGAGCGATCTTGTCTATAAACAGTGTAATGTCGTTCACAATCAAACAGTTCAGAGTTATCAATTTTGCCAGACAACCATGTTTCAGTGATAATAATCACATCGGCACCGCACGCGTCTATCAGGGAGGATAGGGCGTCGCGTTTATTCATGAGGCTTCGAATATTTGTGAAAAGGAATCCGACATCACGAATACATTCTGTGTCAACGGCCGCTGATCCCTAATCACCGAGAACGGATGAGTTTGAAGAGCCTCCTGCTTCAGTGACATGTGCAGATGTCAGGGCAGGCTCAATTTCGCACACACGATCAGTTTGTGGAGAGTAAACGTAGCATTTCTTGTTCACATGTAGCTTGTTGTAGCGCAGATTATAGAACGCTCCAGTGCTTTTACCGAATTCAACCAGCTTTTTCCGCGATTGTCTGGTCGCCTTACAGAAATCTTCTTGAACACCAACACGGGTCTTCTTTAACTTATCCTTTTGCGATAAGATGCAGTTTTTGGTCTTCGGAGAAAGGAATTTAACAATTATCGGCCGGGTTTTAGTTTGAACGAAAGGCCCCAATCTATGCGCGCGAGAGATGGCCTCATCACTTAGTTGCAGCGAGAGGGAGTCTGTTAAAAGGGTTCGTACTTTTTGCTCGGTTTGGGCCCGGGTCTCATTCGCTTCATCTTCAAGTCCAGAGAAAATTAAGTTGTCTCGGCGTGATCTATCCTCATACTTATTGAGGCGAGCTTGGATCATAGAAGTCTCATCTTTAACAGCATCTGTGATGACGTGACTAAGTTCAGCAGCATCATGAATTCTTTCAAGAGTGTCTACTCTGGTCTCAACCGCTGCCAGTCTCGCGGTTACATCAGACACACGTTCCTCGAGGATCTTTTGGCTAGCTTTCACCTCATTAAGGGTTGACATTACTTCTGCATGACGCAAACAAAATTTACAACAACAAACTGGCAAACAAAATTTGCCAGTAAAGCTTTGTTGTCTGTTAGACGCTGCTGTACTGCCAAAAAAGCAATTGACTGGAAACAGTATGGCCGTCATTTATGAAAGCTGTGAGTTGTCCCAATTCTATTCAGCATTATCCCTTTTTGATCCTTATAATCTATCGACTACAACTAGTTCGTCGCAGGGTTTAGCCACACTCGCGTTACCACAATTACACCAAACAAAATTTGCCTCTAAAACTGTTTTCTGTTAAACGCTACTGTACTACTGCCAAAAAAGGAAATGACTGGAAACAATATAGCCGTCGTTCATGAAAGCTGAGAGTTGTCCAATTTGTTCGACTCAGCATTATCTCTTTTTGATGCTTGTAATCTATCATCTACTACTAGTTCGTCGCAGGGTTTAGCTACACCCGCGTTACCACAATTACAGCAAACAAAATTTCCCTGTAAAGCTTTGTTTTCTGTTAAACGCTGCTGTACTGCCAAAAAAGCCATTGACAGGAAACAATATAGCCGTCATTCATGAAAGCTGAGAGCTGTCCCATTTGTTCGATTCGGCATTATCCCTTTTTGATGCTTGTAATCTATCGTCTACTACTAGTTCATCGCAGGGTTTAGCCAAACTCGCCTTACCACAAATACAGCAAACAAAATTTGCATATAAAGCTTTGATTTCGTTTGATGCTGCTTTACTGCCAAAAACGCAAGTGTCTGGAAACAATATGGCCATCGTTCATGAAAGCTGTGAGTTGTCCCATTTGTTCGATTCAGGATATCCCATTTTGATGCTTGTAATCTGTCGTCTCCTATTAGTTCGTAACAGTGTTTAGCCCCACCCGCGTTAGCAAAGTTACAGCTAACAAAATTTGCCTGTAAAGCTTTGTTTTCTCTTAAACGCGGCTGTACTGCCAAAAAAGCAAATGACTGGAAACAATATGGCCGTCGTCCTTGAAAGCTGAGAGTTGTCCCATTTGTTCGATTCAATATTATCCCTTTTTTATGCTTTTAATCTATCGTCTACTACTACTTCGTCGCAGGGTTAACCACACTCGCGTTACCATAATTACAGCAAACAAAATTTGCCAGTAAAGCATTGTTTTCTGTTAGATGCTGATGTACTGCCAAAAAAGCAATTGACTGGAAACTATATGGCCGTCATTCATGAAAGCTGTGAGTTGTCCCAATTGTTCGATTCAGCATTATCCCTTTTTTATTCGTGTAATCTATCGTCTCCTACTAGTTCGTCACAGTGTTTAGCCCCACCCGCGTTACAAGAGTTATAGCTAACAAACTTTGCCTGTAAAGCTTTTGTTTCTGTTAAATGCTGCTGTACTGCCAAAAAAGCAAATGACGAAACAATATGGCCGTCGTGCTTGAAATCTGAGAGTTGTCCCATTTGTTCGATTCAATATTATCCCTTTTTCATGCTTGTAATCTATCGTCTACTACTACTTCGTCGTAGAGTTTAGGCACACTCGCGTTACCAGAATTACACCAAACAAAATTTGCCTCTAAAACTGTTTTCCGTTAGACACTACTGTACTACTCCCAAAAAAAAATGACTGGAAACAATATAGCCGTCGTTCATGAAAGCTGAGAGTTGTCCCATTTGTTCGACTGAGCACTATCTCTTTTTCATGCTTGTAATCTATCGTCTCCTACTAGTTCGTCACAGTGTTTAGCCCCACCCGCGTTACAACAGTTACAGCTAACGAAATTTGCCTGTAAAGCTTTGTTTTCTGTTAAATGCTGCTGTACTGCCAAAAAAGCAAATGACGAAGCAATATGGCCGTTGTTCATGAAAGCTGAGAGTTGTCCCATTTGTTCGACTGAGCACTATCCCTTTTTAAAGCTTGTAATCTATTGCCTACTACTACTTCGTCACAGTGTTTAGCCCCACCCGCGTTACGACAGTTACCGCTAACGAAATTTGCCTGTAAAGCTTTGTTTTCTGTTAAATGCTGCTGTACTGCCAAAAAAGCAAGTGACTGCAAAAAATATGGGCATTGTTCATGAAAGCTGAGAGTTGTCCCATTTGTTCTATTGAGCACTATCCCTTTTTATGCTTGTAATCTATCGTCTCCTACTAGTTCGTCACAGTGTTTAGCCCCACCCGCGTTACCACAGTTACAGCTAACAAAATTTGCCGGTAAAGCTTTGTTTTCTGTTAAACGCTGCTGCACTGCCAAAAAGGCAAATGACTGGAAACAATATAGCCGTCGTTCATGAAAACTGAGAGTTGTCCAATTTGTTCGATTCAGCGTTATCCCTTTTTGATGCTTGTAATCTATCGTCTACTACTAGTTCGACGCACGATTTAGCCACACTCGCGTTACCACAATTGCAGCAAACAAAATTTGCCTGTAAAGCTTTTTTTCTGTTAGACGCTGCTGTAGTGCCAAAAAAGCAATTGAAACAATATGGCCGTCACTCATGAAAGCTGAGAGCTGTCCCATTTGTTCGATTCGGCATTATCCCTTTTTGATGCTTGTAATCTATCGTCTACTACTAGTTCGTCGCAGGGTTTAGCCACGCTCGCCTTACCACAATTACAGCAAACAATATTGGCCAGTAAAGCTTTGTTTTCCATTACACGCTGCTGTACTGCCAAAAAAAAAGCAATTGACTGGAAACAATATGGCCGTCATTCATGAAAGCGGTGAGTTGTCCCAATTGTTTGATTCAGCATTATCCTTTTTTGATGCTTGTAATCAATCGTCTACTACTACTAGTTCGTCGCAGGGTTTAGCCACACTCGCGTTACCACAATTACACCAAACAAAATTTGCCTCTAAAACTGTTTTCTGTTAGACCCTACGTACTACTGCCAAAAAAGGAAATGACTGGAAACAATATAGCCGTCGTCGTTCATGAACGCTGAGAGTTGTCCCATTTGTTCGACTGAGCACTATCCCTTTTTAAAGCTCGTAATCTATCGTCTCCTACTAGATCGTCACAGTGTTTAGCCCCACCCGCGTTACGACAGTTACAGCTAACAAAATTTGCCTGTAAAGCTTTGTTTTCTGTTAAATGCTGCTGTACTGCCAAAAAAGGAAGTGACTGGAAAAATATGGGCATCGTTCATGAAAGCTGAGAGTTGTCCAATTTGTTCGATTTTAGCACTATCCCTTTTTGATGCTTGTAATCTATCGTCTCCTACTAGTTCGTCACAGTGTTTAGCCCCACCCTCGTTACCACAGTTAGAGCAAACAAAATTTGCCTGTAAAGGTTTGTTTTCTGTTAAACGTTGCTGTACTGACAAAAAAGCCATTGACAGAAAACATTATAGCCGTCGTTCATGAAAGCTGAGAGTTGTCCCATTTGTTCGATTCGGCATTATCGCTTTTTAATACTTGTAATCTATCGTCTACTACTAGTTCGTCGCAGGGTTTAGCCACACTCGCCTTACCGCAATTACAGCAAACAAAATTTGCCTATAAAGCTTTATTTTCTGTTAGATGCTGCTGTACTGCCAAGAAAGCAAATGACTGGAAACAATATGGCCATCGTTCATGAAAGCTATGAGTTGTCCCATTTGTTCGATTCAGGATATCCCTTTTTGATGTTTGTAATATACTGTCACCGACAAACGGTTGAAGAAACAGGCCAGATTCTAATTAGACGAGGTGGGCGTGCCAGCCAGCAGGCAGCTCGAGCGAGCAAAAAGACGATCTTCGAGCACCTCGAGTGCTCAAGGCTTGGCAAATCCCAGCTTAAACAGTTCGGCCGTGGTACGGCGCCACTGAATGGTTCGTGCGGTGGCATTCCTCCCCCTCCCTGAAAGGCACCGACTCGGTGCAGCAGCAGTGGTCAGCACGAAGTGTAGGGACGCCGCATGTGTCCGGCGGCAGGTGTAGACACGCCTGAAGCGCTAGCGGGCGTGGTACGGCTTCATCCGGGCGACATGGATGAATTCGGAGGTCGGCCGTCGGGAGGAGCTAACTGTTCCTTGGGTAAGAACTTGGTAGTTCACCTCACTGACTTGGCGGAGTACCTCTTAGGGGCCGAAATATCCGCGCAGAAGCTTTTCGGAGCGTCCACGCAAGCGGATTGGGCTCCAAATCCAGATTTGTTCACCGGGCTGGTAACTAACATCTCTGTGGCGGTGGTTATAGCGGCGAGCGTCGTGGATTTGCTGGTGCCGGATGCGCTGTCGAGCGAGTTGGCGGGCGGCCTCGGCGTGACGAACGAAGTGGTCAGCACCCACAACAGTTTAAGGAGTACTGCTCGGAAGCAACACTGCATCCAGCATCGTGGTGGCTTCGCGACCATGCATTAAACGAAATGGAGTGAAGCGCGTCGTTTCTTGCAGAACAGGCGAATGTTGGCGAATGTTGGAAGTAAGGCGTCCCAGTTCCGGTGGTCTGCGTCAACAAACATGGAGATCATGTCGGCGATCGTCTTGTTGAGCCCTTCGGTGAGTCCGTTCGTTTGAGGGTGGTAAGCGGTTGTTTTGCGGTGACTGGTGCTGCTAAGGCGCATAACCTCCTGCGTAAGGGCCGAGGTGAACGCCGTTCCCCTGTCAGTTACAACGATGGTCGGTGCACCGTGACGAGAGCTTTAGTTTCACAGTACCGGGTGAGGTATTCAGTGGCGACCACAATGTAGCGGTTACCCAGCGAGGACTGTGGAAATGGGCCGAGTAAGTCCATACCAACTTGTTGGAAGGGGGCTTGTGGCGGATCAATAGGCTGCAGTAGTCCGGCTGGCTTAGTCGGTGGCGTCTTTCGACGTTGGCACTCGCGACAAGTTCTGACGTAACGCTGTACAACTGCAGCAACCCTGGGCCAGTAGTACTTTTGGCGTATCCGCGCCAAAGTACGGGAAAAACCCAGGTGACCAGAAGATGGGCCACCATGGCACGCCTGCAGGACTTGTCGCGCAAGGCCGCAGGTATGACGAGCAGATAGGCAGCTTCCGTCGGGTGGTAGTTTTTCTTCTACAGAACGCCATCGCGCAAACAGAACGACGACAGTCCACGTGAGAAGATTCACGGTGGAGACTCAGCGCTTCCTTCAAGATACTCAATGAGAGGCCGTAGTTCACTGTCGTCTCTTTGGTGTTGAGCGAGGACGAACGTGGAGATGGCGCCGAGAAAAACAAAATCGTTGTCGGGATCAGCTCCGTTGTCCTCAACAGGAGCACGAGACAGGCAGTCGGCATCACTGTGCTTCCTGCCGGACTTATAAACGATGGTAACGTCGAATTCTTGAAGGCGAAGGCTCCAGCGTGCAAATCCGCCCTGAGGGATCTTTGAGGTTCGCCAGCCAGCACAGCGAATGGTGATCACTGACGACTCTAAAAGGGCGGCCGTATAAGTACGGGCGAAATTTGGTCACGGCCCACACAATTGCCAGGCATTCCTTTTCAGAGGTGGAATAGTTCGCCTCGGAGCGTGACAAGTGCGGCTTGCGTGTGTGATTACGCGTTCGAGGCCATCCTGCTACTGCACAAGGACCTCACCGAGGCCGATGTTGCTGGCGTCTGTGTGCAGTTCAGTGTCGGCTGACTCGTCGAAGTGGCCAAGGATGGGCGTACTTTTCAGACGAGTGGGGGGGTCTTCGAAGGCCTGTTGTTGCTTCTGTCCCCAGAAGAACGGTTCGGCATCTTTCGTGAGGCGGATGAGGGGCTCAGCAATCTGGGAGAAGTTCTGCACAAAACGCCGATAATAGGCACAGAGGCCCAGAAAGCGACGCACACTTCGCTTATCGGTTGGCATGGGAAAAGCAGCGACGGCGGCTGTCTTATCGGGGTCAGGGCTTACTCCCTTAGCGCTCACAATGTGGCCCAGAAACTTCAACACCTGGAAAGCGAAGTGACATTTTTCGGGCTTGAGGGAAAGACCAGCCGAACGAATTGCGGCGAACACGGCGCGCAGGCGCCTCAGGTGCTCTTCGATCGTAGCGGAGAAGATGACAACGTCATCCAGGTAGACGAGGCAGGACTGCCATTTTAGGTCGGCAAGCACGGTGTCCATCATGCGCTGGAAGGTGGCAGGAGCCGAGCACAGTCCGAAAGGGAGCACCCGGAATTCGCAGAGACCATCCGGTGTAATAAAGGCGGTCTTTTTCCGGTCGCGCTCGTCCACCTCGATCTGCCAATAGCCACTACGTAAATCTAGTGACGAGAAATACGTGGCGTGGCGTAGCCGGTCCAGGGAGTCATCAATCCGCGGCAGAGGATAAACGTCCTTTTTGGTGACTTTGTTTAGACGCCTGTAATCAACACAGAACCGTAGGGTGCCATCCTTCTTAGCTACAAGAAAAACAGGCGATGCCCATGGGCTCGTCGACGGCTGTATCACGTCGTCCTGGAGCATTTCTTGAACTTGTCGGCGAATAGCGTCAGGTTCCTTCGAAGAGACCCAATAAGGCGGCTGGTATAACGGTCGCTGGTTTGCGTCAACAATAATGCGATGCTTTGTGCGCGGAGTCTGTCTAACTTTAGAGGTCGAGGCAAAACAGTCGCGGAAAGATTCGATAATGCTCTCCATGCAGCGTTTCTGATGAGACGGGAGGTTCGGGTTCACGTCGGTCTTTATGGGAGTGGTCGGTGCCTCCAGTGATGCCGGGATTTCGGACAACGCGTGCTGTCCCGCAAATTCACAAAGTACTTCGAAATATGCAATAGCTGTTTTGCCAGGCAAACACTGAGGTTCAGAACCAAAATTGGTCGCCAGAAGTTCGGTTCGCCCACTGTTCAATTCAATAATTCCGCGAGCTACACAGACTTGCCGACCAAGGAGCAGCGAGGTGTTGGTTTCAGCGATGCCACGAGTGCTGGGGCTGTTATCGCACTCTACGGTAACAAACATGCTGGCTCTTGACGGGATTAGTACCTGGTCGTCACAGCCGCATAGCTTAGCCCTGCGTGGCTCGGTATCGTCGTCAACAGGGCCTTAGGTGGAAAACGACACGATTAGCTCCTGCAGTTTGATAACGGCACCGTACTCCTGAAGAAAATCCAAACCGAGTATGAGATCCTTGGAGCACTCGGGTAACACAGCAAAGCAACCAGGGCAAGTAACTCCGAGGATCTGGATTCGTGAAGTGCAGACACCGATCGGAGTTACGACGTGGTCACCAGCTGTCCGGATCTGCGGCCCAGACCAAGGGGTCAGAACCTTCCTCAGGGCCGTGGCTAACCGACTGCTCATTACAGAAAAATCGGCGCCGGTATCCACTAGTGCGGTAACGTCGTGGTTGTCGGCGGATACCGGAATTTCGGCAGAAACCAGTCGGTCGCAGCGCGTCGTTGAGGTCGTCGGGTCAGGTCGTCGTCGGTCGGAGTGTCGCGGCGAATCTTAGGATGAAGGCTCTTGACACGGTTCATTAGCGGCGGCCCTACCCCCGGAGAACGCCGTCTTCAGCTTTCCCGATGTAGGGACGCACCTCTGAACTGGCCAGAGGACGACGGGCGGCCGGGCAAAGGGAACCGCCTTGGGGATGGCGATCGGGACTGACGCCGCTGCGGGGTCGAGGACTGCACGTTATCAACCAGGTACAGCTCGATATCCCGTGGTCTTTCACCGTAGCGCGCTGGAGGTGCGTCAGGTGAAAACCCCCTTAAACCCATTCTCCGGTAGGGGCAGTGACGCAGGATGTGGCCGGGCTCCCCGCAGTGGTAACAGAGCGGCCGATTGTTTGGCGTTCGCCACACGTGGGCTTTGCTCATGGGGGGCCTGTACTCCTGCGGGACAGATGGTACAGCTGCGCTTGGGTACTCCAGAGATGACACTGGCATGGGAACGAAGGGGGAAAAGGCTTGCCTCGCTGGCCCAGGACTTCGTAGTGCCTCGCTGTACGTCATAACAGAGGGCGCCGGGTGTGGAGCTGGGGGCGGCTGCACAGCGCGTCGGATTTCGTCACAGACCACATCCGTAACGGCAACGACACTGGCCTGTGGAGCTTCAAAACGAAGTTCCGCCAATTCCTCACGCACAACACTTCTTACAAGCTCCCGAAGCTCCTCGGCGCGCAGCGACGTAGGCGTGTACTGGGAAGCGGCTGCTACAGTAGCCTCACGTCCGTAGTGCGCGCCCCATTCCTGCAGAGAGCGCTCGATACTCGTTGCCTCTCTTGTGAAGTCGGCCACAGTTCTTGGCGGCTCACGGATCAGTCCGGCAAATAGCTGTTCTTTTACGCAGCGCATTAAGTTGCGCACCTTCTTCGCCTCTGGCATAGCAGGGTCGGCCCCATTGAACAGTCGCATCATGTTCTCGTTGAACATCGCGACGCTTTCGTTATACTGCTGGTACTTCGAATGCAGAGCGATTTCAGCCTTTTCTTTTCTTTCGCTGGTGGTAAAGGTCGCTTGGAGTTCTCGACGAAAAGCCTCCCAGGTAATAAAGGAAGCTTCGTGGTTCTCGAACCATGTTTTGGCCGAGTCCTGCAGCGCAAAGTATACGTTGCGCAATTTGCGCTCGCCGTCCCATTCATTGAAACCCGCCACTCGGTCAAAGCTGGCCAACCAGTCTTCTACGTCCTCGAACCTGTCCCCGTGGAACGGTGGCGGCGACCGAGGTGCGTGAAGGACGAATTGCGGGGCATTCCCGGAATGCTGAGTTGTCTGGCTAGCCACGGTTGATGTTATTGCTCTTACCGCTCTTACCGGCGCTGCCAGTTGGCCGAACTCTGGTTGTAGGTCTCGCAGGCGGCGGCTCTCCTTGTGGACGGGTGTTGAGTCCACGCGTGGATAACAGGCGTCAAGAGAGTCCTCGCAGTCAGAGTACATGGGACGCTACCCAGCTTCTCCACCAAATATGCCACCGACAAACGGTTGAAGAAACAGGCCAGGTTCTAATTAGACGAGGTGGGCGTGCCAGCCAGCAGGCAGCTCGAGCGAGGAAGAAGACGATCTTCGAGCACCTCCAGTGCCCTAGGCTTGGCAAGTCCCAGCTTAAACAGTTCGGCCGCAGTACGGCGCCACTGAATGGTTCGTACGGTGGGAATATCGTCTTCTACTAGTTCGTCGCAGGGTTTAGCCACACTCGCGTTACCGCATTTACAGCAAACAAAATTTGCCTGCAAAGCTTTGTTTTCTGCTAGACGCTGCTGTACTGCCAAAAAAGCAAATGACTGGAAGCAATATGGCCGTCCTTCATGAAAGCTGAGAGTTGTCCCGTTTGTTCGATTCACCATTATTCTTTTTTGATGATTGTAATCTATCGTCTACTACTAGTTCGTCGCAGGGTTTAGCCACGCTCGCGTTCCCACAATTACAGCAAACAAAATTTGCCTGTACAGCTTTCTTTTCTGTTAGACGCTGCTGTACTGCCAAAAAAGTAAATGACTGGAAGCAATATGGCCAACGTTCATGAAAGCTCAGAGTTGTCCCATTTGTCGATTCAGCATTAACCCTTTTTGATGCTTGTAATCTATCGTCTACTACTAGTTCGCCGCAGGGTTTAGCCACACTCGCGTTACCACAATTACAGCAAACAAAATTTGCCTGTAAAGCTTTGTTTTCTGTTAGATGCTTCTGTAATGCCAAAAAAACACCATTTGTCGGGCTAGTTGGTTGCGATTCATATGTATCTGCAGCGCGAACACAACACGGGAAGAAGAAGGAGAAGAAGTTAAAGAGCGCTGAACTTCCAACTTTTGTTTGAGCAAAAACTGAACCCGCACTTTTATACGCATACCAGGTAAAATCCCACCAGGGGGGTAATCAAGGCGCGCGATCGAATTGGGACCAACACGATGTCCAGGGCATCAAAATGATAACTACAATCGCACAATACAATGACTTCCATGAAATGAAGCCCGAATGGCATGCGGAAAAACAAGACAATGTAAAAACATGGTTGAGTGTGCGCAAATGTTAAAATGGAAAAACAGAATTGAGGGCGCGAATTTTGCTAAAAAAAAAACGTGGGAAGGCGAGGCACGGTATAAAAGGTAAGCGATGCGCAGGGTGAGCGCCAACAATTAACACGGCTAGATCGAAAATGCAGTGTGCCCCTAAAAACGAGGTAAAATCAGATAAAACCAGAGAGAAAGGTGATTTATTTTTCAGATAATGAGATGGAAGGGGTGCTTACGCAACCTTCCTTGAGCCCTGAGATGTAGGTGGCTTCAATGATTTCGCGTGTTAGTTGGTTTTTATGTTTCTTTAAGACGGTTGCTTTCTTAAAATGAGGAATGCATTTCTTTTGGCTGTCACATACGCGGCAATGGGCGGACAGGTTCCTCAACTGCGCCCCAGTTAGATCGTTCCTATATTCCATTAACCTTTCGTTTAAGCATCTTCCTGTTTGGCCTGTGTAAGCCTTACCGCAAGCTAAAGGTATATGGTATACAACATCCTCCGCACAAAGCACAAAAGGATCTCGGTGCCTGGTTGTACAGCTACTGTTCTTTTTCTTTTTATTAACTTTGTTTCACAGGCTTGACAGGCGCGGAGGTGCTCAAAAGACTACGTCTACGCCTGCTTTTCTGCCAATTTTCTTCAGATAATTCGAGATTTTCTGCAGGTATGGCAGAACGGCGACCCTTTTGTTCCGCTGTCGCGTATCATCCGGGGCTTCACATTCATGCTTCATACCTATCAGAACTTTTTTTGCTGCAGACGAAAGGAGAGATTGCGGGTATCCTGATTGCGTCAGCCTCAGCACTTGGCTCGAAAAACTGTCCTGCAACCTGTGTTCACAAGAACCACAAGGGCCGCTTCGAGAAGTAAAAAATAAAAAAAATGAAGACTAAAAGACGTGGTCACCAAAATACTCTCTTGTATGAGGCATGCGAATAGTTACTTTACCGTAAATTTAGCTAGGCATTCTTCCGCCTCTCTGCTCCAATCCAGGCACAGTTACGGTGGACATAATGTATAAAAGTAGGGCTCGGACTTGAGCTGAAAAATTAAGGTTATATGTTTCCCTCTCCATCGACGTCAAAAGAAAACATCAAAATGAAAGGCCCCGGATGAGATAGCCAAACCTTCTCCAAGTGAATCCCTTTTTGGAGAAAAGAAAAACACAAGATACAGCCCTCTCCGTTCCTTGCGTAATGATATTCGTGGTGATAAATGGGCCAGGTGCCGAAGGCTTAGCTTGATAAACGAGCGCTTGAAAGCAATTCGTGGAGATGAATACCCAGTCCACTCTTTTTTTCTTGAATCACATGCTCTATACTCCAGTCTTTCAGGTCAGTAAATTTAACAGCTTCTGTTGTCGACAGTTTTCGTTTTCTTTTCCAGCTTTCCCTGTAAAATATTCAGCGGAGTGAATAAATACAGAAAAAAGTGAATGCTACAGAAAAACATGTGACTAAAGTAGCGTTTAACGGCAGTAATTTAGTATGGACCTCCTGCAAGACGCAGGAAAGGCGAGGGGAAGCGTTGCTGTTGAGCCTAGAACGCTCCTGTTTTTGCAGAAGAATATAACTATCTTGCAGAATAGACAAATAAAAGCCTACCTTTATTCCTATGCTTGTTTTGTTAATTGTGTTCTTGGCAGGGAAAAGTTCGGAGACTTATGGGTGACCGCATTTATGCTTCAAGTTTAGAGAGTTCGAAAAACTAACAAGGCACTTTTCTTAAGGTACTTGTTTGTACAACGGGCGGAAAGAAAAATACACCCCCCCCCCCCCCCCCCTTTCCTAACCGCCTAGATATGTAGTCTTTTCGGGCACATATTCGGCATTACATATAGACACTGAAAGCGGAACTACGTTCTATTAAAAGTTCTCTTCTTTCTGTAACTACCAGATGGTTTTTTCATCACATCGCATAGCCCGTAAACATATCTGGAGTGGAGCCGCAGAAGCACAAAGCAACAGCTATCTCACTCCCTGACTCTCGTTTCGCTACGGTCTTTTTTGTACTCACCTTTCATTCTCTCTGTCAACTGCAGTAATGTGGTTAGGGTTTATGGTGGAAACAGTTTTCTTCCATAGCCTTGGGACGCCCAATACACAAGAGACCACTTGCACTGAAAACAGAGCCTTTTGAGCTGCAAAAAGGGGCAAAATTGAAATACCTCTATCGACACTTCAGACGATCGTGTTTGCTGGAAAATTAAAGTAACATCAGGGCAGATCTGTTTTGTCGGTTTGTAAACGTTGGCCTGCGCCGCCATTCGCTTCTAGCCGGCTATCACGCGCTTCTTACCGGTATGGAACCTAACCGTTTTATTCAAGGGCAGGAAAAAGGTTCTGTTTTTCGGCGTAATATTTTTCAGCAATAATTATGCGTTTTGCCTCAGAAAAAACACTAATTAAGCTAGGAAGATGCATAGTAGGGGTTTTCTTTAAGAGCAAAAATTATTTAGTGTTCGGCTTAAATTCTATTTTGAAGTCTACGTTCGTGTTTGTAGGCGTATGTGTGTGCTCCGTTTTCGCACCTTGGCGAAAAATTTTCTTATAATCCGAATTATCTTCATCGAGTGCACAAAGAAGAAAGTCCTCTGACATGAGTCGTCAAAGCTGTACATTATACGCTTATGCAGCTAACAATAACTCTATAGATAAGAATGTAAGGCTGTCTACTTGTATTCAAGTGTGTGAAAGAGCTCTGGAAGGCGTATTGAGAAATAAAAAGCTAATAGGCTCCATGGAATATCTGGGCTTTTATGAAGACCCCTATTAAGAGAAAAAGAGAAGGGACGCTCACGTTTCCTATTACTGCTGCCCTGACCATGCTTTGGTTGGATGTTGTCACAACACACCCCGGTTGATTGCTGCCAAAAACAGTCAGTGACTTTACTACCATGTGCGCGGTGAATAAAACTTCTCCAGGCGAAAGTTTCAGTCATTCGTTTTTGTTTCTTTGTGTGGTTGCAAAAGGCAGCGGAGCAGGTCATGACGTAACGTAGGCGCTGCCTACTATTGTATACGCTGGCACCGCGGTTTCGCAAAAAGGTTGTTTTGCTGTCTTCGTCTTGGAACGGCTATTACTAAAGATTATCCCAGTCACGAGCGAACACATCGGTCAGTACATGAGATATATAGTGTACCGTGAGGAAAGAGCTGTTGCCTGCGGCCTTTTGGGAGGAAAGCGAGTGCAGTAATCTCCTGAAAACTTATTCCTGTGTTACAAAAGAGACGTCCGCAGGATATCTCATCGTCACGTGAACGAACTCCCTGGAGTACTGGGTGTGGCTCGCTTTCGCCCTCAGAGTCGGTTAACTTGTGTGATTCCTGGAGCGTGTGTGTGTTCATTGAAATTGGGTTCTGGCTACAAGCGTCGAAGAATACAACACGCCAGAATTATTTTGCAAAATCCTGGCGGCATTGCATCATTACAACAAGAAAAAATGATGCAGCGTTGTGACAAAGAGAAAGGTTATTTGTGTTCCTTCAATGTAGGCTCTGATTTCGTGCCCACGGCATAGGCACAACGACCATAAATGTTGTTCTATATATCACTGTGGAGCGGTGAAGTTTTCTATATTTTAAAGTGAATTCAAGAAACGATGCACGTGCGCATTTGCTTTTGTTTTTTAGCTTTTCAGTGATGTCATCTTAAGTTTTTTATTTCGCACTTCGCAAATCGAAACTCTCCTGTTACCGAATCAATGCGAAGCTCTCTTACCACAGTGGCTGCGAAGCTGCCCAGGGGGGCCCTGTTTTGCAGCAAAGCTTTCTGGTTGATAAAATTTCGGAAGTTATTTAAGTTTAGCCTCATTTTTGGATGTGGCTTCTTGAAGATCAGAGGATAAAACTTGCAGTGTTACTGCTAGTTAGCTGGAAAGGTGCAATCGCTTCAACCATTTTATCTCGTTTAGACACTAGTCGCATGAAAGGCATCGATTTTAATGCGCAGTCTCGTAACTAGCGTGAGTATTACCAAGTCAAGAGACAGTCTTCGCAAAAGAATAAAAAATTTCCCTTTAAGTACAATTTTTTTTCAGAAGGTCGCTGAAAAAATAATCATTATATACACGAGATAATTTGAAACATAAATTAGAAAAAAAGTAAGCATGTCCCCTGTGGATTGAAAACGTGCAACCTCCAAGATTCATTTGCCTGGCTGTCGTAATTCAGCTTCGTCTCTGGCTACTTTAGGGTTTGGTCCATTTGATTTACTGGCAACTGGCAGGCAACACGCAGCCGAGGCTCACGGCACTGAGCATCTATCTGGGTGTGGGACACAATTATATAGCACATGGAAGGTGCGGACTTTATCTCTTACAATGTGACCACAATTTCAGTGCGCTGTTAGAATAGTCAAGAGTAGGCCTCATTCTCTTCCAGGGACATACAGAAATAAGCTGATAGGTGATTCACGATGTAACTGCTGGTGAGGTTTATAATTTTCAGTGATAAGCTACAAAAAATCATCAGACACCAATCATCCTAATAAAGTAAACATGTCTCCCTTCGGGAACTTCATATAAGCGTACTGAGCGGGACGTAGAACATAATAAGAGAGCGCCAACTTTTTGTTTGTTATCTATTATTGCCTGCAACTGTTGCAGTTTTTCACCTCATCGGAATTGCAGAACACCAGATTTGCGAAGTATTAAAGAGCAGATTTCGCAGTATGTGAATGCGTCCATGTAGCCGCAGGTGATGCACCAAATCTTTGGAAGCGGTCTACGGAACTGCGCTTAAAGTGCCTGAAACGATGGAGCAAGCAAATGGGGCGTTGGAAAGAAAAGTACTAAAAAAAACATGCTGCATTGTCAAAGTGTGGGCGCAGCCGGCCTGCACGCGAGGCACTACATGTTACCGTTAATAGGCGGAGGTCATGCGCCATAAAATATGCGAGTGCGGCAGACCGGGCGTACCATTCACTGTACGCCTTATTCCTCCTACGATATTTGTTCTTATGTCCGCGTACGTTATACACAGCTTATGGGCCTAACTACATCTGCGATGAGGCATTTCGGTTTCGCATCGTTACTCCTGCTGCTAGTGCTGTTACTCAGGCCCTATGGGGATAAGCACAAAGACTGGGAATGCCTACAAAATAACAAAATTTAGCAGCAGGCTAAATGTGGGGCATGAAGGAAAGTTGCGATATTTTCAAGCAACTAATGTACTAAATGTAATGGTTTTATTGTATGCGCTAAGGCTCCTGCCTCCAGCCCGCTAAGGACTACTTCACCTAGTGGAAGTGTTGCGGTAAAAGCATCTAGTGTTCAGGTAGCCTCAAGGTGAGCCAACGATGAGTCCGTTGCTGTCGCCTCGTAGTGTGCCCACCGCGCACTGGTTAGAGAACGAGTCACTTGTATAAACGTTGGCACCTTATTGAGCACTTTTGTTATTTGCTGTTTGAGCTTGTAAGAAAATGTGTTTTCAGGTCAAGAATACTCGTGTAATCCAGCTATACAGGCTGCGAGCTATATACATGCGTTTCTGTACGTGCATATACATGTCCATTGCTTTGTGTAGGTTTTATGCCTTTGTTGGCAGCCTTCCGTCTCTCTGTACCAAATCTATACTTCTTGTTCAGCGTTGTGCCTCTGCTGTCATCGGCGTATTTTCGCTGTGCCCCGAAGCGCTTTTCTCTACTACCTCGTTTCTTAAAAAAAACGGCCTTCGTACACCCCGCTTCTTCCTCCCATCAAAGTTTCCTGTGTCATGAAACTCGGGTCATGTGTCTCCACCTCATGATACCAGCGCTAATGACTCTGCTTCCGTCTCATCGACTTAGAATAAGGCCAAGGCAATGAGATGGTGGAGCGAGTGACGCTTGTTCCGCGCTTTCAGTCTGACGACGGGAATGCCTCCAGTCTCTCAGTGGCTGGTTTCGAGCGTGATGATGTGCTGTTCCTGAGCGGTATTGTCTGAGATCCCTCGAGTAGAATTTGTTTTATTGTTGGTTTTCCTGCCTTAGATTCTCTTTTCTAAAATACTAAAATATATCAATCTGTGCGCCACGCGTTGCTTACCCCAAAACTTAAATTTTGTTTCCGAAATGTTAGGCGAAATTGTGACCCCCCATGCCTTAGGTACATTTTAATTTTTAGAATATTCACTCTCAGAGCCACGTTACGAGTGTGAGCCGAAACTAGAAAGTGTGCAAATTCAGGAAATTATTTAGTTGACTTCACTAGGGTACCCTCAGCAATCCTGGTGTAAATATTCTAGATACTTGTCGTGATTCTCACGCATACAGTCACACGTGTCGTTCCGATTCATTTCTTCTGGGTCGTACTTTTTGTCGTTCATGTTAGCGTTATCGCTAAGTAATGCAAAGAATGCTAACTCTCCAGCAACTTCGAACTGCCCGAAGAGCAAGTGTACAGAGCCTTACGCTACGCATTGTGTAATGCTGGTCTATTCTGCTGTAGCCCACTACTTAATGAGCCTTCATGGTCTTCAGAGATAAATAAGTAAATAAACATATTCAAAATCAGAAACGAGGCCTCAGAACTGCGAACATAATGGATGAAATTGTAGACAAAGGCAATTTACGCTGATCCCTCCTGAACATTTACCAGAATGCCACCTCACCAGCTGTATTAACTACGGAGCTCAAGCAATCTGACTTTTAGTAAAATTAAAACAACGTCTTGTGATAGGCACCAATTCATACACATACCGGGGAACATTAAAGGCAATCCCAAGTACAAAGATGGCTTGACCAGGATTTAGCATTGCAATAAAAAGATAGGAGAATACGAGTAAATTCACAAGGGAAGCTAAACGCGCTAGAGTCGCAAAACAAGTACCAGTGCAGATAAATGTCCCAGAGGCATGCTCTCAGAGAAGAGACGCTTCAACTATGTTTTTTTTTCTTATTTTCTCTGCCTGCTGTCGAAGCTTGCGTGCATCGCACAATGGTTCATACCTTGTCCAAGTACCTTTATCGCGTCCCTCTACAGGAACATCCAAAGCGGAAAGTGGATAGATTTAAAAGAAAGAAAGATAAAATGAACAGAACAAAAAAAAAACAAATAGGTTCCAAAGTAATTCGTTCTGCAAACAACGGGTCTGCCCTGTCCACTGTCTAGGCCAGATGGCGCTTCTTTTCAACCAGATGGCAAGCCGGGCACCTCCATGAATGTTTTTTGTTGTTCGGTGCGTTCCCGTTTACAAGCGACTCAGCACAAAGAGGCTGTTCGGTCACTCGGTTTTCTCGTCCAAATGGCCGTGTCACGCGTCTCCTGTGCTGTTTTTATTTCTGCCTCCGTCGTAGTTTGGCTCCTTTTCTGTCTCGTATCCTGTATCCAATAGCATTCCTGTACTTAGCTTTACTTCTTTCCGTTTTTCAGTTGTCACAACCACTCTCGCGTTAGCAAGCGTTTTAGTGCAGTTTACCGGGGAACAACAAAAATACCCTTCATGAGGTGGGGCCTATCGGGACAAAAAAAAAAAGGTCGCGGACAAATTAAGTACGTATTCTATGAAGTGCCGATAGGTAACGCGTTTGTCTCCTACGCCTCAACATTAGTGAACTGAAGAAAGAGATGGCGCCTGTTATTTTAATTAACCTTTGCGGACTTTCGGGAAGGGCATCTTTAAAAAAGCGAATCGGAACATTACATAACGAAAAACGAAATATTTCTGGCTCTCTTGACGTGAACCGAGTTGTATTTTTCGCAGGCTCGTTTAATTTTTGAAAACAATCAAAGCCTATTTGATACATTTTCACCGTTTGCGCCTAATGAGACCTTGAAACAGCCTTGCGTACCGAACACACGAGTTAAAATTGGCAGCTCAAGCGAATTACTGCACAAATTAATAGGTTGCATGAGTCACGAAAACAGAGGCTGCAAAATGGTGTCCATAAACACCAAGCTAGAAGCGTGTAATAGGAACGGCAAAATCAGGCTTGACAACAGGTAAAAAAAGTTTTATGTCGATTTTGAAGGTATCTTTTTGCCCCAGCAGAGCCCCAGGCTGTGACGGTCACCACGTGACGTGGGTGTTGAACACATAAAAAAGAATGATTTCTTCAACCTACACCAAAACAGCGGCACCCCGACGATCTGGCAGTTATGTTTCTGGTAATTTTCGTGACATCGCGCTCAGGGACCGATACCTACAGCGACCAAACCAATAGAAGCAAATTATTTTTCGCGTTGGTTTTATCGGAGCAGAAATTTTTTTCGGGTACACTTAACTTACAGTTTGAACTTGCGGGTTAAATAGAGGGGGGTCGCGCCATTAGCCACAAGTTTTCCTAGAAGCTCCGATTTTAAATTATTTCTGAAAAGGAATAATGTCTTCGTCTGACTAGAAACATTTTTATATTAGCTTCCAAACGACCGTTCCACTCTAAAGAGCAACTTTTATATCGACTAAAACCGCAACAGACACAAGACGTTATGTCTCACAGTCGTCGCGTCTCACCAATTGGCCTACAACTTTATTCTCCTCAATACTTTTCACACGACCAAGTTTGAGTAAATATAAAGTTGCCCTCATCTTCCAATATCTTTTGTAGTCGCTTCGTATACCTTGCCTGTAGCGTGATGCTATGAGTAATTCTCTCTACACGAAAGGTCTTGACTAATCATTTCCACTTAGGACTGAGGTGTTTCAGATATGTGCGGAGATTTGTCGTTTTTAGGCGATGTTGTCACAAGCGGAGTGGCACTCTTTCCTTGTCATAGCTGGATGGAAATGCACTCTTTGCATCGTTAAACAGTGAAAAATATGTAATTCCTATTATTAAGAACCATAGAGCAGAGCGAATTTAATCGCGTCAAAATATTCTCTCCCATGCTCTTTCAAATTCGGTTGCTTTACCAAGTGGTAGCCTCATTGTTTTAAAAGATACTAATAGTTACAATACGTATGGAATATTTTATTGAAGAAGAATGTCAAGCTTTTTGTCTAAAAGCGGCTTTATTGCGAAGCAATACTACTTTCGCTACAACCTCAGCCCTTGCCGTGCCACGGCCGCATAGCCACGCTTGACCTTTCGCGTGACTCCGCTGCGTGACTTCATACCATCTGTGTAAAAACGGGGCCGCATCTCACGCCGTCGCCTTGCGTGGCGCATAGCCACGGCCTGGCTCCCGCTCCTCTCACCAGGGGCGCTGCGCGCTATGTGACGTCATACCATCTGTGTAAAAACGGAGCCCCATCTCACGCCGTCGCCTTGCGCAGCGCATAGCCACGGACTGACTCCCGCTCCTCTCACCAGTGGCGCTGCGCGCTATGTAACGTCATACCATCTGTGTAAAAACGGGGCCCCATCTCACACCGTCGCCTTGCGCGGCGCGTAGCCACGGCCGTGGCCTGACTCCCACTCCTCTCACCAGGGGCGCTGTGCGCTATGTGACGTCATACCATATGCTTAAAAACGGGGCCCCATCTCACGCCGTTGCCTTGCGCGGCGCATAGCTACGGCCGCGGCCTGACTGCGCTCTTCTCGTCAAGCCCATGAGATGCCGCCTCCAGCCTATACGCTTCGGCAGGTTGCAAAGAGAAAGCATCAGCGAGCTACGGAGACAGAAGAAGAACGAGAAGAACGGCAGCAGAACCACGTATTGCGTCGCAATTACCAGGTTTAACCAAGCTAAGGCACACCCAATTTTTCTTTTATTTTTTGTGCCGGCGAGAATCAAGAAGCTTTCCCAATAAGCTTACTGTTACTTCCTGTGAAAACATCCCGTCTTCGCCTTTCCGAAGGCAACAAGTCGTCACGACATTTACGTGCTCTTTTTGTTGTAAATTCGTTTCGTCTCATAAGTGAAACTGTTATCAACTCATTCATTAGTGACCACTGGAGTGTCATCATATTTCGTTGTACAGAATCCTCCTGGCTGCACACAGTCACATAACAACCCACGAAGAATCCAGGATAAACAAAGAAAGTGAAACAGAGGAAAGTTACATCACTCCGGCTACCATCAACCTAATACTCAGGAACGGTAAGAGGAAAAAATTAGGCCAATTTTACGCTTAAAGCATCCGCCAGTTTTTTGCTTCTTTTTAAGAGAATTTTACTGGAGCGCTGTTTGAAAAGTGAAAGTCATCCCTCGGTTGTACAAAGTTACAGTGCGACGACTGATATCGCCCGATACGCAATGTTACAGAACGGTGACTATTGTCGCCCGCCACAAAGAAAAATAATAATATGGACTTGTGCCTATATATACTTTCCTGCTAACGGAAACTCCAATCCTGCTGGTCAAGAGGTGAACCTCAGGTTAGCACCAGGGTTATAAGCCTCTAATTAGAAAAGTTATCAAAAACTCGTTATCTGCGTGAGGTCAGAAAGTCCGTTCTAGAAGGATATACTGAGAAGGATTAGGAAGTCTAAAGAGTAGAGGTCGATACGTACTGCGAAAGGAACAAGGATTAGACCTCGACCTCCATGAAATTAGCTTATTTGGAAGGCTTTCACGGCTTTCCGTATGCCAGATCTTTAGTTTGAATTATAAGCCTGCATGAGCGATATTTAAATTATAAAGCATCTATATCTATCAAGTGGGTTAGCCCGTGATTCTTTTGTCAAAGCCTATTGCAATATAGGACAAAATAAGCTGCATGTAAGCTATAAACTTCATTTCCGCATTCACCCATAAATATTATGGGCTGTTGCCTAGAAATATTCCGAGATAAAGAGTATATTACGATGTTTTTAAGTGCGTACTTAGGAAATAATGAGTTCAAGCAAAACCGTAACATTTCGAGGAAAACATTCTGACTTGTTAAGCCCCTGCATGCCTTTCCATATACGCAGACACAGGAAGAAAACGAAGAAATTGAGCGAAAGACTCTATCGAAGTAGTTATGTTTTGTGAATGATATCCTGTAGAGCGCAGGTGAAAGAAAAGAAAATGAAAGTATGACGCACTGCATTAAAGCTCATTCTGTATATATAACGATTTTCCGTGAATGTTTCGACATAGAATACGATTTCAAAAAATGAAACTCATCAGGCCCAGTAATATGCAGCATCGTTACAAAGTTTGCTTTCTCTACGCAACATTAATAAAAAGGTGCTAAATTCAAAATGGTTTTACTATTCTTGTTTTTCCTGCGGAGGGTTATAATATTGTTGTGTCCCCTTATTGCTTTTGTGTGTGTGCGCCCCCTCCTAACGACCACTCGCATTCCCCTCCTAACGACAGTTCGCATCCTCCTCCTAACGACCACTCAATCCTCCTCCTAACGACCACTCGCATCCCCTCCTAACGACCGCTTGCCCCTCGTCGCACGCTGTCGCCGGATGCCCCCCCACGGTGCGCCCCCGCACCCTCCTCCTGTTCTGGGAAGCCACTCCCTGCCGTGGACCGGCCAGTTCGGCTCCTGCCTCGGTCGACGCTGGTCGCACCCTCATCGGTTTTAAATAAACGAAGTCTAAAAGTACCGTGTGCGTCTTTCGCTGCATTCAACACAGCGACCGGACACGACAGTGGCGACGAGGAAGTGGATTCGACCCGCGCTACGCAACGCTATTGACAAGCCATGGCTACGCGAGGGTTTCCCAATCAGATACCAGAGTTCAACGGCTCATCGTGGTCATCGTGGGTTGGACGCCTTCAGTTCTACTTTGAAGCTAACAACATCACAGACCCAGCCTTGAAGAGGGCCAACCTGCTGACGCTGTGCGGGGAGCAGACCTACGATACTGTCTGCGCCCTTATTCAGCCAAGCACACCAGCGGCAGTGTCTTACGACGACATCGTAAAAGCGCTGCAAAAGCACTACGACCCAAGGCCATCCGAGGTCTACAGCCGGGCTCGCTTCCAACGACGAGATCAACTGGAAGGAGAAACTGTGAGCGCCTACGTAGCCGCGCTCAAGAAGCTCGCTGCCGACTGCAATTTTGGAACGCTGTCGACAACAGCTACCGGGCAGGAGGGAGACGCAGCTTCTTCTGCTAACACCACCATGCTTCCCTTGGACGTGATGTTACGCGACAGATTTGTGTGCGGACTGAGTGACGAGTCACTGCAGCAGCGCCTGTTCGCTGAGAAGGACCTCACATTCAGCAAAGCTTACGACATCGCCGTTCGAGCGGAGAGCGCCGGTCACCAGCAGAGAGGGATTCGCCGGAACACCGAGCCGGTACACCAGACAAGCAACCAGGTGCGCAAGCCTTCTGTTGTTGTAAAATCGGTCAAAAAGGCACAACGCTGCTGGCGGTGTGACGACCAACACAACCCCCAGGGATGTCGATTCCAGTCAGCCACGTGTAATTTTTGCCACAAGCGAGGGCATATCGAAAGAGCATGCATTACGAAACGGAGACTTGCCAAGATAAAGTCACCTTCCCAGCCTAATCACAGCGTCAACGCCTCAGAGAATACGCCGCTATCTGATCTCCATGGAACAACATCAGCAACACCATCTGTGTTGTACGACCTGAACACCATGAATCTCGGCACGCGACCGAAGATTTTTACAGAAGTAAGCGTACATCACCAGCTGATTAAGTTCGAGGTGGACTCCGGCGCAGCCTGTACTCTGATCAGTGAGGACACGTTCCGAACTTCATGGCCATCTGACGCACCAGCCCTGCAACAAGACGACACGCACCTGCGAACGTGGTCAGGACAGAATCTGCCACTATTGGGCTCTGCCAACGTGCAGGTTAACTACAACGGCCAGACCCATACGCTACCTCTGCTTGTTGTGAAGGGCACAGGATCAAGCCTTCTAGGGAGAAACTGGTTTTCTCCACTAGGCGTGATGATATGCGGCATACACCAGACGCCGAGCCAGAACATGGTTGAGCAACTGCAAGAGAAATACGAAAGAGTATTCTCGGAAGAGATTCCAGGAAACGAAGGGCCCCCGGTCACACTGGAGTTGTTGGACAACGCGCAACCCAAATTTCTGAAGGCCAGGCCGGTGCCGTTTGCTCTCCGAGATTCAGTTGAAAAAGAGTTGGACAAACTGGAGCAGCAAGGTGTCATCGAGCCGACGCAGCATTCAGAATGGGCCACACCACTTGTCGTAGTTCGCAAGAAGAACGGAACCATACGCCTCTGCGGAGACTACCGGAGCACCGTCAATCTTGCGACTAAAGCGTCCTCTTACCCGCTACCGACACCTGAAGAAGTATTCAGTGTACTACGTGGCGCAAGAGTCTTCAGCACATTGGACCTCACCCAGGCGTATCAGCAGCTGAAGGTGAGCGAGTCAACTGCTGAATTATTGGCAATTAACACACTGAAAGGCTTGTACAAAGTCAAGCGACTGCCTTTTGGCGTAGCTGCAGCCCCGGCCATATTTCAAAAATTCATGGAGACAGTGCTTCAGGGCATCCCAGGAGTTTGTGTCTACCTTGACGATGTCATCATCAGTGGCACTTCCACTGAAGAGCATGCAGTGCGCCTAGAGCTCGTTCTCGAAAGGCTAGCAAACGCTAATTTGTGCATAAGCAAATCGAAGTGCTGTTTTGCGGTGCCAGAGGTTCAATTTCTGGGACACCGAATTGATGCGGAAGGCATTCACCCTACCGAGGACAAAGTGCGAGCGATCACAGAAGCACGAGCTCCAACAAACAAGCAGGAGCTACAGGCTTTTCTCGGACTCTTGACGTTCTACGACCGGTTCTTGGAACAAAGAGCTACCGTGGCCAACGACTTATACCAACTCCTTCGGAAAGATGTGACATGGACATGGTCGCCACGCCATCAGCAGTCATTCGATGCCCTGAAAGACCTGATTCGAAGATGTACAGTCCTCCGCCACTACGACGAAAGGAAGCCTCTGCTTTTGGCTTGCGACGCATCACCGTACGGAGTCGGCGCGGTTCTATCGCAAACTGACGAGCAAGGAAGGGAAGCTCCCATCGCCTTCGCCTCACGTACGTTGTCGCAAGCAGAACGCAACTACGCGCAACTTGACAAAAAAGGGCTAGCCATCGTCTACGCGGCGACACATTTTCACCAGTACATTGCCGGCCGGAAGGTGACCTTTATAACCGATCACCGACCGCTATTGGGCATTCTGGGACCACAAAGGCCTATGCCACCAACTTTGTCTCCGCGAATGACACGTTGGTGCATCAAACTCTCAGCGTACGACTACGCTCTGGTCTACCGCAATGGGAGTAAACATCAAGACGCCGATGCGCTAAGCCGTCTGCCACTAGACGCAAATGTTGACGAACCATTTCCACCAGGAGACGTTCTGATGTTCGAAGCACTGCCAGAACCTCCGCTTACAGCAGGCACAGTTGCAGCATCTACGCAGAAGTGCGCAGCTCTCCGGCTAGTTTACACAGCTGTTCAACAAGGCAACGTGCATAAACTCAAAGGGGACAACTTCGACGCTTACCGCAGGCGAGCTACAGAGTTGAGCACCCATCGCGGCTGCATCATATTTGGGTCCCGAGTTGTGATGCCGAGAGAACTACGCGCACAAGCTATGTCTCTCATCCACGCCGGACATCGGGGCATCGTTGCAATGAAAAAGTGTGCCAGAAGCTACATGTGGTGGCCTGGCATTGACAACGACATCGAAACAGTGGTGCGAGAATGCAAGCCTTGCCAGAGCAGCCGGAGCGCCCCGCCGAAAGCTCCTGTCCCAGAATGGGAAAAGCCAGACACACCATGGCACACACTGCACATTGATTTTGCAGGACCAATTGAGGGCTGCACTTTCCTTGTGGTCGTAGATGCCTACACAAAGTGGCTTGAGATAAGGCAAATGGGACAGACGACTTCGGTAGCAGTCATTGACAACCTCCGATCACTATTTGCAACGTTCGGCCTGCCGCGCAAGGTAGTGTCGGACAACGGAACACCGTTTGTGTCTGCGGAGATCCTCAAGTTTTATCGCGACAACGGGATCTCATCAGTTACATCGGCCCCCTACCACCCAGCGACAAACGGACAAGCCGAGCGCTACGTAGCCGAGCTAAAACGCGCCCTTGAAAGAGATCAGACAGGCTCGCTGCAGCGCCGCCTTGCGCGCTTTCTCTTCAAGCAGCACACGACGGTTCAGAGCACAACAGGCGAGACCCCCTCGAAAATGATGTTCGAGCGTGAAATGCGAACCCAGCTCACAGCCATCCTCCCCGAGCCAAAGGCAGAGACGTTCCGGGAAGAAAAAGCAATTCCGCGCTGCGGCACGCTTAATGAGGGGCAGCGCGTCCTCGCCCGACAGTTTCTGAAAAAGCCACGCTGGGAGGAAGCTACAATTGTCAGACGCATAGGCCTGCGCTCTTGGCTCGTCAACATACATGGCACAGTAGCACGCCGACATCTCAACCAGCTGCGTAGATTTACGACGCCGTCTGAGAGCTGTCCGCCAGCGGAGAGAACACGTGCACCATCTTCCCACATAGCCTGGCACCTCTTCCCGGAAGAAGAGACTTCGCCCAGGACAGACCTAGGAGACACAGCGAACAACAGCCAGCCTACAAGTGTTTCTCCCCCGAGCGCACAAAGCCAGCGCGCCTCCACGCGTGAGCGCCGACCCCCTGCACGATACCAGGCAACTTTCTAAGGGGGAAGGAAGTGTTGTGTCCCCTTATTGCTTTTGTGTGTGTGCGCCCCCTCCTAACGACCACTCGCATTCCCCTCCTAACGACAGTTCGCATCCTCCTCCTAACGACCACTCAATCCTCCTCCTAACGACCACTCGCATCCCCTCCTAACGACCGCTTGCCCCTCGTCGCACGCTGTCGCCGGATGCCCCCCCACGGTGCGCCCCCGCACCCTCCTCCTGTTCTGGGAAGCCACTCCCTGCCGTGGACCGGCCAGTTCGGCTCCTGCCTCGGTCGACGCTGGTCGCACCCTCATCGGTTTTAAATAAACGAAGTCTAAAAGTACCGTGTGCGTCTTTCGCTGCATTCAACACAGCGACCGGACACGACAAATATAAAGTCTAAATTTCAAAGCTTTCTTTTTGTGACAACCTCATCGTGCCACCTCCGTTCCTTTAGGCCCGATTGAATGTTTATTACACAGCATAAGTTTTCCGGTCATCTCCTGGAATATATTTTGAATTTCGACCCAGAAGGCACCGTTAAGAAACAGATGTTCCCACTACAACACAGTGAATATAAGTCAAGGGGACTTCGCATCTCATTAGTCACCAAGATGTCGCAGTTGTTTTGCCATCTTTTGTTGTATTCTCTGAAATATTGTTTTCCTAAAAAATCGAATAATTCTTCAAGATATTTTTGTGACTTTTCTCAGAATCTCTGTCACTTATATGCATTCACAACCGTAAAAGAAATGCCTGCAAACAAATGTATTTATTCTGCGACGAGACAGACCTAGGAAATTTTCACAGTCCAGTTCTTTGATGCTGCAATCCAAACCTGATAATCATCCATAGTTAATATATGCAAGGCACTCAAATATCGGCTTGAATTGTTCAGACCTTACCTGCTCTTAGGAGGTATGTTTCCTTACAGATTCCAATGCTTTACTTTTTAGTGTAGGGTGCTGTTTCTTGCCGAATGCTGTATATTACTTTAGTTTCCCTCATATAAACTTTTGACCTATCATTCTGATTGGCCTCTCTAGGTCACTGATCGCGCTTTGCAATTTGTCCTCTGAGTAATCTCGTAAGGCAAGGTCATCAGCCAATCGCTGATTACTATCTATATTTTACTTTGCTGAAGTTTCGGCTCAGTGAAATATTTTCTCGTATTATATGACGGGTGTAAAATATGTAATTGTTTCTATTCTTCACAGGTTCTAATTTTAGAAACTGTGAGAGATGCGTCGCTGAGCTCTGTTGAGCAGGATTGTGTACCAGGGCTGGCCTTATGTACTCCCTCACATACATCAATAAGTACAGAATTAATTGAGTTAAATTAACTAATAAACTTCTACTAGTATTAATTAATGCACAAAGGTTTACTGCGAAATGTGTTCCCATCAACTCTGAAGGTTAACCATGTTTTTAAACATTCTTAATCAACGATGTGTTTCAAGATATCGAAAATACGCCTAATGATTTTCCTTTTTAGCATTATCTATTTACAAACGGTGTCACTGCGCGCGGTATCGTCGCCGAAATCATGTCGACTTCTACGTCATCAAGTCCAGCAATTGCACCTGCATTTGATGCGTAAGGAAGCGCCAGATACGCTATTTTATAACTACGCAATCCGAGACTCTAAACAAACCTCAATGCTTTGGAATGCGTTGCCGTGGGAGGAAAAAGGAAGCATATATTTGATTGACCGAAAGCTCTGCGAATGCATTTCGAGGTGAGTGACGCTATCCCTGCTGTACACGGCAGCTCAAGGCGTAGTTCGGGAGAAAGTTAAGGTCCCTGTCTGCGTAGGGTGAAAGAAAATGCGCGCTGTCCCGATAAAACTTGAAAGTTTCTAGGCGTGGGCGATAAACTGCAGTAAAAGACCTCGGTCGTTGAAGGCAACAGTCCGTAAATCGGAATCGAGTCGCCACCTGGCGATGACAAAACGTAGATAGCATTCACCTGTTCCTTGAAGCTCCAACATAGCTGCAACTGAAAACAAGAGTAGGAGCTGGACATGTTACATGCTCGGTCACGTAATTGTAGTAATTACGCCGTTCAAAAGCAAGCTCGATGCTCTTCAGTATCGGCAGTTAGCTTTGAGACAAGGCAAGGAAATGGCGCCGTATCTGTCTCACATATCGGCGGACACCTGAACCGCGTCGCAAGGAAAATGATAAAGAAGAGAGTGAACGAAGAAGTGGTGCCGTAGTGGAGGTCTCCGGATTAATTTCGACCACCTGGGGATCTTTAACGTGCACTGAAATGACACAGCATACGGGCGCTTTTTTGCGTTTCGCCTCCGTCGAAACGCGGCCGCCGCGCCCGAGATCCTACCCGGCTACTCCGGCTCACTAGCCTAGCGCCCTGTCACTGAGCCACCACGGCAGGTTACAGGGTGGGAGTTCATTTTTTGTTTTCACCATCATACAGGCTATAGAGGTTGTGCAAGAAAGTGAAATTCCGTGGGCCTCGCTTTGCTGTGTGCCGCAAGCGGCATGAAATGCGTTCTGTTGAAAGTTGAAAGTTGAAAGTTTATTGAGTAATACAATAAATGTTACAATTGTATACAGCGAGAGGTCCCATGGTACAAGACCGCGGGCGGGACCTCCCATGAAAATAAATTTCAATATGCAACATAATATAAAATACACAACACATTAATTAGCGACGAAACAGAATAAATATGGGCACATAATGTAATATTAGTTACTGAAATATTTAAATACAAACAATGTAATGCACGATAATGTAAAATAAAACACAGATGCCGCGATACATAGAATCAATAACATAACAAAAAAATCACAAATTAAGAAGGAAAAGCTTTAGTTTGACCTTGAATAAAGAAAGCGTATTAGTTTGTTTGACGTCTATGTTCAAAGAATTCCAAAATGATACGGATGAAAAATGAAGGCATTGTTTGCCGTAGTTAGTTCTGACCTTAGGTAGTAAAAAGTTATTACGCATCGCAAAACGTGTGACGATGTTGCTCATGATCGTGCCGAGAGAAAATATGCTTAGCGGGAGATAATGATGAAGAATCTTAAAGAATAGGATACCAAGGTTGTAAAAATAAAGGGCCGAGATAGGTAGAACGTTTAAATCTATGAACAAAATGCGGGAGGGTGACATTCGAAGGGTATTGGTTATGATGCGCATGGCTTGCTTTTGCAGTTTTATTAAAGGCCAGAGATGAATATGATAGGCGTTACCCCAAGATGAGATACCGTAGTTTAAGTGGCTGTGGATGAATGCGTAGTAAAGAGATAATAAAGTTTGGACTGGAAAATAGCTTCGGGCTTTAATTAGTGCGCGTAACCCATAAGAAATTTTCTTGCACGTTTCAGCTACATGATGATGGAATTTTAAGTGAGGGTCAATGATAACACCAAGAAAAGAAACGCGATCTTGCGGTGAAATAGCAGTAGAATTGAGGTATAGAAGTGGTTTGATGGGCACTGACTTCTGAGGGGGATGGAAAATCTGAAAACAAGTTTTAGTGACGTTCACGGACAGGCGGTTAATGTGGCACCAACGCTCAAGAGAATTAAGATCATTCTGTAGGTTAAGAATCAGCTGATTAATGTCCTGGTGCGATGATAGCATGGTAGAGTCATCTGCGTATAGTATACTATTGCAATTCTTTAAACAGGATGGTAAATCATTAATGTAGAGTAAGAACAATACAGGGCCAAGAATTGAGCCCTGTGGAACACCCTTGTTAATTAAAGCTATGTTAGATGTATGGTCATTAATAGAGACTATGTGCTCTCGGTCGCAGAGAAAGCTCTTCAAGAGCATTAGGGGAGGTCCAGTGATACCATAAGATTCCAATTTGTGAAACAAGATGGAGTGATCAATGGAATCAAATGCTTTGCTAAAATCTATGTAAACTGCTCCTGAGAACATTCCTTTATCAATTGTTAGTCTAACGTAATCTATGAGAGACGCTATTGCAGTATCTGTAGATAGTCCGCGCCGAAAGCCGTGTTGACTATCGGTCAATATGTTAAATTTTTCAATATAACTAGACAACCTTACTTCAATTAGTTTTTCTAAAATTTTGTCAAAAAAAGGAAGAATTGCAATCGGACGATAATTATTTGGCAAAGCTGGATCGCCTTTTTTGAAGACCGGTATTATTTTAGCTATCTTCAGCTGCTTGGGATAACTGCCAGATTTAAAAACGAGATTGCAGATGTGGCTGAGGACAGGTGCAAGCAATGACCGGATACTTTTCACATGCTTTCCATGGATATTGTCAACGCCGGGGCCGGTCGTCTTTAAATTAGCAATTACAGATAGAACTTCGTCTGGACACGTGGGGGTAAGAAAAAAGGAGTGAGGGCAGCGCTCAAGAGAAGGTGTGCATAACGAAGAGAAAGGATAATTAGGTGAATTGAAAAAATAATTGCTAAATGTATTCGCCATTTCCTCGGGATCAGATAAAGTAACACCACCGTGGAAAATAGATTTAACAACACTAGGTGACTTACGAATATTCAGAAATTCGTCAAGCAGCTGCCATTTTCGTTTAGAATTGTTAGTATGTGTGGATAACTGGTTTTGATAATAACATCGTTTAGCTTTCTTTAGAAGCGACGTTAGTACACTGGAATACCTTTTATATCTCAATTTAAGACGCAGATTGAACGGCTGGTGTTTAGTTTTCTTATACATGTTTTCTTTTTTCTTCAGAGAGTTTAACAGAGCAGTAGTTATCCATGGGGAAATGGGGGTAACATATTTTCTCGTGGATGATTGGAGCGATGTGCATTTATTGATTGCTGATGAAATTATTTTCGACAGCTCAAGTACAGCCACTTCTGGGTTCGAGAGACCCAAAATGTATGAAAGATCAGTATTAGATATGGCTTCAAAATATTTTCCGCTATCAAAAACTGACTTCCTCGTGGACATGTTGTTACTACAGCGAGATGATAGTGCGCAAAGAAATACAGGAAAATGATCAGTGACATCACATTCTATCACGCCAACCGGAGGAGCAGTGGGAAAATTCGAAAGAATATGATCAAGTAATGAATGCGAGCCATGGTCAGTACAACGCGTAGGCGTGTTAATTAAATTTGCATAACCATAGCTGTAGAAAGAGGTCGTGTAGTCGACACAGATGGGATTAGTCATGTCTAGCAGATTGATATTAAAATCTCCCATAATGAAGACGTTTTTATTTTCGAGTGATAGTTTATGGAGTGCTAGTTCAAAAGCCCGGCAAAATTCAGACGCATCATTTGAAGGAGACCTATAAATAGCGCCGCATATAACCTTCTCTGTGCCACCAGTAGATCGGCAATCAATTTCTATCCAAACCGATTCACATTTACTCACATTCAAACACAAATCAAAACGTCTTTTGTAAGCAATGTGCTTTGAAATGTAGATAGCCGAACCACCATAGGGGTTATCAACACGGTGTGCGTATTCGCATGAATAGCCAGGAAAAGCATACAAATCTTTATCAAGGGATGATAGCCAAGTTTCAGAAAATGCGATGATGGAAAATTGATGCTGAAGGGAAGTAAGCAAAGCGGTTATGTTATCATAATTCTTCCGTAGGCTACGAGCATTGAAGTGGATGGCAGACAGACCTTTAGCTTCGGATAAGATCGAACGAGCATATTCCGGGGAATATGATGCCATGATGGCGGTTAGAAAGATGTAGAACGTCAGCACCCGTATGTCTATTCACGGAAAATTTCAAGGTCGTCTACATTATTTATCCGAAAGACTGTGCTGTTCTGCTCCTTCCTAGCTAGAATAACACAGTTCGATGTCCACAAGAAGGCCCATTTGTTATCTTTCTTAAGCTTGTGAGCCTTCGAAAAGAGGTCCTTGTTGTCAGGTGAAAGATGCTCATTGACATAAACAGGAGCCTCCTGCGTTTGAGGGAAACCCAGGCATGTCGTTGTAGGATGTGTTTTCCTAGCTTTTGCCAGGAATTCCGCCTTCTTGTTTCGCGAGAGGAAACGAACAATTATGTTTTTTTCATTCTTGTTTCGTGTTGGAACCCTGTGCACGGTATCCAGATCTTCTGAATTTACGGGGCAGTCAATCTCGCTGCCGAGAACCTCAACGATCTTGTTGCAATCTTCGCCCTGAGTCACAGGGACACCTCTAATTTCTAAATTGTTCAGACGCGAATATTGTTCCAGGTGGGCAACCCTGCGCACTAGGGCCTCATTGCTCTCGTGTAGTTTCTTGTTCTCTGCAGTAAGACTGGCGTTCCGATTCTTTATGGTTTCAAACTCGTTGCTCATGAACTGAAGAGATTTTTTCAGCTCTTCAACCTCATTTTGAAGCTCCTTTACAGTATCATCACTGCGCAAAGCGACGGAACTTTTCACAGTGTCAAGTACATCAGTGATATTTCGCAGTTTTGCTTCGAAGGACAATTTAAATTCCTCGAGTTCCTTAGCGACAACAGCAACAGTGGGAGCCATAACCCAAGGAGCGATCTGAGACTAGCGGCCCAAAATCCGTATATGCTGAAAAATAGGTACAAAGATGTGCCTTTTACCTGGGCAAAAGATGGGTTGCTGGTTAGCTCGGGAAGGTAGCCGGACCGTAGTCACAGATCGCTCCCCAGCAAATGACCCGCGGCGTCGATGGTAGCCAGGTTATATAGCAGGCAGACAGGGCTTGCGGTGGCGCTCCGTGGCAGCGGTGGACTTGCGTGTGCTGACGCTAGCAGTCCGAATGCACGTGCCTTCGTTGCGCGCGTGTCAGCACGCATGTTCTTCATGAAGTACCGTTTTCGTGCGGCGCGTCATATGTTGGGCAAACGAGGCGATGCATAAATGATCGCCTCAGAGAGCGTGCTTCGTCCCTAGGCGTCGCCGTCCCCAACAGCAAACTCGCGCTCCACTACAAAAGCTGCAAAGGGTGTGTGCCCTATTTCGATCAGTGCGTCATCCTGCAGCATTACTCCGATTCACGAACAAGGAAAATATTTGAAGCCTATGCTGTCGTGCGCAAGAAAGCACCATGTCTTAACTCCTGATTGACGATCCATAGTGAGTTTGATTTTGGTAATTTTTCTTCTGCTTCAGTGCTAGCCTTCTTCTGATCTATTTACGCGATCGTTCAATAGAGGCGTTCAGTTAGACGTCAGCGGTCGTGTGTATCTTTTCTGTTTTGTTCCGTTACATTATCGTTGTGTTCCTTCCTAATACTCATTCAACTACTCGCCCAACAGCAACAGCCTTCACATGTTCAACATATCTTTAGAGCTGAGAATTTCGTTCTCCATCAAACGAGTACAGGCGTGGGCCTCGCCTCTGGAGCCTCGCCTCTGGAGCGCACAAAAAATCTCTGAAAGCGCAAATTAAAAACAGAGTCACCTGTCACAAAACACAAGGCCAGGCTCTGGCAAGCCAACTATCAGTTGATACAATTATAGTTTTTGTGGGTGCTCGCGTGGAAGATGCATTGCGCTTCGAGCCTAGTCAAACAAGAGCGACCCCTGCGGACGCGGCTGAAAAGTTCCGTGCGTAACCGCTGCTCTCAGGCAAAAACAAGGACTCAGAAGTAACACCACGAAAAGAAAAGCATTTCGAGGGGGAAAGGAAAAACGCTGTTGAAAGTGTGTCTGTATTCGCTCCATTTCCTGTGCACTCTATCGTTACTTAGAGAGTTTAGAGTGGACGGCTGACCTTGTTTTGCTGTTTTGTTGCTCAATTTAGTGGAACTTCTCTAGGGTTTTTCCACCAGAACTGGGGCCAAATTTCTCCCAGAACAAACTCAATGGTGTTTTCACTGTGAGCCGTGCAGATGACGTTCTATTTCTTTAAAAAGACACAGTGTAGAGAAAAATCCTGTTTTGTCGCCACGACGACATTGTTCGGAATCCCGTTAGTTTATTGGAGTCACGTCAGCGGACGAAAATAAAGGTGTCACAGCTTTCGCTCCGGCGTTTTTTGAGACAAAGTTGCTCATTCGTGCTTCAGATTTCGCTTCCAGCAGGAGTGCTGGACGCTCCCTCGGAACGAGTTCTTCGGTTGCTGACAGCCGTTCACATTTCCAGCCCATTTCAAATCCCTTGTGCATGCCGTGTTACGTCGAATAAAAGAGCAGTTACATCCACGTTTCGGTCTTCGGAACGAAACCAATCTTATATATGGAGCTGGTGTTTCTCAGTTTAGTATAACAATGCAATGTAGAGTCTGTTGCAAAAGTTCACACATCAAGGCACCGGCCGGACGAGTAGTCCGGGGGACTGCAAGCTTTTGCAATAGATGGCGCACACATGCTTACATTGACCTCAAGGTGCGGACGCGCACACTTCTATTTCTCTCTTCATACGAAATATTGGTCACAGCAGCGCCCCGCGCTGTTTATTTTCTACTACATTACTTCCGCCTGCTGTCCGAGGGCCACGAGAAGGAGCGCAAAATTTAGCAGCCTTTCTTATTCACTTCTAGAGAGACTTGCCTTGGAGCAAGCCTTCGTGATCTCGCCCAAAAAACTAAATTATTTCCACGGAGCGACAGGTTCTATTGGGATTTGGATTCGTTTCCTTTCTTCAAGGCGTGATTTCTTTTCCTATGTACCTACATTTGCGGCTTCTTGAAAAAAATCAGCTTTCTATTTTTTGATGTGTTTGTTTCTTGTTCTATGCTACATTGATTACACGAGAATTTGTTAGGTTTTCTCATTGTTTTACCCTCGACGTTATGTCAGATTACAAATGATTGTTAATGCAAGTTTACGTGTATTCCGTTGGCGTCGCCCGAAGATGTCCCCTGAATTGGAGCAGCCCCTCTGCATTAGCTACTGTCTGTCTAAAAGCCTCAACGTGTGCATTGTTGGATATTGTTTCCTCTCATTGATGAAGCTTAGCAATGAGAAGACAAGACAGTGTTCCTTTCTCTCTTTGACTAAAAATTCAGAACTGTCATACAGTGTCATAGGCCAAGTCGGCGTTAGCAAATGCCGAAGTCGATTTTCTTTCTGTCGTTACTGCCTAAGGCGCTGTTGCATCACTCGCCGAGCAAGCTGGGCTGGCGCCATCTGTTCCACGTTTGCTTGCGACTGATAAAACGATATCGGTGTAAGTACCTCCACTCGGAAGGCAGGGAGGCTGCGTCAGGTCCATGTGCTGTCCACACGAACTATACGCGGGCCCATAGTTTAGCCACTGTATTTTCTACGCGGGACCCATGTCGGCTGAAGGCGGGAATACTAGGTCTTTGCCCACACAAAAACACTGCGGCTCCCTCATGGTGGTGTACGGGCAGCCCCTTTTGGGGTTGCCCGAGCTTCACCATAATAGAGCCCGCATCCTAGCCCGCATGTATCTGCGGTGGGACCAAGGTGGGCTGCCCAGTCTGTTTAAGCCTATGCCTAGCCGAGGAGGGTCCCAGTCGGGCACGAAGTGGGCAGCCCCAATGTTTTGTGCCAGCACTACACCCACGGGGGACCCCTGTGGGTTTACTGCGGGCATCCACCTGCCCTCATTGCCCATGTCGGACCCGCATGGTCCCGCCACCTTGTGCTACTGGGGTTGTCATGACATACTGTACAGTCAGTATTGTGACCCTATTTGATAAAGATTCTTTAAGGTCTCCATTAACTATCATGGTGTAAGTAAACCTTTCCATCAATTCATTGGTTTGCTCACTTCACTTGTGTTCTTGTATAACTGATCTTCTTTTCGAAAGCAATATTTACAACCATCTAGGATATCCGATACGTAAATGAATAAATTAATTTAAATGCAATTCCTCCATTCAGGAAAGTTTGCATTCTTGCATGAAAAAAAGACAAATTCTGTTCAATTAATTACAAGTCGACAATGACGAAAGCTATTCAACGCACGAAAACGGTAGTGCTGAGGTTCATCCTGCGACATATCCCTTTCTTCTTTCACAGTATCATTTGTGCGATTAGAAACTTGTTAAATCTACTTTCTACATAAACAAATGTGTACAAATGTTTTGATCTTCCCAATAAATATGCCTATGTATCCTATCCTTATAAAGTTTGATTCGGATTCTTCCTCAGAATGCTTAATTTTCATAATGGCTGCCCTGTTATTTCTTTCTTTGGCTTAAAATAGCATACAAATAGGAACCAAATGTAGAGAGTGTCCTGCCGTGTGCCATCAAGTTAGATAAGATGGTTTTAAAACATAGGAAATGAAGCAAAGGCTTCTGCGATGCAATAAAGCTAATATACGAGCTGGCTGTCGAAACTAATGCGTCTTTGCCTTCGAAAAAGCTGTTTCCCTTCTTTTGTGGCTACGCGTTCGATTTTCCTAATTCACATGTTTGCATTTAAAAGTGATACATATCGAACATGTAAAAAACTAAATTTTTCATGTGTTCATGTGTGGGTTGTTTTTGTAGCCATGGTCTTCATATCACGAATTTCCCATAAAGTGGGACAAAAAGAATCTATACAAGGCAGGCTGTCGACTCAGATTGTGAATTCATTCTTTTCTCAATATAGTACATGTGGCGGAAACTTTTCGTGCTCAGGTGGGGTAGGGGACAGAGTGTGTGTCTTTTTCGCGGGGAGAAAAATAACGCATCAGGTGCGCTCTGTCATTTTTGTTTAAATTGAAAATCCGCAATTGCTGAAGCTAACCGTTCCAAACATTTAAACTTGTGTTGACCGTGCAATGCGACGACCAGCCAAAGCATATAGCTCTTCGTTACCCCGCTCTTCAGGGTTTAAAACTGGTCGACACTGAAACGCCCCTTTCAAACAGAGAAAATTTTAAAATTGCGGAGCAGTTCCTCGAGAACTCTTTCAACGGTTAGCAAAGAAAATTTGTTCAGTCCTTCTCCCCGCACACTGTCACGCGGACGCACTGCATGTATTTGCATTAAAATTGAGGCCTTTCGGCCTTGCGGTTTCTCTGCGCTTCGAGAGTACAAGAGGAGATATATTGCTCGTTATTTCATATTTTACTTTTTTTTGGACTTCATACTGGCTTGTGTGATTTTCTGAAAAGCGACTAGGACGAGCTACATGCGCTGTATAAATGTTTCGAAGCAAAAAAATAAACAGAACTGCCTCAGCCCAGATGCTCTGAAAGCATTTTTGTCAAACGGGACTCATGAAACCTTATGTGGTTATGTAACTCTGTTCAAAGCCCAGCAATAGACGATGGAGGTTTTTCCGCGTATGCAGACCACGCCTCAACTTTGCGTGACGAATAACGTGGTTTCCTCTTTACTGTTTGTTTTTGCTAGTTTTTGTTGAGCCGTATTTCGACACTCGTCATGTGAAAGGCGGTGCTCCTATGATTTACAGTCCCACCATATAAAACTCTGGAAAAAACTGCGGCAAAATTGACGGTTAAAAGGAAGGAAAGCTGTCCGTGGGTGTACATGCATTTTTACAACTTCTCAAGCGTCTCCGCCGCGTGGCAGTGCTGTCAGACCTGCTCGTAGAAATGCTAACAAGCGCGTGGGGATCAAAACTAAGAGCAGAAGAAATAATACTCATGTCTTGTGCGTTTTATCATCGTTTCGTCGCATCATTTCGCATTACTGCAGATAAGCCTCGAAACAGCCGGCGAGCACAAACCAAAAAAATTAGCCGAATTTAACTCCACGCTAACCCATGCGTGGCGTGCGAAAGCTCGGTGACGTAAATAGTGATGCCACAAGCGGCACCTTAGCAACGACATGGAGCAAATTTGAAAGCCGTGAACTATCTTTTTTTAAGGGGGGGGGGGGGGGGGGGGGGGGCAGCCGCAGATGAATATTTTTAATGACCCGGGTCAAATTTCGAGGTTGGCTTCGTGTCGGAATTACGGTTGGACACCGAATTTGGTCCAAATCGGCCGATGTCAAATTTCGAGGGTGGGTCTCGCCAAATGCTGGCGACGGCCCTGGCGACATTTGGAAGTCGGCATATTGTCGGACACAGTAGGCTGTGGTTGCACATCAATTTTTTTTCCAGAACGTAACAGGTCAGATTTTGGGGGTGGCCCGGGAAAAATTCTTGCCGCTTGTCGTCGCAGTTGCTATAGCAATGAGCGATGCGCAACCAAGATACACACTCTCGCTGTACATAGGCTTAACAATGGCGGCACAGTTGCTACGACAATGAGCGATGCACCAGCCGAATTCTTGCTCGCCTTTGACAATCGTATGAGTGCTTTCGTACTGAAATGTTCGGTGCTGCTGTTTTCCCAGCGACGCTGCTCGCAGTTCTCAGGAGGTTCCAGGATTTGGTTAACCCGATATCATTAGACTAGGTCATATACTGATGATGATAACGTTTGTCACAATAAGCAATAGCATATTCCCCCATGAATATGTATGTTAGAATGGTCAAGGAAAATAAATATAAAACTACCCAGCCCACAACGCCAACGTGAGGAACGGGACAAGACGAAAGGAACCCTGCGTGTTCTTTCATTCTTTCCTGTTCGTCGCTTTGTAGTCATGGAACACCGTCACCATGTCGCCCAACAACACACCCTGTAAAACATATTCTTAACGTTCTGTTCATTCCGGATATAGAGAGTTGAAGTATGTTCACTGTTTCCAAATTTCACGATAATTTATTACTCGCAACGACCCCCAAAACAACAATTCGACAATGGTATTTCGGTAAACCAATTTACTGCTATTTCAAAGCTGAGATGAAGCATACATATAATACAGAATAAATCACGGCGGTGCTCTCTTTTATAGGAAACATAAAATGAAAATTGAATGCTGTATCTGTATTCATCCGAAGGAATTTCCGCAAGTGTTTGCAGGAAAGAGACATTTCATTTGTTATGTAGTTTATCTCTGGGCATATTGCCGAGAGCATGCACTCACTTTTGTTTTATCAGTCTTTATAAGAAGCTGTCTTGTTTGGCTCTCGCGAGCGGCACACTGCTGTTGAAGACTGCGTGGCTGCATTGGGGTTACTTTGGGCGGTTTTTGTAAGGCATCTCGTCGTTATTCATTAGATTTTTGCTGAAATATATTGTCATGTCTGGCATCCAAGAACTGGGCGGCGTAGACGTAGCATCGAAGGAACGTTTATTCCTGCTACTTGGCAGGAAGCCAACAGGTTACATACTGAGCGCGGTGGGCCCGTGCGAGCGGTCTTTTAAAGCCAGCACGGGCTACCCGATAAGAGATAGCCGGGCAGTGAGCATGCGCAGACAGTACGCGATAACACGAGTGCTTGGTTTCGCGCGCACACAACATCTCCTTCCTCCTAATGAGCACAAAGTACTTTTGCTACATTATACAATGCAACTAATGCTATGGCTGATATCTGTCAGGAGGTCGCCGGTCCCTCTGTGGATAGCGTCGCTCCCCTGGAGGGTCGGTCGTTGCCGCAGGGGCCGCAGCTGGAAGTGGCTCGTTGGCGCTCTCAGGATCCCTGAAATCTGGAATAAAATCTTCCATGATGCTCTGCTTTGAGCTGTCAATGCTGAGCAGTAGCTGGTCTTGATGACGACGCCAAATGAGCACCCCACGATTCGTCTTAACTCGAACCTTGAATGAAACGGGGCTAGACTGCTGAATGATAGTGCCAGGGACCCATTTCTCAGGACCTCTGTAATTCCTCACGAGGACCTCATCGTTGATGTTGAAAAGTCGCTCACGTGTCTTGCGTCGCACCATATCGGAGAGCTGTTGCTGAGCCACTCTTCCCCCGACAGAAGGTTTGACTGCGTCGAGTCTCGTGCGCAGTCGTCTACCTATGAAAAGGTTTGCTGGAGATTCTCTTGTAGTCGCATGCGGCGTGTTGCGGTACGTCATCAGGAACGTCTGTAAGGTTGCCTGCAAGGAGTCTTGGGGTCGTCCTTTCCGCAACGCAGATTTCATTGTGTGTACAAATCTCTCCGCAAGGCCATTCGTGCTTGGATGGTACGCTGCACTCACGATATGACGACCACCGAAGCCTTTGACGAAGCTCTTGAATTCTTCGGAAACGAACTGTGGACCGTTGTCGGTCACGATGGTCTCGGGTACGCCAAAACGCGAGAACAGGTCTTGGAGACACTGAATTGTGTGGTACGCCGTAGTCTTCTGCATGACATAAACTTCTGGCCATTTTGAGTGTGCGTCCACGGCAACACAGAACATTTTGTCTTTCATGGGTCCAGCAAAGTCCAAGTGAACTCTTTGCCACGGCGAAGTCGGCCATGACCATGGATGAAGCGGAGCCGGTGCTGGTTCGTTCCGTTGCTGTTGACATTCTTCACATTTCTTCACGTGTTGCTCTAGGTCCGCGTCGATACCAGGCCACCAGACGTAGCTCCTCGCGAGTTCTTTGCATCTTACGATACCGGGATGACCCTGATGAAGTTCCTCAAGCAAGAAGGCTCGGTGTTTTGGAGGCACGACTACTCTCATGCCGTACATTAAACACCCTTGATGAACTGTGAGCTCCAAACGCTTGTCGAAGAAAAGTTTCAACTCCTTCTCAGCGACATGCGACGGCCAGCCAGCACTTGTGAAGTTCAGTACCTTGCTTAGTAAAGGATCACGCCTCGTTTCACGAGCGATGTCTTGGCCTGTGACAGGCAGCGTTTCCAAACGAAGCGAATAAAAAGTTTCGCTTTTTTCTGCCGATTGCTTTTCGCTGCTGTCGAGCGGCAAGCGCGATAAACAGTCTGCTTCCGCATTATCGGTAGATTTCTTGAATTCAAGAGCATAGTTGTAGGCTGACAGCGTCAGCGCCCAACGCTGCATGCGGGCAGCTGCCATCGCGGGAATGCCTGTTTTCGGGCCGAAAATTGTTTGCAGTGGTTTATGGTCAGTCACAAGCGTGAAGAACCTTCCGTAGACGTAGAAGTGAAACTTCTTTACGCCGAATACGAGGGCAAGGGCTTCTTTCTCGATCTGACTGTAGTTCTTTTCGGCACTTGACAATGTGCGGGATGCGTAGGCAACCGGTCGAACTGATCCATTGATCATTTTCTGCGAAAGAACTGCGCCTATGCCGTACTGAGATGCGTCGCAGGCAAGTTGAAGCGGTCGCTTCGGATCATAATGGGCAAGAACTGGAGGGGAAGCCATAGCTGCTTTTATCTCCGTGAAAGCAAGCTGGCATGACGCATCCCACGTCCACTCTGTTGTTTGCTTTAGCAGCCTGTACAACGGCTGTGCCAAAGTCGACAGACGCTGAACAAACTTGCCGTAATAATTGACCATCCCAAGGAATGACTGCAGTTCTGGGCGGCGTAGACGTAGCATCGAAGGAACGTTTATTCCTGCTACTTGGCAGGAAGCCAACAGGTTACATACTGAGCGCGGTGGGCCCGTGCGAGCGGTCTTTTAAAGCCAGCACGGGCTACCCGATAAGAGATAGCCGGGCAGTGAGCATGCGCAGACAGTACGCGATAACACGAGTGCTTGGTTTCGCGCGCACACAACATATATAGTTGCCTGTACACGTTTTGTCACAATGGCTCTTGGGCCAAGCATTGCCTTGTAGTTGTAGTGAATCAAAAAGAACAATGAATGATCATAAAGCGTTTTGACGATTCGCAAGATCTGAATGAAACTACATGTATACTGGTGTTATTGCCGTAGGAATTTCTGCTCTTGAAACCAAAACAGCGTGGTAGAAATAATATGGTTATATTATTTAGCCTGAAATGTGGCGATGTATATGGCAAAAGCTAGTATTGCTAATTACAGGGGGGAGGGGAGGGGGGAGGTGTAATGAGTTCCACGGCCTGCACGGCTTCCCGCCCCCCCCCCCCCCCCTTCCCCTGAAGGCCTTCTTCTGTACACCCTACTGCGAGCTGAGCAGCAACGCCTCCCATTGCTCCTGTGTGAGAGCATACTCTCAGTCAATTCCGCGTGGCGAAACTAATCTGCTAATGCCTTGAAGCAAAATACAAAGAAGTAAACTTCGATCAAATGTTATTGCTGACACCCCTTGAAGCGAAAACTCTATTTCAGAATTTTATTTCAATAGTTTGTTGCGTCCAGGTTACACAAAGTTGACGATCTGAAGACCTTGGCTGCAGAAAAAGCATTCCCATGAAAACGTTAAACATTCATCTAGGCACAGCTCATATCACAAGTTAGTACTTTCGCTCCGCCGCAAACCCGAAAAAATAAATATAAAAGGCCAGAACGTATTGAATACCCTGTGCAACGAGAAAGTTCTGTATTTTTTGGATATGTCTTCTCGCCGGCCACCGTTTCGAAAATAATTACGGCTCCCAATCCCCCTCACACTTTTTGACCGATGGCTGCAAAAGAGAACATCACAGAACGCCTGCTTTCCATTCTTACTGTGGTTGGTATGTGGAGTAGTTATGTAGAGACGAAATGGGCTTCCACTCTCAAGCCACTGATTTTACGTGTTCCAATCTGAACTTTCCGCGGTGAGTTTTACAGCTGAAACATTAAAAAAAATCCAAGTCGAGGATTACAGCTACAGGACGAGAGGTTTATTGCCCTCCGAGATTGGAAGAGCTTTCTGAATAGAGAAATTCAGCTTCCTGGAAGCACTTACATGTGACCAACTTCATACTAAGTATATGGAAAGGAAGTTCAGAGTTTGTAGTAAAGAGCGGATACCGCTAGTCGCGAATTCTTGTAATGGCTTCCAGCGAGCACTGGAGCGTACTTAGCCGCCATCTGGTTACGAAAAAAGTTTCACCGTCTTTTGTTTTTGAGTAAATGTGGGGCATTCATCATTGCGCGAGCAACAAGTGCTTCTTAACAAGTTTGATTTTTTTGCGACAACAAGGTAATGAGGTTCCGTAATAAAAACAAATCATACCAGGAGTCGTAGAACTATTAAGAAAAACTGTAATTCGTCTTGGTTCTTTTTGTTTTTTCATCGCTGTATGATACATGCCGAGAACTCACACTGCACCGTAATTATGGCTTAATGTGTGTGAAATGCACTGTTTTACGCCCAGTTCTCCTGCGTGTTTCGAGCCATAGCAGTGTTAGACTAAAAAAACGTGAAGGGGCACGCGGAAACGTGCTGAATTTTTCTCTATATGGATACCTCACACTAGTTTCATAACAACCTCATCTGCACCGCCAACTGGTAAGCACAATGCTAACAATAGCACTGATTATTTCTCCGAATGCCTTTAATTACGCAAAAGGTATTTTGATAACTGTGCAGAGAACGTGCCATTTTATTTTTATGCCGTTTGTATACCTCAGCAAGCATATCTGCACAAGAGGCAAGTCAGAAGGTTTGAAATCTTGCATCTAAACATGACACAGTTTTCTCTCTTAGGTCATCAGTATTAACGCCTTTATTGAGTTTTTGCTATAACAGAAACTAGTTCTAATTTGCTGAAGAGCAAGAAAAAAACATCTATTTTTCGAGTTTGTTCAGAATAAGCAGAAGACACACTATGAATGCACACTAAACAAATAAAAGTCAAAATGACAACATATTATCAATTAGCAGAGCTATTTGCATATCTTAAAACAAAGTTTTCACAGTATTGCCTGTCTGCTACAGTGTGATAAGATATAGCGATCCGCGAGTCACCTTCGGGAACACAAACTTTTATCGTTTAAAAGTCTCCACGTTTCCGCGCAGGTTCGGCGCCTCCTTCAGGGGTGTCGGGGGAGGGGGGGGGGGGGGGTGCGGGGGCGGTTCTTGCGGCTTTAGTACTATCGAGAGTAAAAGTAAGAACTTCCCCCTCCCCGCCAAGTTATGACTGCTGCCGCTGTAGGTAGGGGCGCCACGTGACGGAGTACTTCAGGTGTCCACACCTGTGCAGTGGGCTCATCTCGACACCAGAAGTGCTTTGTCAGCTGGCGCCCCCACACATAGTGGCACATATCGGAACTTGGAGTGGGGGGGCCTCTTACTTTTACCGGGGATGGCACGTGTTTGGAAGGAATGGAGGAATGCGGCATTGTGCAAGGTTTGTGGTGTACGGCCGTGAGTCAAGGTGCGAGGCTGCGCTGGAATGGCCGCTTGCGTCTTTTCCTCTTTTGAGAGCTACGGAGCGAACTCCCTGCGCGTACAATGAGGAAGGGCACCCCGTGTAAAATTGATACCGTACGAATTGTTTTCTGTATGCTAAGATGTAATCGTCTTAATTACCCCCGCCCATTTCTTAAAGAAATGCATTTTAGTTTCCACCCAATATCATTGGCCCCATGTGGAGGGCCTGATGCTTTGCTACCATAGCTTTCAGCTACTGTAAAAAACAGCATTAATAAGCCAACTGCTCAGCGCTTTCCGGCATTTAAAAAAATATATAACGCGACAGCTTGCCTCGAGAAATATTGCAAGGCTATCGCATTTTGTAATTTACGAGCAAAGTATGCCTGAGTGTCATCACCTCTAGCTTACCGCTTGCTTGTGACGCCAAGCAAACGACGTGCACTACGCGACTCAGTGTATGGTGGCTTCAGATATGTGTCGGTCATTTTTATCGCTCTCTAGCTCTAAGAAAAGCGGTTTCGTCTCTGAGAGAAGGTCGGGTTCCCGTTTCCTTTTGCCGTTTTATTCTGATTCTCTCTTTTTTTTCGGAAGTTGAGATCAGAGCAACGGCTGATACTAGAACAAATTTCAATTTTCGCCTGTGGATTTAACACCTATGATGATTTTTTTCAACATTAATTCTTAAATGTGTCGAAGGGGCTACAAATGTTTTCGTCGCCTAGAATAAATCACCCAGTGAGAATACTCTACTCACAGAGGTTTCTAAAGTTTCACCCGTCTAAGTGCGCATGTTGCGAGGTCTGTAAAAAGAGTGCACATGGGCGCTTGTTCAAGGAATATATATGAAGTTTTTACAGAACCGAAATAAGGCGTATTTATTGTCATTATTTCGATTTCTCTCCGTCTCAAGGTTAGGAACCTTGCCTTTTAAATTTGCAGTTCTCTGTGAAAGTGTGATGTACTTTAGGACTGAAATATTTATGCAGAAATTTAGTCGAATGAGCACACAGCGCCGAATACTAGGGATTCATTGCAGGCAAGCACATCACTGAATTTCCTTCTACGGTAAAACCTCTAAATGAATAATCAAAGCTTGCAGTCTCCAGGCTGAAAGCGCTAGTTTTCACCAGAAGGTTGCTTTTTTTCCAACCAAACGAGCTGTCGAAAAAAAGCCGAGAGCCTGTTTTTTTTTTTTTTTTACTGCTTCCCTTGCAATTCCAACCCTGATCTGTTAATTTTCTTGTGCAAGAAGTTTCGAACAGTGAAGATCGCTAGTTAGGTTGTTGGTTTCAGAGCACTGCGAAAGTGAACAGTTCGAAAACACAAGAGAAGGAAAGGAACACACAGCACAGTCGCCGTTCAGAGATATAGAAACCCCATCTAAGTTGCTATGCTTTTTTTTTTCGTTTCGTGTGTCATGTGTCATCTTCGCGCTATTTACATTCACACAGCAAAAAGAAGAGCCCACCTATCGAACCATTCACACCTGCCCCGTGCCTAGATCTCTAGGGTAGGCTTTCATTTCGCGATTGCACAACGAGCATATTTAACCGGAACTTTTAATTCTTCTTTGAAGCACACACACTTATTGGTTGTTTGCCTCATTAGTATATCTTCGATATGTTTTGTGTCTTTCTCTCCATCGCCCTCATCATGAAGCGTGTGTAGCGCCTATATATACTTGTTTTTTATACCACGGTGATATTTCAAATTAGTCGGTAGGAACTCTTAACACAGAAACGTCATTCAATAAAACGGAATCTGCTGTATACCTAGAGCTGGCTATTCGTGGGTAACAGTACTAACACATTAATGATATAAAAGAAATAAAAAACAACATTCACGTGTTCAGCTAGAGTAGCGGCGACTGCAGACGCTTACTTCGCGTACAAAATGACGAAAAGTTGTATGCATGTAAGCCTATATTTTGACTCAGCAAAGGAGCAGCAAATATAAATGTACTGGTGACGTTTGCGCCTTTAGAACGTAGTGTAAAGATATCAGCTAAGGACAGGTATGAAACTGGTGAGCTCGAAAAAGGATCTCCCCAGAAATGTAGCGCCTCACTTTTCTCATAAGTGGTGAAAAATGTGTGTGGGTGTGGGTGTTTCGTGCTTAGAATGTACACACTTTGCAAAAGTTTAGAGCCCAGGGGGTTTGCTTCTGAACACTATTGTGGCGCTCCTGTAGGACTCATGGAAGTCCTACGCATCGGCATCGGAGGGAGCAAGACTAAAAATCTTCTTACCTTCTGGACATTTCGGGCGCTGAGGACGCATTACGAGCAAAGCAGTGTGGTCCAGAAGCAAACCCCCTGGCCTCTAAACTTTTGACAAAGGCTGTACAACCGTGTTCTATGCCTGTAGTATATAAAGGTAACTATTTCGAGTTAAGCTCACTTCTCACCATGTGGTTTATATATGTGCTTTTTTTTTCTATTACGCATGTGTCATGCCCGACAAGACATTTCTGCAACTGTCCAATTCATACTGAGTGGCACAAGGCAGTAATGTGAAACGGGAAGTTCCAGCGCTTTGCATAGATGTAACAATAAAAGAGCTTTGAGGAGTGCTTTCCTTTCGTCAGCTGCCCTCTACTTAAAGCACTGAACTCCAAGGATGTCGGCTCATTTGGGAAGCCACCCAAATATATTGCACTTCTATGACCGAAGAAGCCGGTTTGTGTCTTGCATTTTTCATACAAGACTTCACCGTTCCCTATCACGTTTTTATTTATCTGTATCCCTTCATTTTATTCTTCGTGCTCATTATGGCCCGGTACGAGAGGCCGGCAATGCTCAACGCGAAGAATGTCTTCCTAAAAAGAAGACGAAAGGTTTAAGTTAACTGTGGCTTACGGCTCAGCCTCGTGCTTTTGACACAGCGCTAGGACAATAGAATCCCCAGGAATTGGCCACAAAGAAAAATCTCGAATACAAGCATCTCCAATGTGTGGAGAAGCCATCTCAGGCTATTCTTCCTATGGAGGTTCTTGCACATACCGCACAATTGTTCGTGACAGAAATTAAATCTAGGCACTCGATGAAGGAGGTCGGTAAAGAGCTGGCCCCGTAGTCTAGAACAAAGTGCGATAGCGGCACTCGAAATGAGCAGTGCTCACTGCGCTGAGCCGGTCTCAGAAAAACCAGCGCAAAATGCCAACGGACAAGAATGAAGGAGGACGACACGGACAGAAGCGCTTCTGTCCGTGTCGTCCTCCTTCATTCTTGTCCGTTGGCCTTTTGCGCTGGTTCTTCTGAGATCATGGCTTACCAAGTAGCCCAACAACAAGTGTTACTTAACCGGTGCAGCGCTAATACCGCCAGTGGCAAATTGCTCGCTGCTTCTCCTCAGTGGACGCCGTGGTTGTATGCAAATCTCTCATGTCGGGTAAAAATAAAACCAGCAGTCGCTAGAAATGCATGAAAATCCAGTGATTCGATACCTTCTTTCCGACCCCTCATGCAACTTCTATGTGCAAGAAAATCTCTTTCTGACATTAATAGGTGGTAGATGTAAAGCGTCATGAATAATGCTTTGTGAAGCACTTTTTTGGAAATGTATGAGACTCAGAACCTCAGTCGCCTCCATACTCCATACTGACTTTGGTCTCATCTAAAGAAGCCGTCATGTGGGGAACTATTGCGTTAAAACCCTCTTCATTTACCGCACTCTTTTCTACAACCATTCTTTCGTCTTTACTCCTATATTCCCTCCCGTACGCATAGCAGCAGGTCAGAGAATATTCGCGTCGTCTAAAATCTGTTTTCCTTTAAAGAGCTCTCTTTCTCTCTCTCTATTTCTGCTATTAGGCATTTCTTTTAAAACACAAGAACAATATCAAAATCTCTATTAGATGCACTGACCAAACCCCACTGTGGGTATGCCCCATTCCTCCGCAGGCCATCAAAAACCTCAACTTGCAGATATCAATACTTTTGTTTTCCTGCCAACGAGTATGTCGTACCTGGTTTCATGCAGACAAAAACAGTCGTCCTTAAAACAATCTATGAGGTTCTCAATGAAGCAGTCTTTGAATATGAAGCAACAGTATATTTCTGAATAAGGAAGAACACTTTTGTACTGAATTTACAGATGAGCCGATGAGCAACTCCAATGAGGGTCTCCATATAAAACGCGTGCATTAATAATCGCATGAAGAGGCCAAGGTATTCATTATGAAATGAGGCATGTATAACGCACATACCTTTCATTTAGCTTCGTGTCAGAGCGATATGCCTTTTTGGGAAGCGTATTCCAAAGCTCGCAACTGAAGAACAGGGAACACCTCCATCTGCTCGGAGAATCAGGACAAAATAATCTTTGTAACGTCCTGGAGCCTCTTTCTGGATATTTTGTAAGTTATAGGTTTTTTTAGCACAAAACAAAGGCAGGTATCGTGTTACAAACGTCTTCGAAAACGGTCTCTAGTGTACCACGCTCGAGAGCGTGATTAAAAAATTACCGCCAGTAGGTAATATACAGAAACCAAGGTCTGGAAACGATGTCGCCGCGCAATAAATAGAAGACCCCCCCCCCCCCCCCCCCCCCAAAGAAATAAACAACGCCAGCATTGCAGTTGCTGCGTAGTCCAGTGATCTCTTCCCCGCCTTCCGGAGCGAAATTACTGCTCTGTTTCAATGCATTTGAGATTTTTTTACTCTTTTTTCTTTCGTTTCGAGCTCCGGAGGGCAGGAACGGATTTATGGTGTACGCCTACAAAGCCCTTTTTCTTGGCAACTAAATGAAGCATCGCTGACGAGTCCGAACTGAGCGCACCAAAAAATAACAAGGTGGTAGTGTCTTCACGAAAACAATAAGAACATTCAAAGAATGTTTTGGGGGATCGAAGCTTGTCTGCACAAGATGCACAAGATATTTGTTTAGCCATCTCTGCTTTAGTGTTTTTCTTTGTGCGTGGCGTTGAGTGAAAATTACTCTTCCCATGGAATGGAACTGTCCTGTTCGAAAAAAAAAAATTATGTTAACAACTGAGCGAATCGCAGTTATACGATCGGAAACATCTCAAAGTGCAAAAGAGAAAAAACAAAAAACCACCTTGTCTTTAACTCTTCATAATCGCCTGCCACACTCGCTACACTACCTCGTATTTAGGGCCTCTGAAGCCATGAGAAAATAGCCTGTGCTTAAAACACGCAGCAATGAAAAATAATGCTACTGTACACGCACCACCATGTGCTGTGGTAAAACATACATCCAACACTGAATGCCAAATTTTCAAAAAAAGGCTTGCTAATTTTCTGACGCCTACTTTTTATTCCAGCTACAGAAGTTTAGCTTCTTTATCGAGTCCATTATTTCGGCTAAATTGCCAGCAAGCGCTAATGTTTTGTCTTTTTCTTTTTAATTACTCCATGTGCAAACGTCGCTTAAGAAAGAGAGAGCTTACTTTGAAGAGCTTTGAGCAATATTTTCTTACTCAGTCTCTAGTTTCACCTGCTTTTCATGATAAACGATGTAGAAAAACCCTGAAACTACAGTAAGCTAGTGCGCGCAACAAGCTATACAGGAAGGAAATTTAAAGCAACGAAGAAATAGATGGGAACTAAAACAGCGCATCCTGAACACTTCTCCGTCGTATTCGAAAATCACTTGGGGCCTGTAACTTATCGACGAGGGCATCTTGGTAACTTAGCCCGCTTCCCGGTTTTTGTGCTCTCGGTTTTTTTGTTTGTTTAATTAAATTTTGCACATATATTTAGTAAGTTTCACCGGCTTCGTGGTGAAATGGAGCACGTCGACGGCTTGGTGCCCGATATTGTTTACAGGCCTGCCCTGAAAGACTCGAGTGAACGGTGCAGCGTCGATGTCTTGATTGTTTTTGTAGTACTTGGTATGATATCATGGCTCTTCTTTTATAAATCAATATGTTAAGGCGAATTCAATTATTCAGACTGATGAGATGTACAGCTTTGTTGCGCACTGTTCCCGGTTCTATCTCGTCCGCTTAGTTTTGAACGCTGGAATGGGGCTTACAATGTAGAGGCACGTACACTGAGAAGAAAAGCGATTTTTGTTCTGGCCGCTTTTGTCTCAAGAGCTACGGATATTAGGAGAAGAAAGCTGTGTGTTCGTGCTCTATCCTAATTTATTTTATAGCGGAAGAGAAACGCATGCTGCACGGACGGACGGATGCTTTCATTTCATTTCATTTCATTTTATTTCCTTAAAGGCCCTATGCTTGGGGTATTACTTAAGGGGTGGTAGCATATAAAGAAAACGTTCTTACAACTGTACATAATTTGTTACATTTTCATTGAACTTTGATGAGCAGGTGCTGGTGGCAATGTCGCTTGGAAGGCCGTTCCAGTCTGCAGCTGTGCGGGGAAAAAAGGAAATGGCGAAGGTGACAGTGCGCGAGAGTGGACGGGCCACATGAAAATGATGACTGGTGCGGGGTGATATGCGTGCTGGGGGAGGAAGAATATAAGGAGCGGTGCGCCTGGGGCTATTGAAGATTTTATGAAATAAAGATAAGCTGGAAGTGCGACGACGGAGTGATAAGGACGGTAAACCGGATGCCGTTTTCAAGCCAGAAACGCTAATGTCAAAAGAATAGGATGCGTGAATAAACCTGGCCGCGCGATTTTGGACGGGCTCAAGAGAATTAATGAGATAAGCTTGATGAGGATTCCAAACTGGTGATGCGAATTCCAACTTTGACCGGACGAACGATTTATAGACTAGTAACTTAACATGTTGAGGAGCGTGATGAAGGTGACGTTTTAGGAATCCTAGCGTTCTGTCTGCTGATTATATTGTGTTATTGACATGCAAACTCCAGGATCGTAGAGTGGAGTGGCCTGGGAAGTGTCTGGGAGTGGTACTGAAAAGCTTTCTTTGATTTCAGCGGGCGAGGAGCGGCTAATTGTTCAGGACCTTTATTATCTTCGTTAAAACAACGACACCTTGCGGCTTGTCTGGAGGGGAGCTGGTTTCCTCGATCTTGCCTTCCTGGCAACCGCAGGCTTCATTCCTTTTAAATGTCGATGACCTCCCAACGGCAACCACCCCATTGATGCGTGTTCCCAGTGGGTTCCCTTATATGAGGCGGACACTGCTCCACAAGTGCATGACGACTCAAACAGGTCCTCCAGCATTAAATTTATTGCTGTCACCCTATTGACAGTATGAGCTCCAAACTGTCTTACACTCCTTGGCGGAGGCGATGCAACCATTTTGACTTCGCAGTCGTTGGGGACCTTGGTAGTTGCCACTTACCTGCGTCATTTCGATCAGTAGTTACAGTCGCTGAGCATCAACAGTGCGTTTGTAGCAAGGGAGTATTAATAAAAAGGAAAATTTGGCGGAAATTCTTTGACGCGACACGCGGAAGTAGAGAGTGACCTGTGTTGTTAGTTTGTGGGGGACTGATACATAGTAAAACATTGCTTGCTCATGACTATTCCTTTTCCAGGCTTCACCAGTAAACAAAACACACAGAGATCGACACAGACTGGCTCATACCAGTCTCATACCATCATTTTAAAGCGACTGACCATCCTGTGTTTCATTCCTCGTTTCCATGACAAAGGACTGCTACCTGCAGACACTGTTGATTCAACGGACCCTTCTTCTGTCATTGTAAGCCTCTTCTGCCTTCTTCCATTGCAGCCACTTCCCGGCTACACATTGTTCCGAACGCGCAACGCCCTCCTCCATCCACGGTAAGCACACTTCAGAGGTGCCCGTGGAAGCCACACTCCACCTGCACATTTCTCAGTCCTCACCAGTGTAATTATTCCCAGGTTAACTGTCAACCCTCTCTGTCACCATGGTTACCACCATCAGAGTACGCCGACTACTGCTAGGACATGAAATCCAGAATATTGGTCTTTATTAACTGTCGCGGGAAAGAAAGATATTTCGCCGCCTATTGCACACTGAGCGTGCTAGCTTTTCCGCTATGGATCTGGTGATGGAGTGAAAATTCTGTTTCATTGCACAAATTCCAGAACAGATCGTTAGACGGTAAAACACCTGCTTGGCGCCAATGCAATTTTTTTCGTTTTTGGCTTTCGCAAATGAACTGTCTCCCTCGGTATCTTTTTCGCAATACAAAATTTCTTTCCAACTTATTTCCTGTGTTTCTTAGCTCGTCTAAGCATGCTATGTGAGTTGTAACGTTTGCATGTTTTCTAAGCCATCAGAAAATGAGTCCCTGCTGAGGAACCTGCTCGGTTTTTTCCTGTACGTATGTGTGCAGCTAGGAGCAGCCCTACTGCAAAAAAAAAGGAAAAAGTGTTGTGTACCCCGTCAAAATGTTGCCGTTATTTTATTATTCTCCGTATAGGTTTTCAAACCTGCATTTCAGCTACTTTAATCCCATTGACAAAAAAAAAATGGTGTGTACTGCTTGCGCGCTTTTGAGTTTTTTTTCTTTAAGAGTTTCCCTTGTATTCATATCTCCTTTCATTAAAAATCAAGCACAACTTGCGTTCTACTACGTCGATATATCCTACAGCTAGCTCGAAATGTTTGATTACCTCGTTGTGTTCCCAATAATTCCCCTTCATTTTGAGCCTAGAGAAACCCGACTTCACACGACCCGAATGTTTTCTGCGTAGGTGCCGATGAATGCGTGGTAAACTTCGGCCAACCGTCAATAAAGCCTGCCTGCATATTTTCATCTCCTGCTGCTTTTTTTTCAGCACTAAATGACAACAGGAATAGCCACTCAGTTTTAGAATTTATTAGTAGAATTGAGGTTTAGAGGCCCCATCATAACAGGGTAAGTTTCCGAATGGGCTCAAATTTATCTTTATGCGTACTGGCGGCTTTGCAATATTCAGCTAAAAAAATCACATTAGCATTCGGCACTATTTTTGCCGTGGTTTTTTCTTTGGCGAAGGACTTGAACACATACTGCTTAAAGTACCTGAAATTATGGCTCAAAACGAAAAGTTTAAAGTTCGAAAAAATATGTAAATATATTTTGGCTGCAATAATGTTAAGTAGCCGGGATTACTCCCATAAAAAGCCAAATAATCCACAGAAGTAGCCATGGCAGAATTAAACGGCCTGTACATACCGGCATGGTAAATTAGAACGCTGCTGAAAATCAGCTTTCTCTCGAGCGCCTTTTCAATGCAGTAATATCTATAACTGCTTTATTAAAGTCGCGCTGGAGATAAAGCTGATTTTCAGCAGAGTTTCAATGTACTATGCCGCCAAGTACAGCCCGTTTTTTCAGCCATGCCTACTTGAATAAATTTTTATTGCGTTATTTTAGTAATTTTTATATTTCAGCTTCGGTTAGAATCGTTAGTTTAATTTTAGTGTTTTTCTTGCTCACTGGGCATCAAAGGAGTTTAAATTAAGAGGAATATGTTAAAAATCGAAAACTGGTGGTGAATATTACTTTTATTCACTCCGTCAATACAAAAAAATAAAGCTGTCATTTCGCTAGATCGATTATTTTCAGGGGTTCAGGGTAGATTGATAGGTGTTCATTAATGCAGTGGTTACATGGAAGGCTGGTACCGCACATTGAATGCGGCAACCGCATTCCAGGTAAGGTCCGTAGAAATAGAGCCCCACGTAAGAGGGGCGCATCTAGGGGATTACATCTGGAGACAATTCCATTCCTGCACGGATTAGCGTGTCTGCCCGAGGGCGCTCATACACACCAGCGAGCCGAGCGAACCATGTGTTTGGGCATTAACACAGGAGGAAATTAGGTTGGTCGGGGCAATGTAGGAGATGTTGCAATCGCGAAGCGTCTCCCTCTGATGCGTTGAAGCGGGCATAATCAACCAACGTACCTACTTACGCTACCTCTACGGAGTTCCTCTGACGTCAGAGGCTGGTTTGTACTTACCACAGAGCAAACGAGAAGCTCTCAGGCGGCGGAAACAAGTAGCCAACCTTAAGAACCCTTCGCAAGCATATTATTTTATATAACCGAGGGATAATCGCGTAGAACGCAGTTAGCACACGCGGCCACATGGCAGGCATGGTAAAGATTGCAGCGGAGCTCTGGAAGCAATCTTATCGTTACGGCACGATGTATTGCTAATAGGGCGAACTTTTGAAAAAAATTTGCAGATGCTTGTTAAACGCGGTTACCGTCACTTAGCAGCAAGTACAGTTAAAGTTCAACTTTGTTAAGACTGCTTCTCAGTTCAATTTCTTATTCATGTGGATTCAGTAAGCATGCTGGTGTTCACATAAGCAAACACACTCATTTATGACTCGCGATGACTGAGCAGCTTCCGTTTCATTGAAAGTATGATTTACCCCAGCTGAAACCTTTTCGACGCCTTACAAAAAGTGCCGTTCCCCTTTCCCCCTGTGCTAGGCTGCAGCTCTAGAAAGCCAATGCCGATACTCGCTTGTTGCCGAAACACTGAAGGGTTTAAACAAGTTTTGAGAGCAGCTATAGACGAGGTTTTCTTACTGTCCACTATGACGGCTGCCTCTGTAGTATTCTTCATTTTCGACATTATAGAAAGCGCACGACACATCCTGCTAAAGCCCTCGCGCAGATTAGAGTACCTTCTCTGCCTGAGGGGGTGGTTCACGGAAGAAAAATAAAGCACACACGTATATACCTATATTAAGAAGGTTCCCCTCCCCAGAGGAGAGCGGAGGTTAATGAATTGCACTTGATATTTATGCTTCTGCATTTTTTATGTATGAACATAATATCGACGCATATGCGTTATCGTGAGCCTCCCTTCTTTCCTCGGTTCTTCTCCCACATACCGGCGTTGTTTTCGTGTGCTCTTTTTCCCGGAACCTAATGACTGCCAACGAAATTCATTAATCTTCGTAATTAGTGGCATACTCGCAATGGGTTCCTGTACGCTAAGTGGCGGCATCTGTTTCACGTCAGACAGGGCGGGGTAGATTAATACGGTCGAGCAGGAGAAACAGGAGAGGTCGGAAGATTGCGCTGCTATACGTGCACACAGGAGTGTTAGAGTTTTTCCACCAAAGAAACTGGTCAAACTCACTTTTTTTGTGCCTTCCAAACAAAACTTTATGTGAATTTACCCGGCTACACTCCAAGACCAACGAGGGAAGCGCAAATATTGGAAAGCTTTCCTGAAAGCAGTCCGACGGATAAAGGCACTGAAGTTAGAAGTAGTGTACTACGTCAAAGAGAAAAATATTTCAAAGGCGCACACTTCAGCCTCAGTCGAACATAATACTCACGTCTTTCTTAATAATAGTCATAGAACTGTGCGCGGACAGCATAACCGCAGGAAAGCATTTAAGCGCTCAGATACCTTATCAACAAATACACTAATACCGTCGGAAGAATAATAAGGCAACAGATATGCATAATTTTCTAAAGCATACACTTAACTCTTCACAACCAAATGTTTTCAGGAGGCTAACTTTGAAGAACAGCATAGTATCCGATCAGGTACCTGCAAGCCTAATGCGGCTATAAATGCACTGGTACTGCCCTAAACATATTTACGCAGGCCTTTAGTGTTAATGCTCCTTCTTTTTTGACATTGACAAAGGTTTCAAGCTACTTGAAGAAAACTCCGCACCTTATGACGCATTCATGGTGATTAAGGGTGGATAATGCGACTCATTAACTTCGAGGAAGCATCGAGACGTGCATATAAGGAAGTGGCAGTCAGAAGCAAAAGCCCCCATCATTTAAAGCATAGTTTCATACTGGGGCTTCAGACGGCAGCTGAAATTTTTTCTTATTATTTCCGTAAATAAAGTGACCATCAAAGCGCTGAAGCTGTCATGTTAATAAAGGTCTGCGTCTTTCAAACAGCCTCCCTTTGAAAAGCCTCTTTAATGGTCCGCCTTTAAAATTAAGCTGATCAAATTTCTCTGCTGTACTTTTTTTCCTTTAAGGAGGAAGGTTTATTATTGGCTTGACCCGCATCAAAGGCGCGGGTAAACTGAGTAGGGCCATTTATCATTCGGTAATCCTCAGGACGCTCTATTGATCGGTATCTCTGAAAGCAACCGTGGGCATCGAGGGGAGGAGTAAAATATTCTGAAAGACCTCATGAGTATTAATGGTTGTTTCTTTTTTTTTTGTAAAGAAAGCCATCAATGGCAGTCCAGGGCATGGAGCTCGTCTGGTGCTGCTCATCTAATAATACAGAGATAATGAGAAAAAAAAACAGCGCCGGAACAGGGACACAAGGAAAGAAGACGACGGGACAGGCGCTGCCTGTCCCGTCGTCTTCTTTCCTTGTGTCCCTGTTCCTGCGCTGTTTTTTTATCAAGATGTACCAACTCGCTCAACTCGCCGTTTTACTGAAAAGATAATGAACCCCGCGGGAATATTATGCATCATGCTGAAGTGCCGAAATATTGATTATCCTTCCCTTTACTTATTTATTTTTTTTATAATTGTTTGCACTGAATATAATGTCTGGGCTGAATTAAAACTTTGATGGGGATATGGCGTATGTTAGACGGAACATCTGACATGAAGCGAAAGACTGGTTGAGATAAACTGCCACTGTGACTCGTGCGCATTTCACGTCATGCAATCAAACTTTAACGAATAGATCTTTCCTAAAAATTAATTCCCATGAGATTTGGCAACAAGTAAACCACCATTTGTAGGCACTGATACTTTGCAGGCATTTGAGGGCAATGTTGTTTTGATAAGTTTGAACAGATTTCTGATAATACAGCAATAATTACCACAGCGAGGAAATTATGCTTCACGCTGAGGTTCCGCTGAAATTGATTATCCTCCTCTTGTCTTGTTTGTTTTAGTTTTCTGCTCGTCAATCTAACGCCGGTGTTGAATTATTGTAATGATTAGGATATAGCTTTAGAAGAAATAATCGCATAATGAGGAATGCTGAATGAGTCAAGTTAACCGCCTTTGAGAGTCATAAGCCTTTTTCTCGTCATATCATCTATCCGCAGCGAAAGGCTATTTCCTAAAAAGTCGCCCCACTGAGAACTGTCAACTAGTAAACCACCACCTGTACGCGCCAATAACTTACATGTAAGAGTCGGCATTTGTTTCTGGCTGCATATCCCACTTCCTGTCTCAGGTGAGGTTTTGAAAGGAATTATGAAAAATAAATTTTTTCCCACCTGCGACTGTGTGGGCTTATCACATTTCCTGAATGTTACGACAGAGTCAGCTGTGAACTGAAATATTTTAAAGAAGTGAAGTTTAAAGAGATATAAATTTTCCGTGATATTATTGTTTCGTGCTGCAGTGGCTGGTAGAAAATTGCCGAGACTGGTGTTTTTACTGCGTCAGATTTTTCTAGCTCTGACCACGGATTTACGTAATCGCTTTCATTGGCGTAGCTGGCGTCTGCACTGCAACAACATATAACCCGCCATGTTTATTCGACAGCATGCAGTGACCAAAAGCATGAGGTCAGTGGAAAGTGCTGTGGAAACGCGAAGACAAAAATGATCAAAGCTAATTGTATTTGAGAAAAAACCGTCTGCTAACAGCGCAACACAAAAGAACAAACAGGAAGACTGCAAACACATTGGCATCTTTGTACGTACGCCTAGGATGCTAGTGGGAAAACATCCGTCTGCAGATCGCGATTCCGGTGCAATACAGGAACTAGACCTGTTTGATTCCAAAGGGAGGCGATCAGAGTGGTGCGGTGAGAGACTTTGTTTCCAATCCGTTGAATTAAATGTAGGATGATGTTTAAAGCGATAGTGCAATAAACTTTTGGCGCTCCATTTCTACATTCCGGTGAAAGAGAGCGTTTGAAAATTGAATAAGAAAACTTCGCTTATGGCCAACCATATGCGGAAAGTACATTTTTGGCTTGATCTGTTGCCCAACCGGGGCGCCTTGGTGCGCCTCCTAAACTGACAGCCTCTTTGAAGCCGGGGCGTCACACGACTTTACACCACCGGGGCCGACTGGTACGAGCTACTGGCACATGTCAGTGTGTCTTTGCTGTTTTTTTCTTCTCGTTGAATTAATTTTCTAAACATCGTGTGCCCGCCCGAACAGTTCCCGGGTCGTCTGTTTATCTTGTAGCACGCCACTAGCCTATATGAGCTAATCGACATTTTTTTTAGCGTCCCCGCCCTGACACCGCTCATCATATACGCACACAATCGCGAAAAGTTTAGGCGAAAACGGCAGTTACAATATTTGAAAAAAAGTGCATTTACATCAACCTTCCACAATAAACCTGTTTCAGATGATAGATCTGATCTTAAGTGAAAAAGCTGGAGACATTCATCATCATCATCATCATCAGCCTTACTACGCCCACTGCAGAGCAAAGGCCTCTCTCCCATGTATCTCCAATTAACCCTGTCCTTTGCCAGCTGCAGCCACCGTGCCCCCGCAAACTTCTTATTCTCATCCACCCACTTAACTTTCTGCCGCCCCCGGCTATCCTTAGTAGTGCCAATTATTTCTATCTCAACGGAGCTTTACACATAGCTAACAGTACTTACAGATAGCAAGAAGGCTGAACGCTTTTCGACTTGGCGAGCCTGTGGATATCGACATGAGGGCTGCCATGCTTCACAACCACTCGTTCTCAGCCACTAGTTCTCGTCTGTCCGCTAATCGACGATAGCACAGTACGTTCCCGCCCTTTTGGGCTGTATACGCGTCATCTGTCCTCCTAACCTCCCTCAGCCCTATAATATCCCATTTAATGCCCGCCAATTAACGAAACGCTGGCAGGTTTCGTAATTAGGCTTAATAAGCCGTACAAGCTAAAGCCCCGAACAAGTTATGCTTCACAGGAGCCAATAAAATTTACTATGGTTGGACGCATGTTTAGGTAGTGCGCCCAGGGTAAAGACATGTACCGCCAGTAGCAAGTTGTTTTTCACGCTCAACCTTCTTTTTCCATCCTAACAAATATCACGGTCGTCACGATCTTCTACATACGAAATGCACTATGATAAACACAAGAAGGCACCGCATGTATCCAGCAAACTATTCTCCCTTCCCAGTCTTTTGTTTCCGATATGTCTACAAAAAAAAGCCGCGCAGTGCTTTTCCTTGCTGTCAGAAAAGCTTGAACAAGTCTTTGTTGAGCGCAGTATCGCAATTATAGGATTTTTTTTTAATGTACGTGAAGTGCGCTTGGGTGTCGTCGATCTCTGAGCAGAAGCGAAGGCAGAGGAGCACGCTCATTGAACATGTTCGCGTTAGTCACTGCCGCAAATTTTGCTCCTACTTGCTTTCAATTAAGATCTGACTTCCAGCTTTTTCTGCTTTAATTTTAAGATCCTCTGTGACCTCCGTCAGTAGCCATTGCCTTCTACATGTGCGTAAAAAATTCAAAAATAGGTACCGGCAGCCGGTTTGGCAATCAGAGAGCGATCAAGGCAGATCCGACGGCATGCTTCACACGCTTATTATATTTATAGCTTTATAGCATTATTATTTATAACATTATAGTTTCCCTGATCCTTTTCTTTCAGCGCCTAGTGGAACCCAGGAACGTAAGCTATATATTGATTCTTATTGTCATTTTAAATTTGAGCGCGATAAAACATATATTTTGGTTACAACTTTCGATGAGCCGATAAAGAGATAGTGCTGGTAAATGCTTCTCATTATCAATAGCATGTCAGAATTCTGAGGCTAGTTGTGTACCAGGTGAGGGCATTAACAATGATTTGATTTGATGTCTCTTCGCAATACTGTCTTCCTTTCAAAGTAATGTTCTTGAAGGAAACAGGAAGCATTTCATTCATAAACAGTAGGGAATTTGACAAAAAACGTCGGAAGTTCTAAACTTTAGCGTAAAATATTCCGAAGATATTGCACGGTACTGAAAGCGTTATTCTGCCCTCTCTGATGTGACTGAATTACGGGTTTTAGTGAGATATCTAGCCTTGTACCGTTTAGAACACCTGCAAGAATGTCCGAACTAGCCCTGCTCGCTTTCGGGTTAGTGTTCCGGGTGAGTTCGTGGTGTCAACTTTCGTACTTCTTTTTTTTTTGCAGTCTCTTCAAAATTGTTAATCATAAGTGATCATGTGTTTTGCTTCCACAATTTATTTTCCTTTTTCACTTAAGCAGAGAATCACCATAGTCCTAATTCTTGTCCTCTCGCCTCACACTTCAAATATACGGTAGTGAAGAAGGAGTTTATAACTGTTCTACGATTCGGGGACAAATATTGTCAATAGAGACAAGGGCTGAGATGTTTCTCCTTCGACCCTGAAGAGAAAGTTCTCTTTGTTTCTTTTTTATCATCAACTTTTCCTCTCTCGGCTTCAACAATACATCACCTAGCCCTAAGTCCGAGGAAGCCCACATGCGAGATAGGCGCCGTTTGCTAGCTTCTGCATGGCTTTCCGGTCCTCAGACGAAAAGCGCTCCTGAGCAACTGTATGGCAGAGCTGAACAGGCGGTCCCTAACAATGACCAACTGCCAAAGGGCTTCGTCGCGCTAACAAGAGATGGCAGAAAAGTGCGAACTGTTCACTCTTTTCCAGATTCCGGAATTTCTGACAAAAGAATAACCCCGACGAGAATAACATTATGGAAGCACATTAAACAAGCTTTGTTTGCAAGGCTTACAGGCCACGCGGTGTAAGGGTGCTCGTACAGTGCTCGTGCTGCTTCTTAACAATGGCACTAAAGCAAATACGTCTTCACATGTGGTTTCCTACAGTTTTTTTTGCACCTCTCTATGTTCCAGCTGCTCTTCGAGATTATGAGGAAGGTTATTTTGATGGCTGTTGGGCTCTTTTTCTATCATAACTATATATAGTGCTTTCGTGCATTGTGTATTCTTGCGCTTCTCGCAGTGTAAGGACTCGGAGTCTTGTGCTTCTGTGTTTTTGCCCCTTTACAATCTGTAAGGCAACTCACACCTTCTCTCTTTGCATTCGAGAGTACATGCGTTGAAATCAATATGACTGTCTGTTCAGCGACTTTTTCTTCGCTGGACTGCATCGATCTACCACAACATGTAAAAAAAGTGCATTGTTAAAAATCCGTTTGCAATCCGAGAGCCAACTGGGTATTTCGTCTTTTGAACCAGCTGCGTCGCTGCTCTTTCCGTGTCCCTTGCAGAAGGTCTTGCTCTCAGTGATTCAAACCCATGCAGGAGTCAATACTGTCTGCGCTGCCTTCCCGGAAGTTGGTTTCTTGCCAATCGAGTGATTTCTTATGCTGAAGCTTGAGTTTCCGCTGTTTGTTACGTTTTCTGAATGCCTCCATAATGCTTCTTCACGCCTGCCGGGTCATCGACGCGGGTTCCTGAAACGTTTCGAAACTTCTTGACCAGTCCTTTTGTCGTTCGTTGCAGGTTTGGGCAAGAACCTTCACTGCTGTGAGGAAGACATCACGCGCTCTTGGTCATCGATAAGAATCCCTTCCTGTTCATTTTGCCGCTCTGCCAGCATACGAAAATAAACTACGACAGCGTGATAGTAACGATGAGGAGTTTTGTTGGAAAAAATTCAAAAATAGTGGTCACATTGACTAAACTTACTCGATGATGCAATAATTCTTGTTTTTAACTTCTGCTGCACCTTTGTCCTTTTTATATTTCGCTTAATTATCAGCTGATCATTATGCTTTCAGGAAGTACTACCACCATTGCACAGTGCGCAACTTGTTTAGGTACCGATGTAGTTTAGCGGACAGGTAGTCCTCAGGAACCTCGCTTCTTCAGGTTTGCACCTCCATACGTATATGCTTTCTTTCATATTCTTAATGTTATTTGCACGAATATCTTTTGCAGCCTCTAGTCCTTAATAATGCCCAGCTGCACCTTTCAACGACACTTCGTTTCTTTTTTTTTGTTTTTGCATGTGCGGACAACAAAAGCGACTTGGGGCGGAGAAGGCACGAAAACAAAACTCGGGAATAAAAAACGGCACATCTCGAGCAATATTATTTTCTTTATTCTTGAATAAGCGCTGTTCAACGCATTCTGTTCACTGTGAGCAAACTGTCTGGAGGTTGCGGTGGTATCCTGTTTTTTGGCACTAAAGACATCCTCCAGTGTTCCTCTCTCGAGCCTACTGAAGCTACCTCCTGCCCTTTGTCGAGCCGTTCTGAAAACATCAAAAACAAAGACGGAGACAGCAGGTTGTGAGTAATCCAGGACCTTAGACTTCCACGTAATTCCCAATAGTCTCCTGTTATATTATATCTGATGTTTTGTGCGGTGTTTCCTTCCTGCGCTGTTTTGTTACCGATATCTCCACATTTGTTCGCGTCGCAGCGCGGAAGCACCTGTTTTTCAAAATTTGCTGAGGATTTTGAAGCTGCTTCCCGTTTGCGCGCTTTTCTGTCTCAGAAAAGTGGGATCCGTTATTAAGGATTCCAGATAGATGAGCAAATTCAGCTCTTTTTTAGCTCCGTTTACAATATACTTGTTCTCTAGCCCAGTCAAGAAAATGTCGGAATATTCTATTGGTCATCTCGTCGGACTCAACTTTAAGTTTTTGATTGGGGTTCAACAACCGGTGCATAGCCACCAGATGTCAGTTTTATTGTGAAATCTGAAAAGCGGAGCAGGCTCAAATTATTAATATGACCCCAATTTTTTGAGCTTCATAAGAATGTCCGAAGTTTCTGGACAAAAATATTCAATAATAATATATTGTAAGGTATTGTTGTGGGAATATTGAAGGAAATGTTCCATTCTTCCGCTTGCTAGCAAAATGTTTATTTTAGAGTGTTTCCATCACTCGCATCAAGCCCTCATGGCTTCCCGAGGAAACCAATAAGGAAAGCTTTTGACGACAGTAAAAACAGTAGGCAAAAAAATTCAAGCCTGCCGACCGGAGACCTGCCGATCTATTGGTTGCTCTGGTGAAATCTCACATTATATGAAAAAAAAATAGCGTTCGTACACTGGTTTCTGCTCAAAAATGTTTTCGTCCAGTATTACTGGATGCAAAGGAGGTAAGAAAATCAATTCTTAATCTCTCCATACGTGTTAAAAAAAGTAATTCAGGCCAACCAGCTAGGCACGTAGACGCCTGGGTGCGGTAAGTCCCAAGAGCTTTGAATGGGCAGCAGCTTGAAGCATTCTTTGGGCGCTTTCAAGCCATGTATTACAATAAACGATTAATTAAGCAAGAACCATTTCAGGTAAAAGGGTCCTCCTGCCCCTGAAAAAATTAGGAGATGAGGAGCAAAAACACAGTGAAACTTTTCTTTTCAAACAAATTGTCTCGGCATCCTAAGAAATATTGGCACCAACGTGCTTCATTCGTACGCCCCTCCCTGCTCTCCCCCCCGCCCACTTGACTTTTTCGTGTTCAACCTGCGTGACAAAGTCCGAGGTATATGCTTTACAACATGCAAAATTTTCTACGCATGTTTTTCTTGTTTGCTGATACCAAACACTCCTGATGAATATTTTCTCCTTCTTCAAAACAGCCATAAACAAAATGCAAAGTACCGTTTATTCAGGGCTCTCTCACATTTAGATGGACACATCGAGCGCACCTTGCTGAAGGGATAATGGTCAGAATTAACGCAGACAGTGAAAATGGCGCCCTAGTAGAAGGCGCAGGAATAATTTTGACCACCTCGATTCACACTGCATTGCAAACAGTTCTCGATGCCTTACGCCTAGCAAGAATTAGACTGAAAAGTAAAATTTTCGACGGAATATCTTTTCCGGCTTAGGTTCATCAATATAGTAAGCTGCGAAACATCTGCAGACAAAACATTACCTTGCAGAACCAGACGGTGCCGCAGCCGCCGCGGCACTTTCTTTGTGACAGGTGGCAGTTGGTTCGCGCCTTTAATTACATGAAGGGAAGGGATCAAGGTCTCCTGCGTTGTAAAGGATTTGAGATAGAGGGCGGGCATCGACGTGAGGTCCGGGGCTGTGAGTCGCGGTGCCAGGATGTGCAGCGTGTGTGCCGTGTCCGCAGAGCTCGGCACCGTGACTCACGCAGACACACACATCAAGTCGACGCTCACCTCTTCTTTCATCAACTTCACCTACAAAAGATGCAAACCAAGAGGCCTCTGCCACAACCGAAGAAGCCGAGCCGGCTCTGAAACGTTCGGCTTTTTAAATTTGAAAAAAAGTTCTCCTTGAAGATGTCCCGCAGTTTACCATAAGATTTGATTCTTACGGATTAATGAAGCATGCCCTGCCCCTATTACACGTAAACAAAAGATTTCAAGAAAAGATTTATTTGCATATAAGAAATTAACGCTGCCAAATTCAAAATAGTGGCTAACTGCTGTATCGGATCATCGCCGCTACACAAAAGTTTTCGCTATGCTGCAGTAGGACGTTCTTATGGGACAGTTGGTTAATTTTAGAAAGCGGTACGACTAAGAAAATGGGGCTGGAGATGAGACATGGAAATGAAAACGATACCACGGGCGCAGATTTCCCGCTGTGTATTCATCAGCGAAAGCATGTGTTTTATAAAACTGGGATCTAAGCGTGCTGCCATCCTCGTGAGTCGCACAAGAAGTGATACAAGATGAGAAACAGTGATAATGTTTTTTTTTTCATTTTTGTGTGGAGGGGTAAACAAAAAGCAGTAGAAAGCAAAATCGCGTCTTTGCGGCAGGGCCAACGGAAAAGTGATTGCCCGGTTAACTCTAGTCCCCCTCTTAAATTTAATCTGGATTTAAATTGGGATTGATGGGTGTCAACTTCTAGGAAATAGGCATTAGCTCTGTTAAAGCAATGCTATAGCGCACCGAAGGCGGAGGCTCCACCATAGATTTACTATTCAGAATAAGCAAGAAGAAGTACAAAAATTTTAGAGCATTATTACCGTAACATAAGGAATCACCTCAATATCCTCTCTATGATCGTCAGTGATGCAGCGATAATCCAGGATTCTTTAGGTATTTACTAAATGAACGTCGATAATTCAACAACAATAGCATGTGAAAGGAAAATAGCATTTTTGGATATTACAACCTCGTTACTTTTCAGGAAATGTAGGAATATTTGTTCTTTCAAAATATATGAAGAAATCGAGACTTGATGTTTGTCCTCCATTGTCAAAAAATTCAGCAGTGCTCGTCTGAATGTTCCTTGTCCATTCTGTCTTTCGTTCATTTGGACCCTCTCCACCAAGAATTTAACAAATTAGGTTAAACTAAACTTCATGTAGAACCACTGATTAATGGCAAATCAAGAGATTGGGAAATTTCATTTCAACTGGATGGGCGAGTGAACTGTTCCAAAAGCCGAGCAGGGATGCGAAGTTTCAGGAGCGTTGCATTTTACGATCACTAGAAAATTCCTACGAAATAATGCACCTACCCTGAGGGAAGCACAGAAAGATATATTTATTTTTGTAATGCAAAACAAAAGCCAACGAAGTTGTCTACACAAAGGCATTTTCATATACAGAAGAAAAAAACGAATATAGGGTAGATATTTGGGGCACAATATAGGACATGCGGCATGCAGTCACATACGGCGTCTTCACTAGGTACGGCTTAAGACCCGAAGTGTTGCTGGATTTGATTTGGCAAAGACTAAGCGTTGTCTGGAAAAAAGACGCAGGATGTACCGTGATGTGCAAAATAAAGGAAGGGCTTATAAACAATGCAGAAACCAGTGCTCGACGACAGTTGCTTTCAGTGCGGAGTCAGAAGACGTGTTGTCTTCCGAGCCTCGCCTATGTAACCCTTATACCTTGGAGGAGAGAGGCGCTAAGACTTAGTAACACTGCGGAAGGAATGCGATTTGTGAGAACAGGAAGAGGCACTTCGGTGAGACGCCGAGCTTCACAACAAAGGAAGCACTGAAGCACATATCTACGATGGTACACGAAGACAAGTATCCGTATCTAGTGTGCGCTGTTTTCAATACCGTTTTTGTTTTCGTCAATATTGTTGCTTTTTCCTGTGGGGCTTGTGCGAAAGCCTGTTAAGAACAATGATGTCGAGTTCTGCAGTCCTAAACAAAGACTTCCGAAGCGCGAAGGATTACTTTCTCTCGCTGAGAACCTTCACGGGAGATACAGGTGCAGTACGTCTTGAAGAACTTCCGGTAGCCCGAACGAAAGCTTATTCTTCATTCCTTTGCATATCCCAGGCATTCCGTTGGTAAGGCCGTGATATACGTGTTGGAATGTACGAGATTTGCGAAAAGTAACAGTAAAAAAGGACTGTTTTCTTAGCATGTAACGGAGTACTTATGAACCCACTCCAGTTCTAAATCTTTGCAAGGTAATAAGAGCATTAGTACTCGCATTTCGAGGCCTTTCAGTGTTTATGGATTCGTAAGGGTTTTGAATATACGGCTGAAAAGCAAACTCTGTTGCATTGTCATTGTCAATCATGTGAAAGCCATCAGCTTAATCATCATCCCTATCAGCCCTATCATCCCTATCATGCCTTCTGCAGAAGGGCCTCTTCAATGTCCGGTGACAGCTGCGGCCATTCCATCTCCTTGACCTCAATCTCAATTCCTTGACCTCATCCGCCCACCAAAATTTTGGCAGCCTCCTGCTGCGCGTTCGCTCGCTTGTAATCCAGTCCGTTACCCTTAAGGACCATCAGTAATGTTGCCTGCCAATTACATTCCCCTCCTAAGCACAATTCTTGACCTTGATTTTGAGCAGGATGTCATTAACCCACTTTTGCTCCTTGACGCACGTTACCTTCTTCCGCTATCTTAGCGTTGAACCTATCATTTTCCTTTCCATAGATCACTGTGTTGTCCTGAATATAAGTTGAACCTTCTTTTTTAGCTTCTACGTTTCTGTCCCATAGGTGAGTACCGGCAAGATACCGCTGTTATCTACTTTTGATCGCTTTCTGGTCTGGTTTATGGGGTTTAATGTCCCAAAACGGCTCAGGCTATTAGGGACACGACAGTCAAGGGCTCCGGAAATTTCAACCACCTGGGGTTCTTTAACGTGCCCTGACATCTGACGGTGCACAGGCCTCTCATATTTCGCCTCCCTGGAAATGCGACTGTCGCGGAGATGATCGAACCCACGTCTTTCGCGTCAGCAGCCGAGCGCCATAACCACTGAGCTAGCGCGGCGGCTATATATATTTTTATCATGAGAAATATTGTTCAACATTCACTCAATTATTAGAGGCAACCTCCTAAACACGCACCGCCCCTTTCTTATTCTTCTAGTTATTTCATCCACGTTGTACGAATCAGTGGTCGCTACCTGCACTAAGTAGACGTATTCCTCTACCACTTCCTGCGCCTCTCTACCGGTCGTAAACTACTGCTACCTTCCTAGACCGTAGAACATTACTTTGGCTTTCTGCATATTAAACTCCAGCACGACCGTTTTGCTTTCCTTAAAGAAATCATCGATCGCATTTTCAAATTCATCCGCTCTGATACTTACTAAACCAATCTCATCAGCTACCGCAGACAACTCGTGTCCCCAACTATTCCCAGTCACCTACTCTAAACTGGCGGTGAAAAGCAATGGCAGGATCGTGTGTCTGGCTGGCAACCTACCTTGTTAAAAATTTGTTTCTGAGTTTATGGAGGACTGTAGTGGCTGTCCAGCTGTTATACATGTCACAATGCTTGGCATCAATTCTTTTTCGCTCGAAGCAGCATCGAGCGATTGCAAACGTGCTCAAAGAACATTACAAGAACGTCGACTGTGCTGCCAGAGTGTCAGCGATTTTCTTCTTCACAAGGAGGACACCGACAACGAAGGGGGAAAAGAAACGACATGTGCTCTGACAAGGTTATCGTGTTTACGTCCACAAGCTGTTTAAATGCTTCGGAAAAGAAAAAATATAGGCGGAGATTCAAAATACCTTTTGTGAAAGCTCCCATTTTTCCTCTTGTTTACAAATGGGACCCGATTGAAAATGTACCTATTCATTTTTCTGCACATAGAATGCTCTACCATTGCAAATAAACGGAACCAGCGAAAAAAGACGCAACACAAGAACAAAGAAGGCACACACCACAACGCTGGACTTACACCTGATTTATTGCGATGAAGAATTGCTCAATTTAAAAGAATTTTTTTAGCAAAGAATTTTTTTAGCAAAATTTGACTCGATGCTACAGGGCTCTCTGAACGACACACGTGTTGTAAGGGTTTTTAGATATGTTGACGATTTTTTAGTAATTTTGAACTTACCCGAAACTGACCAGCTTACCCTTGTGGCAGACCAGATTTTAAATATTTTTAGCACATGTTCTAAGAACTTGGTCTTAACGCATGAGATTCCTTCTGACAAGACCATTAGGTTCCTGGTTTTAGAATTGACTTTTTTACCCAATCAACACGTGTGCTGGAAATATGCGCCCAGGTCTAAGAAGGCACTGTTGCCGTGTGATTCGGCCCATTCTAAGTTAGTGAAGCGCGGCATTGCAAACTTGTGTTTTTTGAATGCCTTAACGAAGAGTTGCCCTCATGTGATGCAGCAAAGTCTGGCGGAGCAGGTTGAACGGCTACAATGTTCTGGGTTTCCTCCCTCGGTTTTGCTGGCGGTGGCGGAATCCTTGGGGAAAAAACTGAAGTCATCTTCAAAGGCTGCCAGGCCAGTAGAAGTGAAAACAAGAAAGTTGGAAGTCATGCCCTACTTCCACAAGACTTCACATGGTCTGAAAAAAGTGGCTCAGAAGTTTGATGTCACTATGGCATTTTCTGCCTCTTGCAAACTGTCCGGTTTGTGCGCCCAAACGTCTGCAGACCTGCGCAGAACTGGTGTTTGCAAGACCAAACACCAGACTATGTTCACCACATGCGCAGCGGGCGTGGTGTATTCAATCCCATTGTCATGCGGCAAAATCTACATAGGCCAAACCGGAGCATGCTTGAATGAGCGCCTGAGGCAACATCGCACAACTTTGGGCACTGGCACAGGCAGCAATCTAGCCTTGCATGTAAAGGACTGCAAATGTTCTCCTAGTTTTCACACTACCAGCATTATCGGGCGGGGGAAATCTAAACGTGAGCGTGAGCTATTGGAGGCTTTTCTGATCAAAAAAAGCAGAAATGCGTCAGTGAGCCGTCCGTGATTATCACCGAAAAAGAGTGCAAGTTTTTATCATTATAGTAGCCATGTCACCATGTGGTGCGCGAAGTGTATTGTTTGTAGGGTGTGTGCGCAGGCAGGAAATTCTTTTAAATTGAGCAATTCTTCATCGCAATAAATTAGTTGTAAGTCCAGCGTTGTGGTGTGTGCCTTCTTTGTTCTTGTGTTGCGTCTTTTTTCGCTGGTTCCCTTTATTTGCAATATGAACCATCTAGCCCAGCAGTTTGCACTCCTGAGCTCTACCATTGCCATCTAGCGGTATGCCTTCATTGTTAGAATGTTCATTTTTTGCGGGGGCCAGATTCCACAGAATGTTTTACATTCACAGCATCTTTAGGTGATCAGTAAAGGCCAGGGCTTGATTTGTTCGGTCTGTCTCATGCCGTTTAGAGATAGGTTTGCTCAGTTGTGCGCACAACAAAATTCTTTATGGCTACTGATGCTTACTGAAAACAGATTCTATTTTTATAGGGGAGACACTTGTGGCATTTAATTTTCTCTGCTTGTGAGCTGAATAATTTCGAGAAAGTTTATCGTGGTGCAGTTCACCGTGCTACTTTGTAGATGGCGATGCCCGCCAATAGATGTACATCACTCTCGTTTAGAGGGTGTTGTTTTGCGGTTGTGCAGCTTCAGCTGAAAATTCCACTGTCTACTCAAAAACAGTTTCTAAACAATTATTGATGATAATACTGCTGCACCCGAAGCGCTTTTTCCAGTTATATGCCTTATTAATGTATTTACTCTGTATAAACTTTCTATTAGCATTCATAGCAAATTATACATTCAGGTTCACAGAACGGTCAGTAATAACGCAGCCGCCGCCCACGAGAAGTTTACATGCCGTATTTCATCTCAACCTTACATGGTGATTAAAATGCATAGTAATAGCTCATTCATTAGCGAGCAACGCATGCTTCCTGCCTTGGATGCTAGTTCAGTACTTGACTTTCAGCGCATTTTCATAACCGTGGTGTGCCGTCAATGAGCGCAGTCAACGTAGTAGTGAATACGTAAGAATGAATGGATCGAGAACCACTTGTGTCTTTTTTTCAATATACCTAAAACCATAATATTTGTAGTTGACAGCTTTTTCTGCTCAAGGCAGTTCTAGTGTGCATGCTCTTAGAGGTTTTGTTTCGGCATACTCTTGGAATAACTTTTCTATGTTTATGCTACTTGTGTAATAATGATTCGTCCAGCACCTACTTGTTGACCAATTGTTATGCTGATTAAAAAGTGTAAGAGAATAGAGAAATTGTTCTATCCGGATTTTTCTGCCCACACCCTCCCTTGCCTCCTGCTGTTGTTATGGAGCGATGGAAGAGCAGGAGGCTTCAAATGGTGGCGATTTATTTTTTGGGGCAGATCTGCTACTGATGCCACATCCTGCTATTGCAGACGGCGCATTTGTAATTTACCGTAACTCACTGTTTTATTACTATTTTCGCAGGCGCATAACTTTTTGAACGAAGTAACTTCGGCGAGAATCTTCTTCCCCTCCTTATAATAAACTTCAATCAATTTCTTCTTCTGACAATGCACTATTCACTAGATTCTTTTGAAAGAGACTCCTGCAATGTTTTCTTTCCAAACTGGCTGGCTTTTTTACTGAGCCCAGATAAAGCGCAACTTCTGTAGGCGTCTCGTTAAGGAGCAGCTGTTTCAGTTGCACTTATACAAATCGTTTGATTCAAAATCCATTTCACGCCAAGTACTCGATACCTCGCCGGAGTAAGGAGTCAAACTCTGAAGGAGACCGGGGCAGGCAACCACCGTAAATGAGTCTTTGAAAGCAGTTCAACCTCCCCGCTACTTGTTTCGTCCCATCGTAGAAGCGATTCTAAACAGCTCACTAAAAGCTTATATTCGATAAGCGTGTCGCCCGGTTCGATGTCGTTCCCTTTTCTTGCGAAGAACAGTCTCCACAGAAGCGACCGCCTCGACTGACAGCTAGAAAACTTTCATGTGGTGGAAATGAAAGCACGTGACAAGATCCGGACGTTATCTGAAAGCCCTCGGGATGTCACTTAGCCTGAAGTCTTGACAGCCGTCTTTGAAAGCGCTTCCCTGTTGCGTTGTAATTTACTCGCGAAGAAAGCGCCCCGCCAGTAACCTTATTTCAAACAGGACCTCAGGCGCTTCAATACTACGTTTATTAGATTTGTCTGTATACTTACAGAAAGCGCAAACTCCCAGACATTTCACCCGCCTCCACGTTCATTAACTCCTTTCACCTGAAGCATCAATGCTAATTACGTTGCCAGATCTTCTCTACACGGTATATGCTGCCTCGTCCTAACCAAGCCGGATTTTCGTTAATGTGACAGTTACCGATTTTCCACAGGTATTTTCGTGGCTCTGACGGGAACGGTCTTCTGTGAAGAAAATGTTCCTATTGCAGTTGAACTTGTTCGCTCATATCTTTAGCCGTCTGGCGGATCGTGTATGGCAGAAGGATTATATTGGTCGCGGTAATGTAGCTAGTTCGTATTTTTCAATCATGGACATGCACTTCTTGCAAAAGTGCGAAAGTTTATACATTTCGTTCATTCGGACAAAACATTCCATCCGCACTTATTTTATACAGGTCGTGGCAAATCGGAGGATTCTTAAATCGTGCATAATTTTTATGGCTTGGTTAGTTCAGTTCGCTGACATTTTTGAACACGAGAGAAGTAAGTTTTGCTTGAATGTTTTATTATTTGAGAAGATCTGTTTACGTACATGAATAATTCGGTGATATTCACCTAAACTCACTAATAATTTCATAATTGAATTTCGTCTTGACGATGTTTTGCTCTTGCCTTCACCAGCCGAACGATGGCTGCGGGGTGTGATTTGTCTCTAGGTGGCACGAGGCACAAAAAGAAAATCCAGTATAACTGCTGATACTTCGTATATTGTCATTTTATTTCTTCAAGTAGGTTGATTTAATTTTTTGTGGAATAGATGAAGTGCGTATCAGCGCTTATAGTACTATTTATTTCACGTCTAACGTGACACATAGGTCACTTTTTCGCCACAACCATTCTTAGGTTGCTGGAATCAAAACTGAGACAACACAAAAGAGGAAATGAAGTTTATCAGTCATTTACAGTTTGTACGCGAATAGCATGCGGTGGTCTATGTATTCTAACGTCAAATAGACTTTTAAAAAGCAAGCAACTTAAATGGGGTGTCTAAGTCGCTTAGGCGGAGTGTTAAAGGTAACATTCGAAGCATATTACGGGTTTATTTACCATCTGTTAGTGAATGTACGCTTGATATAATACATTCTGAAGCTTAATGCTTTTATTTTCGAGGAGTAACTAATGGTCGTTTATTATTATTATTATACGATATACGCGTTAAATGTTTGTTTCAGTTTGCAACATCAACAAGGTGACACCACGGGAAAAATTGTCTTCGAGACGTCACGCCCAGGAGTCTTAAGCACAACACTTTTTTTTTTCTGTGATGAACGTATGTGGTGGGACGGTGTCTTGCGTACAATTGTTATTTTTATGAACGAAGCATGGAATCCAATCCATCCTGGAGGTGATGCTCATGATATATTTATTATACCTCTTTTCTCCGATTTTGCTACACAAAAAGACGTCAACGGGTTTTCCTAGCGTTGCACACTAAAGAAGTATAATGCTTTAAAACTCGCAAGGGCCTCGTTCGTGGACCGACGACCGATTTGCGTGGCTTATGAACCAAAGCATCCTAACTTCAGCCGGCTTGGCTCTGTCGCGTAAAAATTTTAAAATTTTCCAAACATTTCAGTAGTGGGACAATTCGCATTGCGAAGAGCAGACACTCAGTCGAGTTGTTTCACAGAAGCTCCCGAGCTTATCACTCAGTCGTCACTCTCCTTACTTCGCTGCTTCGGAAATAAAGAAAGTCGAATAAAGTAGTAATTATGTCGAGATGAGCTACAAAAGAAATCGCCTCATATTGTTCCCAGAACACCGTGAATCAGCATAGAAGTAGGCTAAATATTTATTGCGCACTGGTACGCGTCCTGCATCTGTCTTGTTAGGTTTTTGGGAGGCTCTAGTTCATTCATATAGGCAGCACAGAGAAAAAATTTACACCTACGCGCTCTGGTAAGTGCAGTCGCATCCATATTTCAGCACATTCAGGCACAATCGGCGAAGACTCACCGTTTTAGCGTATATGTAAACATAACTTTTACACGCTGGTGTTTTGTGGCCTTGATCGCAAAACATAGCTGTGGCCTTATTTTGCTTTCTTCCTTGCCTTGTCTTATTTCTCAGCGATTTTCTTCGTTCAGGCTGCATGTATTTCTGTTTTAGGAAATGTTTTAAGAAGCCCTCAAAGTTTTGTGGAAACAACTGCGACGTCTACGCATCGCATTCCATCCGTCGTTTCGGCTCCCGCCTCTCCCCTCCCCTCAACGTTGCACCAAAGATAAGCCCGTTACAGATCTGGAGCAAGCTAGCCTTTTTCTGTAAGCTCTCTTTTTGTTCTTACAAACTTTGTATATCTTTAACTGATCGAGTTACACTTCCAAAACTGGAGGGAGTACTTTGAATACTAGATAGAGTTTAACGTTCCAAAAGTGACTTAGGCTATGAGGAGTGCAATAGTGGAGCACTCCGGATAATACCGTCCACATGGGGTTCTTTAACCTGCGCCGTAACCTAACATAACCCATTCCTATAACAGTTCGCCTCCTTAATGTGGCCACCGCCGCCCCGATCGAGCCCGCGTCTTTGGGATCGGCAGTCGAGCATCATAGCCATTTAACCACCATGGCGGCTGCGATAGAGCTTCATCACCGGAAGCGCTTTAGAATGCACCCAAAAATATAATAAAAATGCCCCCTGCACCATACGTCAGCGGTTCACATCATTCTTGGAGGAAATAAATCTTCCGGCCTAATTGCCCTTGTTCACCGCGGCGTTCTTGCCCTCAGGCACGCCAGTAGGGAAGTACATCCGCCATAGTTAAGCAACCATCGGAAGCATCAATCATTCCGGGGAAAGAACGAACTTTTATCGATGAATGTACCGTGCAAAACGTCAAGAGAACAAATCAAGTAAAGGATCTAGCAGCAGGTTAAAAGATATATCGATCGATGTCAGGCATTTTCGGCTACGCATGTTTGCGAACCATCTGTGCGCACTAGCTTCCGCGTTTAATGCGACGCTTTATTTTATATATCAAACAAACTGATCCCACAACTGGCACCTGCTGTTGCAGACGTGCTTGGACGCGGATACGAGCGGCGAGAACCATTTATGCCTCTCCCGTCTGGTTGCTATGACTTTTGCATCTGGACGAGACGAGATGAGTTTCCCAATCCTACACCCGCCACGCTTTTGTATTTTTGGGCCTCGAATGAAGAGGAACTCCGTATATATAGAGCAGACAGCGACGCAGTTCGCGATCGCTGAAGGGAGAGAAGATGGTACGACGTTTGCGTTCCCGGTTTCCAGGTTTTGAAATTTGAAGCTGGTAATCGTTGGAAAGGGATTTTGTGAGCATAACCGATTCCCTCGATGAAGAATCGTAAAGACTCGCTGGGTGGGCACACTTGCAAAAACTGTGGCGGTGAATTCTTGAAATAAATTGGCTTCGCTCTGCAGCGAGACGTCTATATTTTTAGAAGAACGGCAGACTGGGTGACTTGATGGTTATTGGTGGTTACTTAGAAAAAGCGCTATCATATACGGGACACCGAAAAGAGAGGACGCACACTGTGCCGAACTTTCAGGTCTGTTTATTGAATAAAATGTGCATGATATTTATGGTGACACCACGCTCAACCGCGGAAACGCATTGTCAAAACGCTGCATTTGAAACCGATAAAAATCGCCTCAAGACGCAAGTGAGTTTATCACCGAATCTCTCCAACACTTTGTTCTTAGCCAAAAGGCCGAGAACCCATGTATTGTGCGCCGTCAGTGCCCTTAAACGTGGTGGAAATTTCGGGAACCCTCCACTACGGTGTCTCTCACAGCCTTGGTCGCTTTGCCACGTTAAACCCCATAAACAAAACTAAACCGATACTCTCCTCTATGAGGCCAGCTCATTTCTTTTGAAATCAAGGCTACCGAAGTCTGGATAATAGTCACCTGCTTTCCTTGATGCTTATCATGCTTCTGCTAATTATCTGGTATAACAATCACAGGGAACATAAAAAGGCAATGTGCACAATGATCATGAACCTGCTCCACTGGCGTGCACTCGAAGACCGGTTCATTCCTGGTATTTCAACAAGCTTTCAGTGTACAACTTCGTAATAAAGCGACACAACCACTCAACCACTAGCGCAAGCCCGCCGCCGTAACGGTGTGTTAACGTGTGAGATACTAGCGCGCAAGGCCAACGCTGGAGTGCACGAAATGTAGCGGCTGCTCCAGGCATTGTAGCCTCAACTCACCAAAGAAGTGACGCTGTTGCAGACGTCACAGCCAAAACATAAAGCTGGTCATGACGGCACTGAAGAAAAAAAAAAGTTGTAGCTTTCTTCACAGAATTCCTAAGAAAAAATGAATAGGGTGTACCCGCCGCAGTGGCTCAGTAGTTAGCGCGCTACCGAGCCGGAGTACCCGGGCTCGGACCCGACCTCGGCGGCTGCGTTTCTATGGAGGCGGAGCACAAAAGGCGCCCGTGTGCTGTGCGATGTCGGTGCACGTTAAAGATGCCCAGGTGGTCGAAATTATTTCGGAGCCCTCCTCTGCGGCACATTTTCTCTGTGTCGGCTTTCATTCCCACCTTCCTCTCTTCCCCTACGGCGCGCTTGAGGCGTCCATTTAAAGAGAGGCTGTTATTGCGCCATTTCCGTTCCTCAATAACCACTATTTTTTTTTTTAAGTTGACACCCACACATTCCAAAGGACCCCCATATTTCGGAAGCAGGCCTACACCATAAAATGGATTAAGATGGATTGGTGGGTGAATTGAGGTATGTTACCGGGTTGGTTAAAGTGGATTAGTTGCGATGAGTTGTAGCGTAATGTGACATAGCGAGTGGATTATGGTGGCAAAGGAAGTCGGGTTGGTATAATCCCATTTGATTATTTAATGGAAGGTGCTTGAACAGTCAGTCTATCCGATTTTTTATTCTGCCAGTGCTGATTACGTCATGAATTTCTCCCCAAATCAGAGAATTTTGTTTCGGTGGAACCCGGCCGTTTGTGCAATACGACAGCTTAACTACTGTCGCATTAAAAAGAGCCGCGCGCGCACGATGATTTGAGCTAGATGCGCCAGAAGCGATTGGACAGCAGGGGTCGCAACCGTGAATGCCAGATAAGGTTTCAATCTACTTTTCCTGACATGCTCGCGGCTAATCCAGTCGGTGCAGCTAGGTATAGCGTCCCTGTTCGAGTTACGTACTACACTCTCCTGGCCCGGCCTGCTAAAACCGATTTGTTCACGCAGAGCTCAACAGGGATACAAAAGAACAAGAATCGAGCTCCCTGTTCATGCTGAAACCTTATCAAGCATCACCACCGCGGTTAGGGGTTTGCTCGCGGAGCTGCCCGCGTATTAACCTGCCGGTCATGTAGAGTAGTTTCCATTCGGGCGCACTCGTTGGCACTGTAATAAAGGTGAAGCCGCATGAAGCAGTCTAGGGTGGCATCTGCCTAGTGTCAACAGAGGTCATGATCACCAAAATTAAAAAAAAAAACTCAGATCACGAACATAATACTCGGAAGTGAGTTATTTCAGTGCACCTTGTGAGATTGATATTCCTGTTATGCATTTTTGTGCGGTTTTATGTTCCGAAGACTGTTTATTGTGGCATTTCGTACATTTTGTTTCTAAAGTTACATCTGTTCAGTATGTTGATAGACTTGAAGTAAATCGTGTTTTCGAATAAATTTCTCAATTTTGAAGGCCACCTTGCTGTCGACGAATGGAACTTTAATGTAAATGTACTAGAACTGCTGAACCATATCCTAATTTTCGAACAAGAGGTCTACCAGCTGTCTTGAGCGGTAGTGCTTTCATTTTCTGTCGTTACGCTGTGTAAGTAAATGCGAAGCACTGTAACGAAAACTGAGGAACGCGTTACAGCAGTGCTGTTCTTACTGTCCAGTGGCCACTAAATTTTTTTGCAATGCTAGTTTCATAGAATCAAGCCAACTTTACCAATTAAGCGAGAACAAAAGTCGAGGCGTACAATTAAACAGTGATTTAAAGTTTGTAACCCATAATTCATTGCTGACACTCGAGCCATCAATGAGCAGTTATCTGCTCCTTTGTCGGTTTTGTCTACTTCCTAGCACTAGGAACAGCCGCTAAGCGCTCTTAACATGGGACGCGTCGTTTAAAAACCATTAGCGTCTGTTGGACTGCGCAGGGTAATCCTGCTACGCTTTCAGTATAGTGTCGGGTAATGAATGCAAGAGCGCTCATCTGCTCTCTGTGCGAGCATGCAAGCATGAAATCTTCCGCAGCCATCTGACGCAACATTTTTCAATGCCAGCAGCCAAGCAACTTCTGAGAAGTTTCATTCAAGAGAAAGTACATTTTCACCACAGTTCAGTGCAGGACAATGTTCGGGGCATAGCTTATCTGATTTCAAGTGTGTTTCGACGTTATTTGCAACGTTGACACCAGCTGCGGCTCTCAAAGCGCACAGTGTTAAGTTTTTCCTCATTAAGTTGTTTTTGAAGAAGTGGTAGCTGTTCGGTGCCCCGTCGGAAATAAACGTCTTAGAGATTGTCTATCGTAAGCATGCAGCAAACTAGCAGGCCGACTGCCTTAGCTGGAAGGGTTATACGAGCACTGGTAGAGCGGTGCCCCTACAGGTGGCGCGCTAAGGGAAATACAAGTGTCGGGCAGTGATATCAAGAAAGCAAATTTCCGGAGCGGCCGATAGAAGAGAGTGAATTTCATCTACAAAGAGAAAGACTGTGAGGCCAATATATTATCCTTGAGACCGACTGCAATAACGCCTGTTACCTACAGGCTACCACTGCTGCAGCAATATTAAAAATCCAGATATGGAAAGAAAGTAACAGGATACTAGAACATGGGTACTCATCCAAAAGTGGTTGGCCGCTTAGCTTATAGCCTGCCTCTGCTTTCGCTGTGATTAGAAATAGTTAAGGCAGAGAAAAGGGCTTCTCTATTCTGTCTTCCTGGTTATCAGCGGTTAGTATTACTCTTTAAACAGGGAGTGTCCTTAAAGGTGAAGCGTACTAAGGAGCGTAGTTAAAGGTGATGATGTTGGGGATGAGGTTATAGAAATGCAGAAGAAAATTTACAGATAATAGACTACAACCAGCGTAGGAACACACAATGGGTGCAACCCCACTAGAGGAAGAAAGTGGATTAGGCAGAATTTTCTGCTACGTTCCTGTTGGTTAGCTTATATAACTATTGTGCAAACAGGTGCACCAAGAGACAAGTTGAGGATATAATTTGTTGTAAAAATTTGGCGCAGTGAACATGGAGTCATGCTTCGTACCCTAATGAATGCGGATGATTTTGCTATAACAGCTCTTAGCCGGCGAGGTTTATAAATTAAGGTTTATAAATTCAGGTTTATAATTCTGGAGAAGGCTTTCCTTTCAGTGCGCAAAGGTTACGTTTCTTGATACTGAACCAAACCACTGATAAGGTTTGTAATATATGTCCATCAGATACCTAGGCTGATGGAATAGAGCAAAAGAGAGATGTTAATTCAAAAGCATGTTCACAGTACCAGGGCGAAGTTCTGAAGAGATACTGTGGTAATAAAGTTTAGATAATTTGGGTACAACAGGTATTTAGTACTAGGAGGTATTAGAATGGTTAAAGAATGAGGTACGGCTTACATTTCGGAATCCGTTTTGTGTCTCAGGGCACAAGTTCAGTCGGGCCTAGAAATACACCGGGGAGCTGCTGGCATATGAGCCTTAAGTTCTCGTAGCAAAGCCACTACTGTGGCAGTAGGGGGAGGCCGGCAGGGGACGATATGAAGCGGAGTTACAAGAATACAATATTGTACGAAGGAGGCCAGAGTAAACTGGATGAAAGGAGATTTAAAAGTAGGTCGCTAAGCACAAGTAAGTAAATAGCGCTGACTCATAGGGGATCATAAAAGCTAGAAAACGAAAGGGGGAAGTATGTTCCTAACCAGATGAGGGAAGTAAAGAACCTTTAATACCACATAAGAAAACACAGATGGTGAGAATTGAATTGCATCAATCTAAAAATAAGAATGTGTATCTGAATATAAAATGAAAACTCCTATAATAGAAACAATTGCTCTGCAAGATTTCAAGTGGAAACGACCCGCTGTTTTTAAGCGAATCAGGGGTCTCTTGGAACACGAGGCTACAAAAACAAATATAAGCTATTTGATGGAACACGTGCTGTGCGTGGTAAAATTTTAAAACAATTGAACATATTTTGCTAGACAGTCGCACTCACTTTTCATCCTATTATTGACGCAGACACAGTAACTCCCCTTGATACTTAAAGATTTAAAGAAAACGCAGTGAACCTTATTGAATCTGTGGTTGACGTAAGTGAAAGGGATTGTAAGATTCATGGCTTGAAGCCGGGACAGTGACGTAAAGAAAATATTAGCATTCAAAGCTGGTCCAGCACGAAAGTGAATAACATTAAAGGGAGCGCCTAAGCTACGCCTTAAAAGAATGACGGCACATCCGTACCGGGTTAAAGCCTATATATGCAGAATTAGTCATTCGCGACTCCATTGAGAGACCGCTGGGAACCCTGATGCCACTACTTCCACAGCGGTTAAGTGATGGGAATGCGACGGCAGGTTGTGCAATCGGTGGCGCTGTTGTGACCAAGGTTGCCCCTCCCGGGAAATAAATGATGGAATAAAGGCGCTACACTAGGAAAGAGACGACAAAACAAAACGAGGCACACAGGGTGACGTCACCTAGGTTGAATATGCGAGAATTTGTTGCTCACAACGCTGGCCCCGACACCGATGTAGACGACGCCAGATTTTCTGCGCCACAGGTGCCTTAACACAATCGGGTTAAACCTTCCTTTCGTTTTAGGCGGAAGGATTGCTAGATAGCACCTGTAAACTGGACAGATCGTTTATATATATTTAAGGAAAAATTAATACGGCGGCACCCGCAACCATCTCGTTTCAAAGGCACGCTACTAAGGACACATATATCCACCCATCTGTCTTTTTGTGCATCCATCCGTACGTCCATCTACCGATTCGTCCGTCCGTCCATCCGTCCTTCGGTCCGTCGATCCGTTCTTACAGTAATAGATCGCGATTGCGTATTTGTTTTATGCGTATTTGCATATTTGTATTTAGAACATTGTGATTGCGTATTTGTAAAAAGAGAATTTTTCGCCTACTCAGCTTGAACAGCTTAGTAAATTTCGATATACACTTGAAATCCCGAAAAGCTAAAACTTGAATGTGAACAACAAAATTCACTCTTGTAGAAGAATATCACTGACAAATATACACTGAAAGATTCAGCTGCAGCTGAAATATTTTTTATTGTTACAATCAATTTTTTCACTTAAAAGGAATCAAAAGACTCTCAGGAGCGCCGCAGTGGAGGACGCGGCGTTAATTTGCACCACCTCGGCTTTTCTTTTGTCATGAATGGCATTCCTTCATCAGAACTGCCTGGGAGGAACGTCAGAAATCTGTGCTCAAGAGTCCATCACTGCTGCCTCTGAGCACCAGCAAGGTACTGAAATCCAAAAATAAAAATTAACTGTGCTCTGAGGATAACATGAACTACTTTAATAAGAACCTTGTACACACGTTTGACTATATGTTTAATATTCGTTTTTGTATAGCTTCGTTTAATGAGCGGACTCATTTCCCTCGATCACAAGGTTCGCGTCCGAAACCGCAAAGTTGAATATTGGCGGAACCACACGACAAAAAATGTTTGCGATGAGAAACACAGGAGAGCCCTCAAAAAGCCATCCGGCAGTGATTTCAAGGGAAAATGTCGTTCGCGCTGATTCGCTTGCCATTTGGTAGTGATAAACTGCGCACCAGAAACACAGCTACACGAAGTCTAGTAGCCTAATAGAGCGCATGGTCAGAGTGAATTGATACGATATGACGCGCCAGATTAAGTAGCGTCAGCACCATATTTGGCCACTTGGCTGAAGTTCCCGTTTGAACGCGTTTCAGAGCAGCGCATGCTTTACCTGCCTTTTTTTTAATCCTACCAAGTAGATGTTTGTCTCCATTTTTGAGTATTGGAATTTTTCGTTAGTTTTTACATTTTTTGCCCGGTTCCTTCTGAAAAAAAAAATATAACCATGCTCGTTCAGCACCTTATTCATTTAACATATACACTATTCTCCACCCCACGAAGTGTCACATCCATGCAAATGATTTTTCAAGAGTCTTAAAGAGAATAAAAAAATTCGCATGTGCCGTTTTTGTGGTTTTCTTACTTCGGGAACGTTGTTATGGTCATTCGAAACGGTTCTTTTCAAATTCAACCGTCCTTTATAGCATGTTGCGCAAAAAAAAAAAATACCCTGCCTTCTTTAGACTTTTGTTAAGTCAGAGTCATTGAAAACATGAATGAACTGTTATAGCGATATTAGTTTTGCGCGCCAAAATTTACACACCGTAAAGAATGCATTTAGCACTCGTGCTTCCACTGGTTAGTTACCTACGACAAAAGAGGGCCTCTATTTATTGTATGAACTTTCTTGTAGACTTGAAAATTACTAAAGTCTTTATCACATCATGAAAAGGAACAAAATCACGCAGACTGAAGTAACGCACTGAAAATAAATCGTGCCCAATACTTCCCGAATCGCATGAAAACTATTCCGGGCGAAGTTCAGCTCAAAGAATTCTTTAGCTGTCCTCCGAGCTAAAATGCTGAAAGAACAGAATACAAAACGAAGCTACCAAAAATAAAACGAAATGTGAATTGCTTTTTTCTACGATTCAATGTCTTCTTCCTGAACTGTCGCTCGCCCCAATTCCTTGCAAACTTTACCGTCCGTGAGGCTCTTGTAGGGGTTCTCTTTCTGCCCTGTACCGTAGTTTCCTTTCGGCGCAATGCGCCGGAAAATACTTGCTCTTTGCCTGCCGCGAAGTGATTTTGGCGCGTTGTGCTGCGTACGTGAGATTCGTTGCAATGTATTTTGGATTTTCTTATATCCGTTAAAGCATTCTAAGATGCTATCGTCGAGAACAAGGCAGTTTCTGTGCAACAGGACTCTTCTTAGAAGGCGGGAACTGCAAAGAAAGTTTCATGCTCTTTCTACGTTCCATACTTTTGCATTTGTCTTACGGCTCTTGCTAGCTTTTGTTTATGAAATTAAATTTTTTAAAAAAAGTATGTCGGCATTTATATGTTCCCACCCCGATTTTGGCAGAAGGCACGGTAAAAAACTCAACTGGAGTGCAGCTAGCTCAAGCTAGAAGAATTCTTCACAGTCCTCCTCCTCCTTGCTTCAAAGCACACATATAAGCTTTCATTTTTCATGGCTGCTTTTTTACTAAATGCTAACGGCGAAGCCTTCCTTGCCTTCGCAGACAAGGCTACTCGGTTGGAATAGTTGTCTTTCGGGCCTAGCGCATATGCTGTTAGGCAAGGCGTTCTATATTTTTCTTTCGCGTGTGAGCGTCAATCGCGCTAATGTTCGTCTTAATGACAGGTACCTCAGCTAGCCATCATCTCGGCTGCGTAGTCTACGAACCTCATCTCGGCGTGTCAACAACCTCGAGCAACATTGTCATCCCTGGAGTCCCAGCAGCTGCTCTTTGTAATGTACTTGAACAATTTCTTAGCGTTCATGGCGCCGTATACAGTCTCAGCGCCTTCGACGAACAGACAGTCACAACGTGCCAGACACCGCTATTGCCGAATCTGAAGATGTATCGTTAGCCCCTTAAACCTGAGCCGCTGACCTTAGTGCTCACTCGTAAGGTTGAGCTCACAACGTACTATGATTCCTCTTGCCAGCTAACCTTACGCTTTAGCGTTTTCAAATCACCTTCTAGCTCGTGTGCCTTATAACACCGTCGACACCCTCAGCGAGTGCATTTCCGCCCTGGATGACGGTTAAAGGATTCTCTATTTCATCGGCGGGCCCGCACGATCTTCGGCTGTCCCTTCTATGCGTATTTGACCTGTCATTACCGCTGCAACCGAATCATTGCTCCTGCGGCTCCCACTTAACAAAGGATCTCTGTGGCTCACCTCACGCCTTGCTCAGCCCGCTGCCCAGAACTCGCCCAGTGCTCAACCCTCGAAGAAGAGGATGCCGCAGGAGCACGCAGTACCGCCTATGTAATAAATTGTGGGAGTTCAACACCTGACTCCGACTGTGATGGTTTGTCTTTACTGTACATTTGACAACATAAATTTGTAACCCAATGATGCTGTTCGAAAGAGCTGTTTCAGCGAAAGAGCTGTTTCACTTCTTGATTGCTTGTTTATCGTAAAATGGAAGTAATGAACCCACCATTCCTCGTCTGTGATAATAGGTTATATATGCATGTTGATTGGGAACCGTGGGGATAAGTGTTGATAGAGAATGCCTAACTAATTTGCAATTCGCTGATGACATTGCCTTGCTAAGTCACTCAGTACATGAACTGCAAAGCATGATAAATGAGTTAGACAGGCAGAGCAGAATATTAGGTCTTAAAATGAACATGCCGAAAGCCAAAGTAATGTTGAGCAGTCTCGCAAGGAAACAGCTTCTTGTCGCAACCAATTGTGAAGCTATTGGTTGCGAAGTGCTGGAAGTAGTAAGGGAATATGTCTACTTAGGGCAGGTAGTGATCGCTGATCCAGGTCAGGAGAGGGAAAGAACTAGAAGAATAAGAATGTGGTTGAGCGCATATTTCAGGTTTTCTGCGGTCATGATTGGCAGTTTACCAATATCCCCAAAGAGAAAAGCATACAACAGCTTTATCTTACCGGCACTCACATGAGGGGTAGAAACGTTGAGACTAAGTTGAGGACTAAGCAGCGATCTATGCAAAGTAAAATGATAAGTGAGATGTTAAGAGACCGGAAGAGGACAGAGTAGGCGAGGGAACACACGTGCGTTAAGGACATCCTAGTCGAAAGCAAGAGGAAAAAATTGGGCTCAGGGCATGTTATGCAAACGCAGGATAACCGTTGGTCCTTAAGGGTAAAGGAGTGGATTCCAAGAGAAGGCAAGCGTAGCAGGGGGCGGCAGAGAGTTAGGTGGGCGCATGAGATTAGGAAGTTTGCGGGGATAGGGTGGCCGCAGATGGCAAAGGACAGCGTTAATTGGAGAGACATGGGAGAGGCCTTTGCCCTGCAGTGGGCGCAGTCAGGCTGACGACGATGATGATGATGATGATGTATTCATTTCCTTCATCTTTCAAGCTATGTAACAGCACCTCACATACATCAAAATGACGTTCTGGCAGGTGGTCGTCACAAGTCCAGGATATCAGAACAAACGTTTCGAGATTCCACTGCTGCCGGCACTTGGCCCCACAATACTAAATATAAGCGCGGGAATAGCAATTGTATAGTAAATCCTCGTGACTGTGTGCGGCCGGTGGCATGAATGCTACTTCTTCCCCTGTTGCTGTTGCTCCCACTCTTCGTTCTCGCTTCAAAATATTACCTTTAAAATCCTTCCTACGCTGTAATAATAGTTACCACGTTGCTGAGCGCCAGAAACATATCCAGGCTACAGCCGGACTGCAGCGCCACGAAGTCTCTTTGGCATGGGCCGGCGTGTTCTTTATTTTCCTCTTCTTAACATGACTTCGCAATTAGGCGCAAACCAAGAGCGCCGATTCACATTCCCCTAAATTTTCTACACAACCTCCACCCCACAGTCAATCTTAGCATACACCCGCACTGAAATGAAAACGTTCCCCTATACCGTACAACCTGTAGGCGTGCAAACTGAATCTGATTGACCCTATCCCCCAATTCCCACCCCTGCCCCAAGGCAAAACTGTGCTGTCCGACTCGGGCCTTCAGGATGGGCAAACCTGGGGTACCGGGCCAGGTTGACGGCAGCCGATGCGGAGTGCACAGGACGGAGGGCCCCTCCTAGACGTGGAAAACGTGTCTTTACTAAAGCCAATAAATATTTTCGCTAAGCATCTCCCTTAAGCACCAACCGGCAGCTCTACCAACAAAGGACAACAATGACTCCATAAAATTTTTATTGCCAAAACAGCCATCTGAGAAGATTTTGTGCACAGTTAGTGAAAGTTACAAAAGGCGGATGAAATGCGCGGTAAACCATGGGGTGAAAGCCAAAGGTTTCATAGTAAACTTGAGAGTTGAGTTTTCAATTTAAGGCGGGTAGCTCGAAAAATGTCAAATAGCTTTTTTTTTGTTCCTTCAAAACTTGGCTGTAAAGAGTTCACAAGCGTCCAAGGCCGATATCAGCACTGTGCTATTATAGTTACATCTCCAGTGAATATATCTGCATAGCTAGGTCACGAAAAAAATTGACAAACCAGAGAATCCACACAGATGGCGACAACCACACGCACCACTCGGAGGAATGTCTCTTGGTGGCGCTGGCTTGCGTTGGTTTCTTGTTTGCGCTGGTTTCTTGTGCACCAACCAGCCGAAACCAAAGTTCTGTTTACTTCTATTGAGCTGAAACCAAGTTCTATTTGCCAGCTTTAAGTGGGATACCGGCTTGAAAGTATGGAAGAATTTTAGTGCCTTAGCCAAACGCTCATCTGGCATTCGTGACCATGAGCACAACCATTCGGGACACAACTATTAGAACGTAATATATGAACTTTAATCACTGAGATTAGCGTCGTAATAAAAAGAAGTAAACTTCTAAGGTTTATCTACTAGTCGCATGGCAGCAAATAAGGGGCGCAAATTGGAAGGCAACCGCGGTGTGTGTGTTACTCTAGTAACCATTGTAAACATTCTTTTTCAGGTATGCTCAACTGGGAGAGTTGTAGCATTTACAATTTTCGAAGCGTGCCGCGAAAAAACGAGGACACAGAAGAAGGCAGAGACACGGCACAAGCGCTTTCCCACACGACACGAGAAAGCACCCGTGTCGTGTCTGTGCCTTCGACTGCTGCTCGTTCTTTTTTTTTTTACGCTACGTACGTTTCTGAAAATGGATTCTTTTTCGCTTTGGTGAAATGAGAAATGGCAATCCATTTTGAAGGGCAATGACTTGCACTTCTTTTTTTTCTGAAATATCTGTAACCCCACTCCTTGTGCAATACCTCAAGAAGGAGGTCATTAAGGAAATGAAAGTGAAGTGAAAGGATAGTAGGTGCAATAGTTAGGTTTCAGCGCACGGAAGGCCTTTAAATATTCCTTTATGTTTGAGCTCCTTCTTATAGACCAATTTTCCTGCCATTGCGGGGACTTTTATGTTTCAGAGATTTCAAGTCCATCGGCTGTTCTTTGACAACGGTAGGTCCTACCTGTGTTAAATCCAAACACGCCAAGGCTCTTCAGACGAAGATAAAACAGCATGACAGCTATTAAGACGCTCCTTAATATCACGCGTGATAACTCTGCGGGTATTACAAGTTTCGCTCCCTGGAAAAAAAACAAACAAATAAAGCTTCATATCTATCCTCTAAGCCCATGTTGAACTATGAATACGGCAATGTGAAGACTACCGCTAGATTACACTCACAAAAAGGTTTTACGTACAAAAAATTTCCTGCTTCTCCCTGAAACTATTTTCAACATATAATACAAAAAATCTGGATTTGTTTGGGATGCATCCTCACTATGAATGATTTATGAAAGAGAAGAAAGAGTAAATGATTTCATTACGGTTTATAAATGTACAGTAAAGTGGAAAAACGTAACACACTGCCCGCAGACGTTGTTCCGTGCAATAAATCTTTGAGATAAACTGCATGAACGTGGTTTAAGAACAAGTGGTTCTGAACACAGAACTTACATTTCAGCGAGAAGCAAAACTGCGTCATTAAAAGCCAGATGGAGGAGTGGCACAGAAAGAAATATAATTCCATGCAAAAAAAAAAGCTTCAGGCTCGCAGAAAGTGGAATAAAAAATCGCGAAATCTTGAACCGAATAAGCAACTAGAGGTTAACGCTGGTATTATTGCGAGGGGCCAGAACATTCTTGGAGAAAAACGGAGCGTGGAATCGAGAACTTGGAAGCGGCACGTTAGCAGTTTCCAAACTATTTAATTAATGGTTACGCCGAGCGCATGTTCTTGAACGACACTTCAGATGGACAAGCATTAATGATTTCGTGCGTAACCAATGTGCCCCTTATCAATTTACGCTTATTCAAAACGAAAAGTTTGAATATTTTGCACATTAAAAACAGCGAGACGTTTACTAGTCCTGAGTTTGTTCTGCTGAGTTCGAAAGGCAGCGAACAGTCCAGGGCAAACTATTAGTTATTGTTGCAGTTCACTGGACGATAGCAACAGGGCGCCATGCATATTTCATGCACAAACGCTTGCACACGCGCATTCTTGTGTTTCTCTGCTACGCGGAGCCCTTTCTGGCCGCATATTCTGAACCCCAAATAAAGCCGGAGTACATTGTTTTTACTTATTCCAGACAGTTGCAAGCCTCATCTTTTTCCTTGAAAGTAACAGCTTCCGCACTCACTTTCTCGGTATCCTTTCATTAGTTTGCGCTCGGTTAAAGTAACGGGCGTACGAGCATGCCTCCATTTTTAGCGGCTATTAATGAAATGTTGCTAAGAAGCAGGCGAAAGTGACTGATTTGAAATCAGAGTGGGTAACTCAGGCGCCACACAGATGTTTCTCGTAGACTTAATAGTGCGTGCCTTTATTTACAATTATTTCTTCTAAGTTTGAAGCACACGCCTATTTTACGCATAGGTCCGATTTCCATCCACTGATTTTAGCGTCTAGTTGATTATTGCTAGGCTTTAGGTCTTCCAGAAAAACAAATTAAATTTTTCACGATGTAGGTAACACAACTCTTTCTCCGTAAGGACATATATTTATAATAAATTTTAGACGATGGCTCCACAAAGCCGTTCAAGTGCATGAACAGGGTACATACATCATCCATCATACTGAACGTGCAGCGGAGAAAAAAGTCATGCGAACGCTTTAACGCTACCGAGCGCTCTCCTTTACTAGCTGACTTCAAAGCTCATCTTGATGACTTGCCCACAATGGGCATGGTGTGGAAGGTGCCCACTATTACGTCCAGCGCCGCCTATTATGTGAGCTAAGCTTTAAGGCTTTTGTGGCCGTTTGTTATATAGGCTATGTAATATAATATAGTATTGCGTTTGACAAGCTAAATGATTAAACGGTTTTAACATTTAACTACTCAGCACTCTGACGCAGCTAGTGAGGTTGAAATACAATAAAATTGTTTTCGTAAAAGTCGCAGAAATTAGCTGGCTGTAAGCAGTCAGCGATGGATCACCATAATTTCTTCAACCATAGTATTGCTTTCCTAATACGTTTTGCGTCGATCAAGGCCAAGATCCATTATTTACCTACTGACACTTCGTGCCTTGCTGGTGCTTGCTTCGTGGTTTGCGACGCTAAATGTCACCACATCGTAACAATGTCCTGTCTTTGGCCATCAGCTCGTACACCGCCTTTTCAGCGCTGAATGTGAATTTGTGCTTTTGCATTCGCGTAACGCCAGTTCCTAATTCATTCGGAATGTGCAAAAAATAAGCAGGGTGGGTACATGTGCTCTTATTTTCCTCTTGACGCAGAGGCTCACGAGGAATGATTGTATATGCTTTTATTTTTCAGGCAGTGGCATCATAGCCCCATTGGGTTCTTCACCTGGAATCGATGTGATGCGCAGAGCATTGGATTCGATCGAGCTATCATCGTGTTCACTGCATCTCACCTATACTTATACGCGCTCTTTCCTTCTTCGCTTCAGCCTAACCAGCGTATATAAAAGGACCATATTTGGAGAGGAAGCACGAAAGGCTGCGCAGAATTTCATTTCGCAAAGGTAACAACAAAACAAAACTTTTTCGTTTCTCATAGCGAATGGAAACTCAAACCTGAAATATGACAAGAAAGGAAGGGAACTTTTATTGTTGCACTTGGTTTCCGAAAATCATATCACACCTGGCTTGTACTCGGGGTTTGATAATAGAAAGTTTTAGCTGAGGGTTTTTACGGCCAGCGGAGAGGAGCGGACGAGCGCAGACGCCACTGCGCATGCGCACATCGCCGGGCCGGCCAGCATTTTTACGGCGCGAAGCTTACGCCCGCTGTGGAGCCCTCTCCAGCGGAGCGGTAGGCAGCGCGCGAGCGTGCGTAAGAGCGCGCGGGCGCGTATGGGCATTCAAGATGGCAGCCTCTTCTGTACATCTAAAACGCAACATTTACCCAATAAATAACTAAAAACACAGAATCTACCTTTACTAAATAGTTTCAGCGCATTATTAGCTGGCTTAATTGATATTCTTTTCACTCTAACTCGAATTGGGACCTATAGGTGGAGCAGCAGAGCAATTCGACTCTAGTCCGCTCGAGAAGACGGGCGATCTGCCCGGCTAAAACTTTTCTCACGCGCGTCTCCGCTTGTGTATCCGCTCGCCCTCTCCGCCCCGCTGGCCGTAAAAACGCTCAGCCAAAACTGCCTAATCATTGCACAGCGTTTACCCTAGTTCATGTGATCAGGGTTTGGTGGAGCAGCCAGTAAGGACTGTACTGTGAATAAATTATTCTTTTGAAAGCACTACTACTGCCGGTAAGGCTCTCTTAATAGTGGAGCGATGGGTACAATAGTGTGGTGTTTTAGGCTGTAGTGGGCGTTCCATGTGTGCAATAGTCTGCTATCAATCACCTACGACTCCCGCGTGCTCTGTAAATGAGACGTGGCCGTGTTTACACCCTTAGTGAGATTTGTCATCCAGTGTGCTAGATGTTCGATGTTAGTGGGGGCTTTGGTACTGAGGTTGCGGAACCAATCTAGCTTTATCAAGGACGTTGCAGTGTAAACTGTAAACTTAATGAAATCGAGTCTAAAGGAAAAAAACATAACGAAGCCACTTTAGCCCTTGCAAAGGTATATCCTGTGTCTTATGCTCAAACAGCTGTGCCCAAAAGGCTCAGAATCGAAAAAGCAGACGCCACGTATAGCCGGTTGGAGAAAAAGCCAAAAATCTTATTTTTGTTTTATACTCATAGTATATTTACTTCACAAGGAAAACCAGTCCTGTTAAAAGGCCTCTTGTCTTGCTTTCAGCGCAAAAAAATGTTAACCGCAGACACAGAACATGCGCTTGACGTGTTCAAAGAATAAATCATCACACTATCATCAAAGAATAAATCATCAATCAAACTATCAGTTCTCGGAAACCATGACATTCCTGTACCCCCTCCGCCCCCACCGTTTGGCTTTCTCTAAACTCGAGCCACCCCCCCCCCCTGCCTTGTCCTTCCTTGGAAATGCCCCCCCCCCCCCCCCCCCCCCTTTCTTTCTCTTTCCAGTGCCAGCCTATTTTCTTTGCCTTGTTCTCATTTCCCTGTACCACGCTGACTAATCCTCTTATCTGAGTTTTTCAGGTCCACCCAGCGCCTCCCCCTCCCCTGTCGCAGCCCCTTCAAAGCCTTTGTTCATTACACACCCCCGGGATATAAGTTTTTCCACTATTGCAGCTTAACGAATCAAGATTCACCTCCCTCCCCTTCCTGACACGCATCCCCTCTCACACCACTTTGCTTCCCCAGCCCCGGGGCCTTCCTCCTCGGAGCGAAGACCCTATTTAATCCCTGCCAATGATGAACGCTTTGTCCAGACGAAGACAAGTCCCCTTGTCGAAACGTTGGCTCAAGCAACCTGAGGTTTTCCCCTCCCTTGTTCATTTTGTGATCACCGAGGACCATATACCACACTCTCTCTCTACCATGGTCACCAAAATAACTGTAATTTACGAAAACTCGCTAAAAAATAATTCTCCTGAATGTCAACTGAATAAGTGGTAAGTCACAGCGCTGAAGATCAGGGGTTTGTGAATAGATGGCTGCGAGCAAGCTATCTTTACGGGTGAGGCTAGAGTAGCTTAACTTAAAGCACTCCGCGATTTTTCTTTTCAAAATGCCTTACGTGTAGCACCTAGACTGGCTGTTTTCCTTTCACAGTTAGTCTAGTATTATTCTCTCACGAACATTTCTATGGCATACACTGAAGCCCGCCTGATAACGGAATCCCATGGCGACGAAGCCGTGGCTCATTTATGAGAGCGCACTCCGCCTTTAGTTGGAGGTGCTTTCTTCGGCACGATTTCTTCAATACACCCTTTCCGAGACGCACGATTATTTGAATTTTTTTTTTTCGAATACCTGAAAAACCATTGATCAGTTTCATAGATTGAATTTTCTACGCCTAACTTCGATATACACGTACTCTGTGTCAGCGGCGCTCAGAAACTCCGTACAAAAGGGAAGGAATTGGGACGGGGTGCATCTTCATTAGCGGGTGAGCTGCGCGCATCAAAGTGCTACCCGCATCGTTTCAACTCCATGTTTTTCAGTGCCTTGTGAAGATTCAAGAGCACCACTGAGGGGGACAAAATATTCTTCAGAAAAGAGGAGTACCATTCGAACACAAGAATGCTTACTCTACAGTTCCGGAAAAAGAAGTCCATCGTAGAAAACGAGGTCAATTCACATTGGTAGCGAAGCGCAGGTTTGATAGGGGTCTTGAACCAAGTGCCAGCGACATTAACTGGAAAATGGAACTGAAGTGCCATAATTGTCGGTGAGGACGACAGAAATGGGAGCAAAAATAGTTGGTTCTATTTATATATGATTTATGATAATTTAAAACATGATTTTAATTATTAGTTTTAAAAAGGTTTTAGTTGCGTACGTTTGGTGGTAAATGATCCCACTCTATATAAAAAAAAATTATGTTTGAGTTACGTCACTGCACCGGCTCGACTATTCTAAGGCGTGCTTGCCGCTGGCCGCCGGCATAGTTCATCTCGTGACTTGTTGCTGGTGGCTGCTCGCCTTTTATCAGTGTGAATTTTCCGTTCTTAGTTACTTTTTTTCCTCGTGCTCCGTTCTTATCAGCTACGTGTGCGCATTTTTCTGCCATGCAAGCCACAGTTCCGTTCGCATGGTTTTGACGCTGATGCCTTCGGAAAGACAGCGTGGTTCGAGACAAAGACCGCACAGCACGCGAAGCACCGGAGCTCCGTCGGAAAGCGTCAAGTGAGAACTGCTCTGCTGGCATCGTATTTGAACGGTAGGCTGTTATAACTGCTTTCTTACTGCGTTATGCTGTTACCACTGATTGTCTATACCAACTAGAAAGGTGTCTTATCGCGCGTATGTGAGAGGCGTCAGGTGTGACTTTCGGTTGATCGCTTGATAGTCTCGCAAAAAAGCACATGTTTCGTAGTGAATTTCGTGTTAGTTCCTGACACCTGCCGAGGGGCTGAATGGTGGTGCTTTGTATTGGCAGTACTTTTATTTGCTTTCATGCTAAGAAACGCTACGATCAACGTAATATGGCAGCAATTTGAAGTATACATATGCTTTATACGCCTCTGTATTTTGCGAACGTTTTGAATGCGGAAAAATGTATGCCATTTTCATTGCAACTATGAAGTGAATGATGCCTTGAAAGTTTACGCTGCACACCTACTAGTGAGCACTGACAATTGCAAATTAGAAGGATTTTGCGCGCATCAGTTGAGTTTTGCAGATGTTATGTTGGTGGGATATTGCCTTTTTTATTGCTTTATAGTCATACATCAAAGAAGAGAGCGTGGCGTTTCAGATGTAATGGCCCTTTACAAAATCTCAGAACGTCGTGTACTGTTTCTATTTGGGTGTTAGGCATGGAGCAGTCTCTTATGAAGTCACTTCTTTTGTTCTTCCTTAGTAGTCTCCTGGAGTATGTGGTAGTTGCTTGAACGTTTCCAAGGTCATTATTCGTATTTGTTCAGGTTTCCCTACACCCCTCGCTTTCTCATTCTGTGAGAGCTTGACTCTCTGTTTCATCCGGTCTGCATAGGTTTTCATCGTATTGATAAATATATCGCAAGCCCAGTCACCACCACCCGACCGGCCCCATGCAGCCTCTACCTTGCCCATCCAGGCCTTTTGACCGGGTTGGCATTGACCTGTACGGACCGCTTCCCTACACGGCTGTAGGACACCGCTGGATCATTGTCGCGGTCGATCATTTGACACGGTACGCCGAAACCGCTGCCCTTCCCTCTGCTACGGCGCGGGATGTTGCAGCCTTCCTCCTGCACCGCTTCATACTTCGCCACGGAGCGCCACGTGAACTTCTGAGCGACAGTGGACGTGTTTTCCGGTCCGAAGTCGTTCCATCCCTTCTACAGCAATGCCACATTACTCATCGCACCACGACTGCTTACCACCCGCAGACTAACGGGCTGACTGAACGCTTTAATCGTACGTTAGGTGACATGCTGTCAATGTACTACATGGCCGCGGACCATTCCAACTGGGACGCCGTACTACCCTATGTCACTTACGCTTACAACACTGCCATTCAGAACACAACTGGTTTTTCACCATTTTTCCTGCTCTACGGGCGTGAACCTTCGTCCCCACTTGACACCATTCTTTCTTACCGGCCCGATTCCTCGGAATCCACAACTGTTTCCGCAGCCTCTCTCCACGCTGAGGAGTGCCGGCAGCTCGCTCGGGCGTTCACATCCGCCGACCAGTGACGCCAAAAATACCGCTTCGGCAGCACGCATGATAATGACACTTTTCTACCACAGTCCCTTGCTTGGCTCCGTGTTCCTCCTGCCTCACCTGGCCTCTCATCCAAGCTGCTTCCGAAGTACCATGGGCCCTACCGGGTCCTGGACCGTACTTCCTCGGTTACCTACATCATCGAGCCTGTAACGCCTTCGCCAGATCACCGACGACGTGGGCGCGAGACAGTCCATATGTCTCGCTTGAAGCCACATTACGACCCATGCGTATTGACGTCCCCTTAAGTCGCCAGGATGGCTCTTTTTTCCCCGGGGGGCCGACTGTAAAGAAGAAGACGATCAGCGCCCGCAGTGGGATCGCAAACGCCTAGCGCGAGACGAGAGCGCTGGCTGTTAGAGCCTGGACGTGCGATTTTGTTGCTCCACCTGGTCGCCCCGGTCAAGCACCTTTTTCCAGTAAAGCCCGTTACAATATGTCATTCATATGATTTAAAAGGCAGCCGTAATTTCACTGGGAAAGTGCAACGCTACTTACAGCACTCTGATGCCATTTTTGATAAGCAGACTGTTAGCGTGTTCTCTGCACATGCAACTTGTCCGCAGGGTTAGTCCAGCCACTTTTTATTGCGTCCCTATTCTGAGTGTGAGCTTGCGTTTTTAAAGAATAAGCCGATTTTTATAAAAATTTGCACTGATGTCTGTTTATGTGAGCCAAACTCCATCAGCGCTATTCTGTCACAACGTTTTGGTGACAAAAAAAAGTGTGCAGAAAAACAGCTCCCAAACAAGAAGCTACAAATACACATACAACCTCTACTACGGCGACGCTCATAGCCTGAGTTACTGTGGGGTCTCAACCCTATTCGACAAAAAAAAAAAAACATATCTAAAAGTTCAGCTTTCGGGCTTTAAAAGAAATACTTGGCCCAATTGTTAGTATAACAACTTGCAATTCGGAGTGATACACGAGGACAGGGCAAAGTACAAAAGCACAAAGAGAACTGACTACCGAAAAATGGTGGTGTCGGCACTCACAGTGTCATTTTCACCCTTGTGTCATGTGTCGCAGGGAGCCTCGAGGCGTTCTAATTTTAATTTTTATCGATAAAAATACGTTGCTACGACGGCAAAAATTTTGTTTTTTTAGTTAAGACGGGACAGTTTAGTTCGCCTCACCCTTCGAAGATGGCGGTGGCTCCGCACCATTACCGGCCATGCTTTGAAAGCATGGGCTTTTATACAAGCTGCGCTACCATTATACTCCTGTATTTTAGAACAACCGTAGAATCAGTATTGAAAGGTGCAGGGATAGCTGAACCACCTGCGAGAGAATCGTTTCGCCTAAACAAGGTCGGTTGGTTGAATTCCACCAGGACATTGTAGAAATCATTGAGGAGCTGTCCTGTTTACATGTCACAGTCGCGCACTCTAGTGTACTTGTCTATCTGGTGCACATTGGATACATTTCTCTAGGTCGGTTACGGCGTCAGTGTCCCTCCGTGGGTACGGCCGGATTTGTAGAGTCATGTCCTTGATACCTAAAAGATGATATCAAGAGGCTTGGAGTGCAGAAGTAAACGTGGGTTCAATTACAAAACAGTTGTGAAAATGTCATCGCGTTGTACCTGACTATGCGCTTACTTCATCCGGCAGTACGCTATGAAACAAATTTATCAATAAAAGTGCAGACTTCACATTTCCTGACACATCTATGCTTTCATTATGAATAATCCTTCATCATTATCTTAAATATGTAAGGTCAACAAGCTCTCGTTAGCAACGTTTGTTTTTATTAAATCTTAGTTTCCGATCGGCACTGTGATATTTTATATAGTTTTTTTCTTGCTTATTGGGCTAACTAGCCCGCCTCAATGCGACATTGATATCGGCACTCCTAGTTAACTGCCGAGTAATAGTTGCCTACGGTCTCACTACACACGTTCGCAGAAAGCGATGATTATCTTAGGTGCAAGCAGACTAATTGTCTGTTTTGCTTCTCTTGCAACGACTTCTCTTTCCCGCTTTCGTTAGATACTAATTTAATCATGTTTTGTCCACGGCACCGCTTAGCTGCTGACATCAAGTTGTCCACTTCGGTTTGGGCACAATTCCCAGTCTTCCCACATCCCCGAGTACACTCAGATGAGTGTCCTGAGGCAGCACTATACGGCACGCGAGTTTTCCTAACAAGTTGGACTCCCTGGAAGAACTCCAAGATAAATAAAGACAAGCACTAACCACTGCAGCTGAGCGTCGGGGCCTGATTGGGAGGGCAAACTGGAACCCGAAGGCATTCAGGGAAGATTTCCAACTTCTGCCTAACTGCATTCGCACGGTACTGAGCAAATAGATATCAGTGGCATGTTCCCTGAGGCTTATTGAACGCCCCCCCCCCCCCCCCCCTGCCTTTTCCTGTCCAGTTTCTTCTGTTTACATTCTTTGTTCAGTGCCTCTCTTTCACCTTGTGTTTTCTGTGCATCATGTGCGGCATTTCTGCATTAGCTTGGAATATATTTTTGTTATTGGCGCGCGGACTTCCTCCATTTCCTCAAGCAAATGAAACCAGAATGCGACTCAGTGCGGAAAGGTGCAATTGGGAACAATAACTATAAATGCATTCGCTGTCCTGAAAACACTTCGCACTTAAAATGATAGATGACATGTGGCTACACTGCTTATTCCATCCACGAATGCGCAAAAAAATGCGTCCGCCAGCGGCTGCCTTTATGGAGAGTGCCTGTGTTCATCATGCTGTAAATTTCCCCGTAGTTGTTTGTTTTTGAGAAACAGTGCCTTTTCTAACATAAATTAATATGTTGTAACTTGTTGGAATCTGACATATTTTTTCTGCGTGCAATGAAATTTGGCGTCTAAACATCTCACAGGAGCCTACTAAATATAACACATCAGTTTTGTTATTTTGTGACGTGCAACGCAGGCACGAAGGACACGTGCACAACGAAGAAAATGGCGAAATGAAACAGCAGTAAAATTGGCTTGAAAATTGGCTTTTGAGGAAAAGAAATGGCGCAGTATCTGTCTCACATACTCTGTGGTCACCCTAACCGCGCCGTAAGGGAATGGAGGAAGGTGGGAGTGAAAGAAGATTGAGAGAAAGTGGAGACCTAGTTGGAGGCTTCGAAACAATTTCAACCACCTGGAGATCGTTGACGCGCACTGACTTCGCTCAGCACCTGCGCCTTTGCGTTTCGCCTCCGAACCCTGCTGCCCCGACTCAGCAGCCGAGCGCTCTAACCACTTAGCCACCGCGGCGGGTACATAGCTGTCACTTGCGATTTTATTTGCAGTAGCACCAATCCGTTCCATGCTTCTTTCTTCTTACTATTGCCCGGTCTCTTCCAGCTCTGCAAACGACGGTACTAGCTGCAGCCATATAGCCCAGATCAAGCAAACGGCACACTGGGCCAGTTGGCAGACTTCTGTCAGTGCAGCCATGCGCTGAACAGGTTCGAATGTGAAGAAATACGCTCAGAAACAATAATACCGCAGAATTCTTGAGGTCAAGTGCCCATTTTAAACTTCGAACTAAAGGCGACGCACATGAGCATACCATTTTAATTCTCTTTCTCTCATGGAAGGGTGCTTCAAAATTAAACATCGAACGCACTCCTAAACGCGCCGCGGTGGCTCGGTGGTTAAGGCACTCGTCTACCGAGCCGGAGTACCCAGGTCCGAAACCGACCGCGGCGGTCACGTTTCAATAAACGCAAAAGGCGCCCGTGTGCTGTACGGTGTCAGTGCACGTTAAAGATCCCCAGGTGACCGAAATTATTCCGGAGACCTCCACTACGGCTCCTAATTCTCTCTTTCTCCTTTCACTCCCACCTTCCTCTTTTCTCTTTCGGCACGGTTCGGGTGTCCGCCGCGATATTTGAGACAGATACTATTTCTTTCCTCAAAAAATAATTACCAATTTTCCAACGCATTCCTAATAGGTGTATCACTGTCTATTCTGAAACAAACACTTATTTTTATATTAAAGCTACCAATGTCAAACAAGCCTCTTCCCGTACTCTAAATGATCAGTAAGGTATAGAAAACGTTCACACGACTGAAAACTGTTCTTATTAGGACTAACCCGTACTCCAAGGTGGACGTTTACTTTATTTTACCACTTCTTTTTTTTTCAGTTTCTGCTGTTTAGGAGTTCGATGAGATGTGTGCGCATGCGATTTTGAATGTTCTCTCGTTCTTAGTTGTTGTATGCGTACTTGTCGGTGCAATCTGCCTTTGAGCAAATATTTGAATGCGTTATTTAACCTTGTCTCTGCCGTTGTACAGTTTCGCTGTTCCAAAATTATCTGAGATTCCTTTGTTCCTGCATAGACCGCTTCTGTGCTTCTATGTCCTCAGCAGATACGTCACATCTTGATTCTGTTATCGCTGTCACAATCATTCCTTACTGTTTGAAAACATGACAATATTAGCTGCTGCAACTGCCTGGCGACGGTAGTTTGCCGCATCCGGGCAGTCAATTTCAGCTCCAGACTTCATACCACCTTCGAAACTGTATTGTTGTTGTAAAAATTAAACAAAAAAGTCTTGATCGAATTAGATTTATTTGTGCTACTCAATCTTGTTGGCGAATGATGGCGTTTTATATCGAAGGAGGTCGAAAATGGTGATTAGTTTGCTATATATTCGGACATGAAGTTGTCATTTAGTTCAGAAATTAAGAAGTATGTCCTGATTTTTAACTCTTTCCTCTTAAGGAAGAGAAAATCTAGAATAGAATGCGAAAACAAAAGCGGAAGTCGAACTGAATTACCCTGGGCTCCATTCAGTAAATGAATCACGAGAGCAAAGTTTATGATATCAGAGCGAAAATCTCTACTCCTTCCATGCTGAGCTTGAAGGTCAACTGTCTCTTAAATTCGACCTCTACCGTGAGGTTCGGTGCGTGTGCAAAATCGCGCGTGGCAGGTGCCTCGATCTTTTTCACCTTCGTCGCCACAGGTGCGCGCTTGGCAGTCACGTCCGCCGTTCCGCTGACCGCCGCTCTGAATGCTCGCTCTTGCACTTGTGGCACGTGATGTATCACGTGGTTTGCTCCAGCTGAAACAAGTTCCTCTCGCTGAAGCATTGAAACAATGTCGATGAAGGAAGTCTAAACCGTGTCTAAGCATTCTCAACAGAGCTTTCGCTCTGTATCTCCTAGCCACTTTTTGTAGAGACAGCTATATGACGCCAGGTTTTCACCTCTTCACCGTCGCCGCACCTTGAGCCTTGGCCGCACTGTGAGATCACAGCACAGCCCTCGGTTCTCCAGCAACACGGCTCGTCGCTGTCGCCGCGCGACCACCGCTCCTGCCGTTGGGCGCTCGCTGCGCCCTCTGTATGACGTCACACCTCACGCTCCGCAGCTGTGATAACCAGGAGTATAGAAGAGGAAAGCTCACGTCGCCGCAGCCACAGTTGAGGCCGCAGTATGGATGGTGACAAGTCGGCCAGCCTGAAGTTTACCCGTTTATTCACCACAACGTCCCCGCTTTCTTAGTCTAGTGGGAAGCAACTTAGTTTAATAACAACATGTCTAACTACAAGCGAAGTCTAAGCGCAGCCGGGGGTCTGTAGCTATTGCTACTCGACTAGGTTTAACCAGAGCTAAACCACAGCCGATTTTTATGCATCTGGTTGATAGGGGCTTTTCGTTTTTTCTGCATGAGGCGAAATAAGCAAAGAAATTACTGATGCAAAATATTCCTAGAAGCTTATGGAAGACAGTACAAAAACGTTCTCTTGAAGTCGTGGTTTCAATAACACTTTTTTATTCTCATGAAAAACTAACCGTAGTTTACGCTTTATTTTATATTAGGGACCAAAAAGTTGGGGCGCAGAGACAAACATTTAATAAACGTTCAAGAAAACTAGCAATACCAAGACATCACAAAGAGTCCAAGTCTCTATTTTAATAGGCAAACTGAAGCATTTTTTTTTTTTTGCCTGCAAGCGACGGTGCTGACCGAGTCAAGAAACGTGCGTACGTTCTTACAGTATATGGCACGAAGGGTTATGACTTCCTGTGCGCAGTTCTGCAACCAAAAACTCCGGAGAAGAGACCTATACGGACATCGTACTGGTGCTTTGGACCCACTTTCACCTTCGCCTGTCCGAAGTTTCCTATCAAGATATGTTTCAAATGCCATCACCACTTGACTGGAAAATTTGTCATCGCATACGTGGATGCACTACGCAAGCTGACTTGAAGTTATAGCTTCGGGCCTTTGCAAGGAGCTACAGTGGCGACTGCAGCATGGGTCATGTCGGCAACTACTGCTCGTACACTTACTGTGAGAAGCCTACTACATTGTTTCCGTTCATCCAGTTTGTTCTTATGTGCTGTTTGTGCAATTTAAAAGTCTTCAATTTATAACTTTTGCGCCAGTTTCTTCTGCCTTTCTGATGAAAAAAATCCTCCTGGTGTTTCTCCCTAAATTTTCAATATTACTTTGCAGTCAACGAGCAAAAAAGTAAACCTAAGCTTTATTGCAACTTCTTGTATCTTCATTGTAGCCTCTTAAAAACTAATGGACTTGGCAGAACGCCAGTTATCGCTCATGAGAATGTCCTAGGTGTCAGGACAAAAGAAGCAGATAGATCAATGCCAAGCATATGGCACGCCTAGAAATTATTGTTTAATTGCCGCTTTCAAATCATTAATGCTAAAATTTCTTGGAAGCATTAATGCTGCAAGCGCAAGACTAATGCACGTGCATAAGCGCTGGTTTCCAGGACTTTACAATGGTGTCCACGTGAGATATCCGGTTTTCATTGAGCTTCGTAAATTACTCATATCAGGAGCACCACAACGTTACCAGTTGCGAAGTGCGGTGATTACCACCCCCCTTGTTTACAGGTAACGATCGCTTCCAGTCCTCTCCTCTAGTGAATACTGCCAGGTGTGCACCTTCCAGAGCTAGTTTAGCTGCATTCTGACTCAGCATAACAGCCTTTTTTGGATTAGGCTTAAACTTATCATGCTTCCGTGGATCCCCAAACTGCCGAATTTTTGAACTAACACTGCATAATAAATACCAGGCAAAATACAAATTCAAGGAGCCTTCGAAACTATAGTCGAGTTCTAATTGCGAAGCTATTCCATGAAGTTGAATTTATGTTTATAAAAAGCGATTACAAAAGGATGCTAGCTCTAGAGATAACAAGTGGCCCACTTTCCGGATCCAAAATGACTTCATTGTAGCAGTACGCAACAGAAACAAAGTTTATTGAAAAGAATTTGCCAATAAATGGGACGATATGCTGCGGATTTTCTTACACGTATGATCGGTTGGATGCTCCAGTGACCGCGAATTCATCACAACGGATCACAACTGAAGGACAAAAACCAAAGCAATATATACACGAGTGCGCAGGTTAGAAAAGACGTCGTTAGACAGTTATTCGTTCGTGTTGTTGCCTCTGAAAAAATTGCCCCATGCAAGATGCGGGATTTTCTCTACTCCCACAAGACATGCTCTACCTGTTTCTCACAAGCGAGGAGCCGCTCGTAGTTTTTGTCCTTCTCGCCATTTTTCATGCATTTGTTTTCTTTGTTTATGAGCGAAAGGACACGAAGTATGTAATATTCACAGTTACATGCCCGGCATTCTCGGGCAAAAATTAGGAAAGTTGGAAAAAGTAAAATATTGTTACGGAAATATCCAGCAAAATCTTTCTTTTAACGTGTTTCTATCGATCGCGTCGAACAGTTAAGACTGGCATAAAAAACGAATGGGGAGCGCTTTTGACGACAGAAAAAACGCTAATAGAATTCATGACTGCCATCGTGAGGTGATCAGCCGATATCTTGATGGTTACAATTAAATCTCCTTGAAGCCCAGCGCAAACCAGACAAATGACCAACAAAACAGTAAACGATACGGGCGCTGCCTAACAAGCGAATGAAAAACTCAGGTAATGAAAATTGTGAAAACTGGTGAAAATTAAAAAAAAAAACAAAAATGCAGAGAAATATCAAGGATTACATTGAAGAGGAAAGACACTTACCGAGGAACGCCATCTGGTTTCCCAATCAAGCAACGGACGGTTTTGTCACACACGCGTCCGAGGTCCTAGCGATACAATATGCTTCGAAAATTTCTCTGCCTATCTGGTTACTACTCTTGTGTGCTATCGTTCTTGATCTACCTTGAAAGAATGATCTTCCATAAAGGACGTTCAAAGGTGCACTGTGTCACATACAGAGAAGTCCACTAACTGGAAAAAAGCGGTGGTGTATAGGGTTCCCCTATCAAGCGGAAAGATACATTATGGTAAAACGGTTAGGCGCATAAAGGTCAGACTGAAAGAGCACAAAAATACTCTTGACAAGAAAAAATCCCCTTATAACCTCGTGCTGCATTGCCACGAATGCAAAAAACATGATCAACGTTGCCTGCCAGGCGTGCATAATACGACGATAGCATACAAAACTGGTAACGAGATAGGCAGGGAAATTTTCGAAGCATATTGCATCGCGATGAACTCGATTTCGCGTGCGCCAAAACCGTCTGTTGCTTTACCGCGAAGCACGGTAGCGTTCCTCGATAAGTGCCTTTCCTGTGCAGTGCAATGCTTGATGTTTTTGTGTCTTTTTGTTTCTTTTTAGGTTCGCCTGTTTTTATCTAATTACTGAGTTTTTCATTAAACCTTCAGTTGTTAGACAGCGCCCGTGTAGTCTTCCCTTTCGTGGTTCCTTTGTCGGTTTTGCGCTGCACTTCAACATGAACAACTTCCAACTCCCCATGTACGGCCTGATGGTTTGGTTTGGTTTATTGGGGTTTAACGTCCCAGAGCGACTAAGGCTATGAGAGACGCTGTAGTGGAGGGCTCCGGAAATTTCGACCACCTGGGGTTCTTTAATGTGCACTGACATCGCACAGTACACGGGCCTCTAGAATTTCGCCTCCAAAGAAATTCAACAACCGCGGCCAGGATCGAAGCCGCGTCTTTCGGGTCAGCAGCCGAGCACCATAACCACTTAGCCACCGCGGCGGCCTGATGTTAAATGAAATCTTACCATATGTGAAAAATTTTCCATCATAAAAGGTTTCGCGCTCAAAAATGCTTTTGTCCAGAATTGTTGGTTATAGGTTGGCATTCTATTACAGGGCCCTATGAGCTGTTGCCGGTGATACAAGCGCTGTAAAGGCAGACGAGTACTTGCTACACTCACGTTGCGATTATCTTCTCAGACTGGGCTACGTAATCAAGTTATATATATTTGACAGATTTTCACCCGCTTTCTTTATCTTCGCAGAGAGGAAGTCTCCAAACTCCTTGTTCGTCAGAATATCACCTCAGAATAAGAGGCGTTTGCAATATAGCTTTCAGAAAAGGCGGTTGGCCGCTTTAAAACGCGTGAAAAGGCAAAGGTTTATTAGCTTTGTGGGATAACGTGTGAACGGCCCTTATTAACTCGTTCCTTTATGGAAGCCTTTCTACAGTTACTAGGCTGTGAAAGTGCGGCATTGATATTTGCAACTTTTTTCCTTTTTTTGAAATCCATGCAGTAAGCGGATCATCTACTTTTTCTCTTTTACTGTGATCAGTTTAAAAACATTGTACCCTCCAAATTATTTGAGCAATACGTATCGGCTCTGTCAGATTGCCTTTCCATTGTACATTATTCCGGCGAGTCAATGGCTCAGCACGGGACATTAAATATAATAACTTTCCGAAGTTTAAATTCAAGTGCCTATATTTATTGCTGCAAAAGCTCTGATATTGGTTTGATTATTTTACTCATTCTGGCCAGCTAATGGCTCAAAAAAGACATTCCCTCCTCGGACGGCTGGAAACGAAGAAACCTCCGTGTGTAGGTCATCTAAATACTACTTCTTTCTTTAAAATTTTTTATTCAACATGGAAGAGCAAAACATGAAATTTTATTCATGCGGAAGCAAGCAGCAACGAAACCCATGTTCACTAAACACTGACTTGTCAAAGACTGATTGTATTGTAACCTCAGCATTGTAACCACTGCACTGTAGCATAAGATAGTAATGGACGATCGGAGGCAATGAAGGAAACACTTTAGACGAGCAGTAGTAGTTAGAGAGAGCGATAGTTCTAGCGATATTGGTAGATTCAGCATGAACTAGGGCATTAGTAAATAATTATTAGGCAATAAATGACAGTGGCAATGACAAAAACTTTAGGTCAAAGGTCTTTAGTGTGAAGGCCTTAAGGGTAAAGACTTGGTAATCGGTAATCGGATATGGATGAAGGTTTTTATATGACAGGCCTTTATAGTAAAGGGCATTGGGTTAAAGGCCTTTGTCGCAAAAAGAGTTTGCATAAAATACCTTTTGGGTTAAGGCCTTTATGCCGGGAGCCTTTATGGTAAGGGCCTTAGGTCAACAGATTTGGTCGCTTCCACAGCTCGTAAGGACATCAAGTGCCCACCTTAAATTTTATCCTTGAAAGGATATTTTAGTGCGAAAGCACCAGTTCAGGAGCTCTAACCGGCTCAAAGAGCTTGAGGCTTGACCATGAAGGTGACCTTAGCCCCAATCAGAAATAAAATAAACATAAACAAATATTGCTGCGACTAGGCATACCCAGAGGCAATGTGTTAGACTCGCTTTGATGGAAGCCGGAGTACGTACTTTGACTTCCCTTTCCGACCAAATGTGCGATTCCTCCGAAGTCACGTCGCGGCATCATTCAGTATGGCTTAGAAACGCCAACCTTTCCGGGAAATAGCAACCGGTGTCATCTGCTCGCCTCCTGAAGCGAAAACCGCCCAACTGAATGGGGATAATTAATTGCGAAAGAAACTACTTAGCGGGGTGAAACCAAAGCACGAGTCATGCGTGAAGCCTCGGAGTAACTCGGGTGAGTTCGGGTTAGTTCGGAGGAGCGTAGGGCAAGCTGCGTGCAATCGGAGGAAGCTCGGGTAAGGTCGGAGGAGCGTAGCGCCAGCTGTAGCCAATGGGAGGAGGGCGTCGCGCCAGCTGCCGCCGAGTGGAGAGAAGGTGTGAAGATGAAGGGCGAGAAACGCGGTCCCGTGGCTCACGCAGATGCCAGAATGAAGACAAAAAGAACGAACACATGCTTTTGCGAGTCTACTAGGCTTAACAGCGTTGAAATCCTACCCTTTTTAAACATTTTTGACACTACTAGAGAGCAGGATTCTCCGTGAACATGGGGTCATCCTGACAAGCTCTTCCTTCTCGCTTTCACCTCTTACCTGTCAGCTGGTTTTTGCGTTCGTATCGATACGACCCGTAGTGATGGCAACAGATAATCAACAGGAGACAGTGAAAATTGAATGTTCCTGCGCGTAATATCTAGCCTTCAGTGCCATGCGGCAGGTGGCGGGATCCGTGCAGAATGAAATTATTTCTTCATACTTTTCTAGATTTAGGAGATTTGTTTTTAGTTACTATGCAAAAAAGTGAGCCTGAAAACATTCAACTGAACTAATCGGCGCATTGCCGTTGGTTTCGGAGTCAAAACTTATCCTGCGTTCATGGAGGCACTGTTACACATAGGTTCTTATTATTCTTCTCGGTAGCCTTGTAGATGCTGTAGAAAATATGTTAAATAGAGGCTTCACAATATTTTCGGCCTTTCGACATGCATGTATTTCAGAATGTTCTCCAGCAAAATGGCTGTCGTGTACACTGTGCTGTTATAGCTTTCTCTGCTATGTCCGAATTGGGACTCCATTATAGGGGCAGGCAAGGCCTTTAAATGGGTGTGGGCCAGTGGCAGAAGAGGATAATGGAAGGAGCCGAAGGAAAGGTGTTCTCCTTTGCGGGAGTCCACTTTCACGCCAATTCCTGGCGGTCCAATCGACGACCGAGGCTTGCGAGATTTATGGCGGTGGCCGGCCGACCTGAAGGAGTCCTGACTTAGCGCGAGATGAAAAAAAGAGACCCACAGAAATATACGGAGAAAGAAAGAGTATAGACGATCGGCTGGTAACTCTGATCTCAGGCCGGCGTGACCCTCTATGGGATCTGCTCCACTCTCCCCATCCCTGCAACTTCTTTCCTTCTTGTTATAGCTAGCCCCGACATCACGGGCAACGATGGCAAGGACTTGTATTTCCTTCCTCCGGTATTTTTCGCAGAGTAGTTTTTTTCTTTTTGACTAGCAGCGGAACTGTCTTCGCCAGGGTTAGTGGAAAGCCACAGAGATTCTTGTTAAGACATCTGTTTCCACTTCCCGCCCTTGTATCGATCTACTCTGGCGACTCATTCCGTTTCTAGGGGCTGGCTGCTCACAGCCTCGCTTTTGTTGTTTCTTAGATGCTACATTCAACGCGAGAGGCTTCGTGCCAATGTTATTTGTTTCAACCGAGCTGCTTGCCGTGCCCTGAAAGAAGTTATTACAGGCACTGGAAATGTGCCCAGGAAATGTTTCGAGGGAAAATAAAACAAAGGTGGGAAAAAAATTGGCAGACGCTGAAAATTCGATACATCGAGTGTTAACAAACCAAAAAATGACTGAGGCTTAGCTAAGGTTAAGCCTAGTCAGATGCGAAGCATATTGATGGCTAGGCTTGGTAATACATGGCTTTCCTTGGTTGACGTTCATCCTGCTCTTCATCGGTCTCTGTGGCACGCTGAAGCTTTCGCTTCTCGTTCAAATCAGCCCTGCTTCTAGGCGGCATCCCAACACCTGGCCGCCTCGTAAGTGCCCGGAGAGCGAGGCAAGCTCAGCTTTATACCGCTGCTGTAGCGTCACGTGGTCAGCTGCAGCGCCTCTGATGTGGAGCCTCCACCGCCGCGGCCGACCGCGCGAGCAAGCAGCCCATCTCTCCTCTGCTGTGACGTCATGTTGTCACGTGGTCAACCGCCGCGCCTCTGATGAGGAGCCTCCACCGCCGCGGCCGACCGCGCGAGCCGGCAGCCCATCTCTCTTCTGCTGTGACGTCATGTTGTCACGTGGTGTCACGTGGTCACGCTCAAGGTCAATGGTAGCTCCACCGCCGCGCTCGACGGGCTGTAGTGTAGCTCTAGTAATATGCTTCGCATAAAATAGGTAGCTGGTTCGAATCCCTGCTCTAACGTAACACATTACCTTTATGCTGCACGAAACGCGAAACAGTATGCCACCACCCCGAACACTCTGTGAAGAACGATTGAGCCGCAATGTTCGCATGAAGATTCGTAACGACGTGGAATTGGGGGTACATAGGTCGCCGGCCCGAACACCTGCCCCGGGCTAGGCTCTTGCTTAACTAGGAAGTTTAGGAATCCTATGACAGCATCCGGGACATTCTGCGGCAAACGGTTGGCCCACAAGTTTTACACGAATGTCTAGACTAAGCTGGCCCGACTTTGACGCCTACCAGACAGAGGAATATATACGAGATCTACATATTCAGTTTCGAATTTTGGTGCTCGGACTCACGCCTGTCATCATTTTATTCCATTATGTAACCACCTCGGTTACCATGGCAACCACATGGAGGCCGTCATCGTGGATTCTATTCGTGGAATCAGCATAACTCGAAGGTTCGAAACGGGATCAGTAGAGCAAACGCTTTAAAATGGCGCGAAGTAGATAGGCAGTATATTGTTAATTGACAGTTTTACCTCGTCCGCATATCTTATGTGTCCGTCTGTACAAAAAGAAAACTGTATAAAGGGAATTTTTATGTGAAAGCACAGATTTTAGGTGCATTTGAACCCACACCTTTAGGTCTCAGTGTGGTTAGTGGAAGTATAGCACGCTATGTCTGCTTGCACCTACGGGAGCCGAAGCTGGTTGATGGTGGTGCTGCTCCTGTCACCTGGAAGCTCCTGCCGAGGTGGATCGAAGAAAGAGGTGGATAGTGAACAGGCCTTTGTGCTGGCTTCAAGTAGGCCATTATCTCTACCGCGTTAAAACAAAATTTAGATGATAAAGGCAGCAGCATGGGGTGATCTAATGGAGAACATGCGATCCTCTAAGGCGTTACTTTTTAAGTGCTAATAACTGTACCGAGCCGCAGCCGCTTTGAAAATATTTTGCTGCAGGAAATCCTGCCTTTAAAATCGCTCAAAGAACTGATTCTGTTAAAGCGAAATGAACGTCTATATTCTAGCACTAGTATCTACTTTTACACCTACACGTTCAGATGTTGCAAGAACTTCACAGACCTTAAGAAACTGTGTGGCACATCTCTGGCGGATCACTTTTCTGTTGGGAGCTTTCTAGTTGCTCTATGTGCAATAAATATTAATGCACTATATTTTTTAGTAGGAGACTAGCAGAGCAATAACATGATGCATCTGGGCCAGAATCAATCCTAATAGGGTAAGGAAGGAAGGGAAAACTTTATATACACTAATGGTTTTTCCTGCGGTTTGGGGGCATCTTCAGAGACGTCTTGGTTCTACCCCCAGGAGCCTTCTCTGTCAAAGTCGTCCGCCTCTAATCAGTGGTCGGTTGCCCTCAGTCCAGGGCTCCGCTGGCCACTGCCGCCCGTTGAGCTCGTTGTACCAGACCTTGTTGGTCTTCACAGCGGTCGCTGGACAGCAAAGTCTGCCACTGCTCCGCACTCGGGTTTTGTATTTTGGGGACCACGTCTATGTTTTCGCAGGCCCATGTGATGTGGTATAGAGTAGGTTTTTCGTCGCACCAGGGACATTTGTCCGTGTATATCGTAGGGTGCATTTTGCTTAGTATATGTAGGTTTGGGAAAGAGCCTGTTTGTAATTGTCTCCAAGTGACAGCTTCCTCTCTGCTGAGAGATTTGTGCGGTGGGGGATATCGCATTCTTCTGCCTCTATAGTTTTGTAGTATGGCCGAGTATTCCCTGGGTGCTGGCGCGAGTTCCGCGGTCTCGTCGGATGCTCGGAAAGTAATGTATCCTCGAGCTATCCTGTCGGCCTCTTGGTTCCCTGCCACCCCCGCGTGCCCCGGTACCCACACAATTTTGTGTGGGATCTTGTCGTTTTGTTCTTCCTGGTTTTTAATTCTGTCTCTCGCTGCGAGGAGTATACGGAGCGCGCGACGACCTATCCTGCTATTCATGTAATTTCGGCAGGCTGTTTGAGAGTCCGTGAGAAGCAACAAAGGATTGAGAGGCGTCAGCACCTAAGCCCTATAATGTGAGTCCCAGCGACAGAGACACTGCTGAAAAAGAATAGAAGGCGCGGCAGGGCTTAGGCGTGAACGAGACAGCAGCGGGACTCACCAAAACGACCCAAACGTGACCGCGAGCGTAAGCGCATCTAACGTGCCCAAACGAGGCACCGGGGCACGACGGACAGCCATCATGGGACATAAAGCAAGCCCCTGTATTGCCACTATAATGTTCATTTCTCACGTCTTTCCATTTTACTTGTTTGGTTCTATCCGTTTCCCATTCTCAGAGTTAAAGAAAGCGGCGCATGAGCCGTGCATTTCCATTAGCTACAAGAACATTGCGGGGTTTCTGTCTAAGCTCAAATATACCCCCAACTTCTGCATTGTTCGCCGCATTGTCAACCACCAGATTAGAAAGGTCGCTGTGCAAGTGTTCACGTCGCAAAACATAATGAATGTAACTTTGAACAAATGTCAGCCGTACTCGAGGAACCGTTTGCACTGCCGTAATGAATTCTTTACAGTTCGTAGATGCACTTAGCTGGAACGCCAGCCTCCTCACATGGCCGTACGGTTTTCTTTTCTTAGCTTCTTTATTCTGCCTCTTCCTCACACGCGGCCTGTTTAGCTTGTTCCTGACTTAAACGTACGCCTTGCTTCTTCTTCATCTAGATAGCATCTCCAAGTGCCCATGGTGGGCGCGGTCAGCAGGCTCAAATAGCACTAAGCAAAGAATATCTGGCGAGAAAGGCCACGCATTGCTACTTCAGTGCGCAGCCCACTTTCCCCGAGCTTTATCTGCCGCTGCTGTATTGTACATCCCAGGTACCGCTGTACATGTCTCGTCTGCGCCGCCGCGACCAGAAGCGAAAAGTCAGCATGAATTATGCATCGCGGTGGTCGGCGCTAGATCGGGTACAGGCACTCCAATAGCTGGAAGGGAAAAAGGTTTCGCGGAGCTAACTCCAAAGCTGTTACGATGCAGGGATGTGCGCTTTTCTCTTGCTTTTATCCGGAGGTAAGTTCTATGCATTGACGGGAAGGTAGTAAAATCCAGTTTCTCGGATGAGGAAGCTATTTCTGGATGCCTCGTCAGTCCGATTACTCCCTTCTAAATTTGTGTTCTCATGTTTCAATGATTTTTGACATGCTTTTGTGAGTGTCACGTAAGACATAGCGGTAGTCGAAAAGATCAGGGAAGCATTTAGGTAGTGTCCATGTTGCATTCTTCTGTTAAAAGAGAAATTCCAGACGCTATTCTTCGCAAGACACGGTGGCAATGTTCAACAGCAGACAGAAGACTACATCGCTTTCTTTGCCTTGGTGCTACTGCACCTTACTAACGTACATACAGTGGCTGTTTTAGGCTCCTTTAAAATTGAAAGCCCGAAGGAAACCAAATACGGCGTAGAAATGAGGTGTGTTGAAAGTTAAGGCAAGACCGCAGTGGTGGCAGCGTTTTGGTTGGGGGCCTCTGAGAAAACTTGTGCTTCCAGCATGAAAGTGAAGGGTCTGCTGAATTTATCCACCAGGCGGTGTCGCATCGCGTTGAGCCTTAGCTAAGGCTGGTTACTGAACGCTGCCAAGAGGTGAGCTCTTTCTTAGTGTAGTAAGCTAGCTACTGCTGTCAGTGTCAGTCCTTTTAATGGTATTATAACACTTGTAATCAGCTTTCATAAAATTTTTCAGGCTGGGTTTTATGGCCTTCTCATTATCTCCGTAGAGATGCATGATTTGTTCAGTGGATGAATATGGTTTCTTTGAGCCGTCAAAAAAGCCCATGCGTTCTGGACTCCGCTTTGTACTTATGCTATTGTCGGAATTGCATAAATACATAGAAGAGAAGTCCGGAGGCAATTCGGCGGTAATGATAAGGTAACGTGTGCAAATGTAAACAAATACCTGGTCCAAAGCGAAATGTTAAAAAAAAATGCTACCCCATTTGTTTTTCGCGGGCTGCAACATTCGTCGAGTGATTGCACTAATAGAAAACGGAAATTATTTAGGCCTTTTTGCTGCGTCAAAGACTTTCAGTGAAAGGAACAGTTGATGGTTACTAACGCAGATCTTGCTGATTGAGCGTTCTGATGTTTTTGTTGATCCCTGCGTCTTTCTTACTACGACTACGTGGATGTAGAGCAATCTGTGCGTGTTGCTTAAAGTGGAGTATTACTTGGTCACCTGGCTATGTCTTTTCAACCTCTTCGCTAGAGAGATTAAAAAAGTCTAGATTATGAGATTTCTTTTTGACATGTGCCGGGCCAATGTAGGTGCTCATGCTGTACGATCACCTGCGCAGTTTGATTTGTACGGGACCATTTCATGAGACACTGTGACCCTTAAGCTTCGTGCTCTGGTTTAAAAGCGATGCATATGGATTGTTGAGATTATGGGGGCATTTAAAATACATCAGGACATGAGTTCTTACCTGCTGTATGTAAGCACAAGAGAATATACTGACTGATTAGGCTGTTTGGACGTTTGAAACAGATTCTCCAGTAAGTGACTGCCATGCATGATTGCCACCTCTTGTAGATAATATAAATGCTGCTGTGATTTTACCCAGTCTGACCGCGTTGTATGAGCTTTCAGTTTGCTCAGCTTAATGCCCAGAAAGAGCTTCAGCGCTAAGTGAAAATTGTGTGACATCAAAAGCAATGTTCTTGTGCTGCACGCCGGTATACGTTAGGCCGTAATGCAACACTATGTCCACTATGAATGACCAGAAGTCATAATAAGTGGCGTTATAGCACTATAAGATGCCGATGTATGCATATTTTCTCACGTTACCGGTCGTTCTCCCTCCGCTTCCAAGATTTTTCGGCAATCTAATTGTGCAAAATAGGATTTGTGTTTTTGTGTCTGTGAGTGTGTGTGTGTGTGGGGGGGGGGGGGGGGTTGCGTGCGTGTGTGCGCGCGCGCGCAAAATTCGATTGTACCCTTTTTGTTTTCGCTGCTGAATTAACGCAGTTCAGCTAGACGATCAGTCAAATACTAGCGTGCACGTAGCGACATGAGTAAAAAACGCGTGAATAAGTGTTTGTTCTTACCGAAATAGAATACACACCACTTTCCAAAAGTGGGTTGCATTGAAAACATGCCGCAATACTCGATCGTTTAGAGTCCAAAGGGATAATAATTCATATCCTAGTGTTTACAAGCGGCGGCCCCATAGGAAAAATCACAATGCACAGATTGAAACTCCATAAATAATAGAGCAGCTTCGAGTCCGCCTTTAATAAAAGCAATTATTTTCCACCCTGTCCTGGTTTATGTTGCTGCTGTGTACCGCATGAAAGCATCATGACGAATTGTGGCATGCCTTGACTTCTTTAACATAAAATACCCTTGTAAATTCGTCTATGGGCGTTTCATGAATTATGTCACAACGTTTTTGAAATGATGAACCTGAGAAAATGAGGCGAAAATTATCTTGTCGGCCACGCGTATTACCACTGAATAAGCGAAAAGAAGTTTGAGACGAATGTTCCAGTGTTTGACAATTTTTCGGTTAGCCACCACCGTTTCTTGACATTAGCTTTAGACAAACTCGCTGCTAGTTAACGGTGTTTTAACATGCTTGAAAATAGACTTTATACTGTTCACTTTCGTCGCATCTTACGTAACGCATCCGTGATATCATTCCTTCGTTGTAGATATTTCGTTGGAACAGTCTTTTTGCTTCTCATTTATTTGCAGATAAAAATGTGCACCATAACGCTAGCGTTATTCCCAGCTACCGAAACCTCATCTAACGTAAGATACGTAAAAGTATCGCATTTGCTACCTAACCTACCTGCCTAACCCTATGCAAATTCCATGACTGGATGAAATATTTGCAATAACAGTTTGAATTTAGGCTTTTCAGGCTTTTTTAGGGGTCTCTCGGAGGCTGTGCTTGGGTGCTGCATCGGCGGCCCATACTTCTGAATTCTGAAGTCGGCGGTGCCCAGCCTCTGCTCGGGCAGTTCAATTAGCAGCAGCGGCCGACGAATCATTTCCAACTGGTTTCGTCGCTCATTCATTAAAAAGTGCTGACTGCGGCTGTTAAAGCGAATGCCTTACTTACCCCATGGAGCGAAAACTCGTCTGTGTGAGTGATAATACTTGGTGGTACCAACAAAGATAAGCGGCCTGTCTACTTCCTTCGACGAAGCCAGACCAAGAAACGCTTAAAAGCATCCAACATGCTCACACGCTCTTAAATGGATACTGAGGCGGTTTTCGAATCAGCTAACCTTCTAGGGTTTTGAAGTAGTGTCATTGGTGATCACGTCTGTGAAATTATTTTTTCGATTTTGGCTAAAACAGTGGCGCAATCACCAATTAAAAACGCGATGTTTAAATTTCCCGCGCCCCACGCGAGCGCAGGAGAGGGGAACAGCGGAGAGGGAAACCTCGTCCATGTCGGCCAGCGTGACGTCATGTTGAGGAGCCGGGGATGCTTCGGCGCACGCGAGCGCGCTTTCAGCGCGCGTTGTTTCTCGTGCTGCATGCGTTGTTCCTCGTACTGCGAGCGTTGCGACGTACAAAGCGTGTCAGCCGACCTTGAGAATCAGATTCAACAGGTACTACTCTGCGTTCGTGTCCACGAACAACTACGCCGCGACTGTGTCGTCTTCCACTGTTTTCCGCAAGACCACAAGCTCGCAGCGCAACCGCTCGCTGCTGTGACAAAGAATTCAAGCCGACTAAAGCAAGCTTACTCTGCTCGAAACACTTTCGTAAAAGCGGCTACAGGCAGAGCTTGTCCGAGTGTGACCTCTGGAGATTTCTGTCGAAAAGGCGCGGCTGAACCATGACACAGGTCCATCGATTTCCTCGCACATAAGAGGCGTGTCACCATTCCGAAGAAGCGCCTCTTTTAAAAGTAGAAACATGCTCACTTAGCCCCTGAAGAAACCTTATAGAGGCTTAAGCATGTGTCGCTCTCCTCAGCTTAGGTGCGGCCAGACCACCTGAGACGTGCTCAGCAAGGCTCGGTTAGTGATTTTATACTCGGTTCGACGTCTACAAGCAAGCAAGCAAGCAAGCAAGCAGAGCAAAGCACAATAAAGCAAAGCAAGCAAGCATCGAAGCTCTTCATATGCGGCATCTCGTTTAATCCTAGCTAAGCAATTAAAATGAAAGCGTTCGACGTTGATTTCGGATGCAAATTTATGAGCGAAATGAATGCCAACCGAGTTTTTGCAAAAAAACACCGCAACCTTACTCGGTTTCTTCATCAAGTTGTGGAAGCGGGCGAGTTGCAGCTAGCTTGGCTTTTAAACACACATATAGTTGGCAACTACTTCACTGAACCTAAACTGCAAATCTAGGAAGGGCGAACGTTTCCGAGGCAGCGATTAATATTTTCTGGCATCTTCTGAACGCGCCAGGAGTGAAGCGTATTTGTGCGCGTATTTAGCTTGGTTTCCAGCGCACCATGATTGCGTCACTATCTTGTGGTCACATGCCTCGCAGTGCTCGGCCACTGCGCTTCGCTAATTTTGACACCAACTTTGTGCTCCTTCATCGTTCACTTGAAATACTTTCTTGCCCCAACCTGCAACGCCGGGTACTGAGAACAAGATTTACACAGTGCTTTGGGCCTTTTCTTTAGGATGACGCTCTTCCGGGCGAGCCAGGAGGCGTCCGGTGGTGGTAATTGACTTGAGTATTAGCCGATGTTGTGCTGGCACCTTTTACGCATGGTCTGTATCGCGTCTTTGACGCTGGCGTATGCTTGTGCTAGGCATAGAATTTTTTGCTTGTGTCTTTTTTGGTTTCAGGCGATACGTGGAATGAGCAAACTGTAGTATCCTTTTCTTCGGTGGTCACTAAAAAAAAATAGTCGCCGTATTCGCTTTTACAACGACACGGAAAGCTGCGATCTGCCCTCAACGCAGCGCCGGATCCGCATCGGCAGCTTCTCCAGTCCTCAAAGTGACGTCACGACCTCTCTTGACCAATCACGGGCGGCGGCGCGCCGCGCGGCGTGCCCCGCGGCACAGGCCTCATATTTCGGCTAAAAAAGGCAATTCGCGCTTGTTTTTGCCTTAATTGGATGCGATATTCCAGTATACAGCATGAAAAACTATAGGATGCCGCTGCCAGCCCGATTTTCAGAAAAAGTGCTTCAGTCTCCCTTTAAGTAGCATACCCCGAAACTTCTGGAAGCGGACGGCTCTTCTGAGAGAGGAAGGAGGTGCCGCAGCAGGAGTTAAGCAGCATGTCCCTTCCCCAGTTTTCTCGAGAGGGCTCGAGTCTTCCCGAACGACTGTTCACACGAGCCGCCTCGGCAAGGTCGCGGAGAGAGGAGGGTGGGTCGGGACCCGACTCTGGTACGCGCTAGTGTGAGAGAGCTCCTCCCATGCTACCCTTGCACTCCTGCTCTCCCTCCTGTCGCCCTCGGTTACGCCATCAACACCGTCGCGGCTCTGCCCAAGAACGGGCGGCTAACAGCTGCGCTGTATAAATGGTGACACCCTCCGGGGCATGGCGGTACGTTGTTGTGACAGCCCAGAACTCACTTCGATATCAAAGGCTCTGCACAAAGTGCTGTTCTCTTGTAAAAAAATATCAAAAATATGATAACTGCTTGTCAACTTAGAGATTTGCTTCATTCGACTGGTAGCGTAGTTGAAGCTTGCTCGATTGCTGTTGTTTCACTAGCTATATGAAGCCTTTGACTGAAGAGGTCGGAGATATTCACGGTGTTTCCTTTAAGCGACTGAAAAATTCTTTTCTTAGTTGCATTGACGGCTCCAAAATTCCTGTTCTGCAATGAATCTGTATTTAAAAATGAATATACACTTTCCTCCCAGTTTCCAGATCAACAGCTGCATTTGTTATTGTAGAGAAGCACTACAGAGGGGTGCGATCTGGGCCAATAAATGCCTTACATGCGCCACAGCGCAAACTCCCCGTACCCTTTTATTTTTCACGCTGAAGTTAATGTCGCCCCATCCTCTTGCTGACTGAGCACGCCTGCTATGTACGACTCTGCAGATGAAGAGAAAGTAAAAATGAAAAAGCCGGAGAGTGTCAGAAGACGTGAAAACCTGGAAGATATATGCTTACATCAATTGCACGTGATAGATGCCTGACGCACATTTCACACTTGCACGCTCGCACACCATCACTCGGCGCCCAACTCGAACGGGAGCACGTACGAGTATTTGTATAAATTTAGGTGCCGGCAGAAACTAGTGCTTTTTTTCCGTCGTTGATGAGTTCATGAGTTGCTCTTATATGTTATTTTACAAGGCTATATAAAATGGTCTTTATGAGGAAATTTTTTTCCTATCGCTTTAGACGTTGAGTGAAAACAGACCCGGCCTTGGTTGTTTGTTGTTATGTTTACCCGAACATCGCTCAAAACCTCGCCTGTGTTTCTAGCTGGCGTAGATTTATGGGTTGCTGTTGAGTGCGTCTGCTGTAGGCGAACGATACTTCCTTGGATGCGATAGAGCGCTTCTTTCCAAAATTAGGGCGCTGTTACAGATTCGCACCTTAGAGAGATAGTCTTCACCCTCGTTTGCCGACGCAGTTGGCAGTTTTTTTGGTCGGCAAGAAATATCGTAATCGGCTTAGTAGCCATAAGTAAGTCGATCGCTAAGGATAAGATTTTACATACCCAGAGTGAGCTAGAGAATTAATTTTCATGGGGAATATTAATTCGATGCAGTGTTCCCTATTTTAAAGCCATGTAATCCTTAATTTACATCGCAGAGTTGTTGGGAGAGCAGCGAAAAAGCTGTAGAAGGCTAGGAAAGGGTCTGCACCCCTGTACAAAACTTTTTACAGGGAGGGAAGTGACGTTATCTTACCTGCTAATTCTAAATAGAGTGGACACCCTGGATCGTCCTTGCATGCCCATCACCTACAGAAAAAAAGACGCTAGATCAAACAAACTGAATTCACTACTTTTAATATATGCTTTCATTTCCTTCATCTTTTTAACAATTCATTTAAAATTGATTGCAGGTGCAAAAAAATTATTTAATATTTTGATTCTTGTCTGTATTTGTTGAAACGCGAATATTTATTAAGTCTACATACCTCATTACTTAATGTGAACTAGAAATTGCATCCAGGTGGCGTCAGCAATAAACCCGAAGGACTCTTCATCACTTAGCGTGAGGTGCTGCACCAAATAAGCTACTGCAACAACTGTCTTTTTGAGACAGTTTACATGTTCAATGCCCAACCGCCGCGTCGAGCGTGTAACGCGATGTTAAAGAGCGGCAACCTGGAGGTAGCAAGAGATAGAAAAAAAGAGCTGTGCGAGACCTATCGCTCGCTACCAGTGGCGTAAGGCTAGCCAGGCACGATAATAAGTTATGTATACCAAGCGGTAGCATACAATCCCGCCAAAAATTCCAAAGCTGCTTTCTGCTTTAATGACTTCTACTAAGTCAACTCAAATTGTGCCCTTTGCGGCTGCTTATGGTGTGCAAAAGGGTGCGTTGCTGAGCTGTGTGGATGCCATAGATCTTTTGTTGAAACTAATGCTTAACGCGACAGCATTAAAGGCCCCATGTCGCAGAAAAACCGGTGTCGTCGTCGCAGGCGTTGGCCGTGAGCGAAAATTATTTGAAGCATTAATAAATAACACCGAGTAGAAAATTGGTCGAGTTGTGAAATCGAACCAGGGCCTTCGGAGGGCAAGACATGCTCACTAACCTTTCCGCCACGCCAGCTGGATGCCTTGGAATCAACAGAGGCGCTTCTAGTGAATAGGGTGTTCTCTTGGAAGTGTGCTTTAGAGACATCTACTGTGGTGTATATTGGTAATTATGAGCAGGGAAATTACAGAAGTATCAGTTAAGCGAGTAACAAAGTACGTTTCCGCTACTATGCCACTTCGCTTGGCGCGCACGTAGCGCCATCAGGCGGCGCCCACTAAAACCACTCCCTCCTCCTCCTCGCAATGTACCCCACTGCCCCAACAGATAGCGCGTGACGGCAGCGCCTCCCGCTCGTTTCGTTCGGGCGCAGTGGGGCCGTGCGGGGACGCAGGAATCACGCGATTGGCGGCGAACAATGCAGCGCACATCCAAGGCGCGTTCAGCACGAAGCTCACGGATTCCTGCGATTTGTCCAACGGGCAGGGCTTTGCGCCGAACGGACGATGGCGTTCCGTAGACTCGCTGGCAACGCTGCAACGCGCTGCCGCGCTCTACTTTTGAAGGCGAAGCTTAAGCGTCCTCCAAATTTTTATTTCTAATTTTAAGTGGAAGTAAACACAAATGACGCTCTCAAAAATTTTCTCCGAGCTTGACTGATGGAAGTAGTTTACAATAATGAAAATGAACGCGGCTTCTATTTTATTTCTCGACAAATTTTTTTCAATGTATTGCATCAAAAAACATTTATCTGCGAAACGCTTTCCACACTGGTTTCTCATCTGAAATCTTAGGCTAAAATTTGAAACCGCACTAAAATTATGCGCGAGAAGGAGTTCATTTTACATGACAGCAGGTCTGAAATTCGTGAATATCGATTCTGAATATTTTAAAGGCGAAATACATCGCGGCGCGCTTCGGCAATTCCTCGCGTTAAAAGGTCCTAATACATTCCTTAACACCTCTTTGGAGCCTGCATAATCCCCGTGTGCTTCTTTCGATACCTGGCATCAGGAAGAAGATAGACTTATCGCCGACAGAACTACAACAAGTCACCCTTGAATATTTACATGAGCACCATGCAAACCGGGTGCACGTTTACACCGACGGCTCAGTGAACCCTATATCTTCTTCTGGCTCCGTCGTCATACCTGCAAGCACTACAGAAATTAGAGTTAGGACAGGTCACCGCACTTCTTCGACGGGTGCAGAACTCACCGCTCTTCGTGTCGCCATTGAATGCATCAGTCAGCAGCGCCCTCAGCGGTGGTCTATTTTCACCGATTCGAAAGCTGCCCTCCAAGCCTTACAAGCTGCTCTTCGCCGTGGAGCCCATGAACAACTGGTCGCAGAAATTCGACAGCTACATCACTCTGCCATCAACAAAGGGCATGACATTATATACCAATGGCTTCCGGGGCACAGCGGCATAGCAGGTAATCACCGCGCGGATGAGGTCGCGCGAACTGCGCACGACGACGGCGATTTTGTATCGATCCCCATTTCGAGATCGGATGCAGCGAGCAGGCTTCGCGCACTTGCGCGGGACATCACGCTTGCCGCGTGGAATTCCGGCCAATTTTGCAATTCCCGTTTACAATCCTTGGACCCAGACCTGAAGCTCCGGCTACCATCAGGCCTACCACGACGAGAAGAAACTTTGCTGTGTCGCCTCTGGCTTGGTGTAGCGTTCACCAATCACTACTCATTCTTAATCGGTATGGCTGATAGTCCTGCATGTTCCATCTGCGGGCAAGACGAGACCATAACACACATTCTTTGTGACTGCCCTGCCTACACCACCGAAAGGCAGTCTCTCAGCCGTGCGCTGGAGCGCCTAGATACACGCCCTTTCACGGAAATGAAGATTCTCGGCCCCTGGCCGCGGCGGTCGTCGGCGGAGAAGGCCTGCAAGGCACTGCTCCGCTTCTTGAGAACTTCTGGCCTGCACGATAGGCTGTGACTTTAACGAACAGTGACGTTTTATAGTGACCAATTTTCTGTTACTCTCCTTTCTCTTTCTTTTTTTTTATCCCCTCACCCCCTTCCCCCCGTGTAGGGTAGCAAACCGATTATTATTTCGGTTAACCTCCCTGCCTTTCCTCTTCTATATCCTCCTCCTCCTCCTTTGTCAACAGTAAGGAAATTCCCATTATTCGTCACTTCATTACCTAAAGTTACTTTTGTTTTTGTGTGGAGATAAAGGCGAAATTGATAATTGGAGGAGATAATCTGTCGATAAAAAGACATTATTGCATATTGCAGCGCCATTTGAATATGGTGCTACAGCATCATATTCAAAATGGCATGGCATGGATGGTTGCTACTTGTTGTTTTCGGACAATTTATTGAGCTTAATAAGCGGATTCCCTCAACAAAAACGCTGTACGATTACCTCAAGAAAACTCAAAGTGTAAGTAAGCCACAAAATGTTCTGTGATCTATTGTCAACACTTAGTTATTCCAAAGGCGAAAAGTTTTCAAGTATATCCTTACGGCAGGCTTAACTTCCCCAAATTTCCTATGCAAAAGGAAGCGACCGGTTTTAGCGCTAGTGAAATGCCGGAAACAAATCGACTTCGAGGATAAATTCTTTTCCCGTACACGAACTGCCGAGGCAACACTTGTGCATTACCCTTTCTCCTTTCTCAAAAACTGCCATCAGAGAACATACTTCCCGTTACGCTGTGAAGGGGACTGCTAGAATTACCCTTATGGAACTCTAAACGTCCGTATTACTGGATCTCGCACTCGTTTTCTATCACTCGAAAGCCAGCAGCCATCCCGATAATTTTGGAAAAGGCTCTCAGTTTGAAAGTGGTTCTACCCTGACACACTGGCTAATGGGCCGAAGTTTGGGAACGTGGTGCCTTTATAGATAATATAATCAGACTGAAAAACGTAGCATGTATCAAGCCTTATGGTTCGCCACTGGGGATTTCTCATTCCGAAAGTTAACGCTGTCTGAATAAGTTATGACCCGCTAAACGAGTTCAGATGTTCACTTCATTAAAGGCTTACATTTTCGTAGCCCCTTATATATTCGTGAAGCGGCAAGTCTGCAGGTGAATGGCACTTTGAATAGTAGAGAATCGTACAGCAAGCACCAATTTGTTTGTTTCCTCATGAGTTTGGCCAGGTCTGTTCGGTCAGCCGACGAGCCAAATGGTTTTCTGGTGCGATCATTTCTCGGGAAAAAGGACGCCCTGCACGTACCAGCCTAAAGCGTTCTGCAGAAGCGTAACGCGTATCTTCAACAGAGCCGAAAGGAGGGGACCGAGAGCAGTTTCAGGTTTCCTGATAACAATGCGAACTTATTTGTTTCCTTTAAATAATCGGAACACGTTCTTGGTTTTTCTAGCGAAAAATGAGTAAGAAAATGGCCATGGCGAACTAAGGTGATATAAAACTGATGACATCTAATCAGGGCAGGAGAAGCTTGCATCTGTCGCTGCTCTACACAGCGTGAAAGTGCGCGCAGCGCACTTTCACGCTGTCTTGGTACTCACTAGGCCCTGGGGATCAGTTACGGCCATTTCTTTGGCACGCCTTGGAACGTGACATTTACCTGGGATCTCCCAAGAACTTTTCTTTTTGGAGAAAATGAATATGTGAAGCCGCGGTAGGGGAAGCCAGCCTGACGCGGACAGCCTGCCACGTGTGTCAGGTGCCGAAAGAACATGACCATGCTTATAGACGACATGTAACAAGTGAAGGCGGGCTAGTTGGTGGTTGACAATGGAGTGCATATTGCAACCGCGCAAAACGACGCAGGACGTGCCTGTGTTAATTGATGATTTCGGCTGTTTATCAGGTGTGATTACGGTTCCTGTATAAATGTTGTTTTCCTGTACTAAACTTTAGTTGAAGTTCCGCGTCTTATCCTGTGCTTTCCTCTCTTCGTCCTGCGTCGTTTTGCGCGGTTGCAATATGCACTCCATTATAGACGACAGCCTTGGGTGAAGTTTACATTACTTTGCAAGCGACTTATGGTAGACAATGCTACAAACCGTTTTGGCTTCCTTTTGCGAGAGAGAGGAGGAAGGAGAAGAACGCAACAATGGAGGCAGTGGCGATGTTGGTATTCTTTAGACGTCTTCACCGGGCACTTGATAAGTTTGGGGACTGGTTATAGTTATTATTTCGTTAGAAAACGCAGAGCACATGAGCTGTAGAATGGCCTCTATTAAAGGAGTGATTCAATTTGTCGCTGTCGGCTTTTGAGCATGCTGCAGTTTGATACTGTTTGAAATATCAGTTGTTGCACTACCTGAATAGCCATAATATTCATCCACCTGTAGGCCTTAAAGTAAAGCAAGCTCAGAAATTAGGCCATCGATTTGAGCAGCCGTGAAGAATCCACACGATGTTTTGATCTCTCACACATCTCCGAAATGCGACCGATCGTGGTGATCTGTAGGAGCCAACAGGAAGTTGGTGGTTTAGGAGATCACATAATCACGCCACCAGCTCGTGCCTCGGCGCTACCTAGGTTTTCCGCTGGGGCGCACACTCACCCTTGACCACGTGAATTCGCGTAGCTATTCCTCATGATCAGGCGATCACCACGTGCACCCATGCATGCCTCTCGCATCATGAGGTTTTTGTTGTCATCTTACGGTGATACGGTCGTAAGCCAGCTTCGAATGCTTCGCATTGACTCTCCAACGCACTGTACGTTTTTGCGTTGGAGTTATAAACGTTTATAGCGAAATACTCTTTAGTACCCATGCAACGAGTTTATACCTACACAGTACAGTGACGGAAGAGATTCAGGGATGAAAGAGGTGCGGTTACTCTCCTCGGAGATCCTTAGTTACAACATAGTGAGATGCACCGCGCCGGCGGCGCCAAGGTACAGCTCTATAAGCTCCCGCTTATAGACTAAACTCTTGTAATAAGGGAGTAATTACTCATTGATATCCACCCAGGCGCAGCCATACGAATACAAAGGAAAGCACACCCCGGACAAGGACGGATTTTTCTTTACCTACGAAGTTTCTGAAAAAGCTGCACAGCTTTCATTTCTAGCCGTATGGCTGCGCTTGGGTGGATGCCAATGAGTAATTACTCCCTTATTACAAATTTACTCCACCTTGGGGGATTCCCCAAAACATTATAGGCTAACCACCTCAGTGGTTAGCCTGTAACTGAGGCTAACCACTACATCTCTAATCGTGACAGCTTGTCAGTTTTTATTACTTTTTGTGCGTCTCTAAACCTCAGAGCTTATCTTTTGTCAGTTCTCAGTTCTGTGGTGTCCCTGGGCAGAACTCTGTGTCATTTCATGTGCATACCTGAATGCGAAGTCGTAGTCGAGAACTTTAGAAGCACTGCACGGAACTCTACGTATAAGGCACAACAGGCTGTACCAACCAGTTGGGCTGCTAGGAATATGAAGAGAAACAGCAACCGACATGGTTGACTATACAGCAGCTTTCACTTACTGGATCTTCACGCGAGGCAAAATGCTTTACCCTTAATAGACACCCGTCACTCACTGTCGCCGTTTGCGAGCGCAACAAGCCAAGCGCAACGTTGAACGTAATTGACTTTTCCGTTTCGTAGTAAGCTTCTTTACATGCCTTCCGGCCAGGCGCACACTCCGCCGGGCTGACGGCCCACACAACGACCTGCAGTTTGGCATTTGTGTTTCGCTTCGAAGCAGCTGCTCCTGCCCGCGTGTTTCGGTGAGTGGTCCTAATGTCGGGGGAGCACGATTACAGAGTGTAGCAAAGTGCTTTTCGGTAACCGGAACCTAAAAATAGTATCACGCCACAAGGGACCGCACTGAAACAAAATGAAACAATGAAAACAGACTGAAATTATACGTAACCTTTCTTGCCAGCTTTGCTCCACCGCATATTGTTATATGCAGTGCGCGGAATAAAGGTAGCTGCATTGAAGTTTTCTCGAGGAGCGTAGGTTTAAAGGATTGCTGAAGACTTTTCATAGGTTACGCTGCTGTACAATTCAGTTTCTTCACCAGTTTAGTGCATAACAGCACTTCCGATTGTTCATCGAGAATGGACTTCACTCACCCGTTTAGCCCTTGGTGATATTCCTGTTTTATACGCAGCGAGATATAAATGATATAACGCTATAAAAACATTTAATAGGATCATGTAAGCAGGTTGAAAAACAAAACCCCTTAAGCGAAGATTGAGTGTCGAAGAGAGGATGCTCATTGGCCAAGCAGCATTGTCATCCTTCGCCTCCAGACTGCTTTCGGTAGACCTTGTAGCAACCCAAGCGGCAAGTATGGGGAAATGTGTCCGATGAGGAACTGTCGCCAGTACGCGCTAATTACAACCCTCGGTATCTTGTACTCGGCGGGATGGCGCTACCGCCCATCCGCCGCTTCCGCTTCTTTGGCAAGTCTTCTAAGAAATGTGACTACGGTTGCTTCCTAGTACATATCCACCTTTATTTGATCGAGAGGGCTGGAGCGGCGGTAGGAGCGTCTTGCCGTCGCCAAGATACCGAGATTTCTAGCTAGCGTATGCTTGTTACTCTTCATCTTCGGCATTTCGTCTGTGCTGGCTGCGCGAGTCGCTACAAGGTTTTAGTCATCCTCCTTTTGAGCTGTTCTCTGTGAGTAAACTTCATTGTACATTTAGTGATTTTGGCACCATCGATTATTTTTCATATCTTTCGACAATTCACCGAAAAACTTTTCGTATATAACTTGTGCTTGGCTCATAATGTCCTAAGTTGCCTATGTGCCATAAAAAACCACACTACAGAACACAATTAGTGATGATGGGTGCACCCATTTCCTCGTATGATTAACCGTCCCAGTTAAAACGCAAGAGAGAAAGCCGTGAGCCCCCGCATACTAACAAGAGACCTTAGTTACTATAAACAGCTAAATTAAAACTTTACCGGCAACGTACCTTGATAACGCTCACCCTCACAGATAAATTATTGCCGACAAAGGTCTACCTTCATCGCATCTGCGGCCGACGACTTCCTTCAGTGATGCCGTATGAGCTTTATGCAAGCAAATTTACTGGGCAAACAGCTTTAATGCGCGAAACCAGTTGAACCTAACTGCGCACAACAAAGTGGGGCACTACCTTACGGTTGATCACCGCGGTGAGAGCAGACATGGGCCAAAGTAGGTCACGGATAGTTCAGTGCTTTCTGGGCTCCTTGTGAGCAAAGAGTATAGAGCTATCTGGCGGCTTGGATAGGCGCAGAGACGTGAAGTGACTGCGAATGGAAGAGCGCCGTCATTCCCGGTAAACCGGCCTCATTCCCTAGGTCATGTTGAATTATGACCGCAGATGAAGACTGCTTGAAATTTTTATCCAGGGCACCGCCTTATTCCTTCCCATGCATTTTCGCTTGGCGCCTGGGTCTCTTGGGGGATGTATCCGTATTCCACCAGTTGTAGCGAAGTGTTGCTTCTGCACTCCTGCATATGCACCATCACAAAATAATGTGTTAGCTTTCTTTCGGTGTTTCTCGTTTCGCATATGTATGGACCTGCGCTTTGGGAGTAGCTAGTGCGGTGTCTGGCCCGGTGACAGCAAGGCTCGCAGTGCTTAATAATTTGAAGGTATGACCGCCGAAGCCTTCCGTCGGGTGATGTCAGTCATTAAAGTTATACCGGCCACCTAGAAATGAAAATATTACGAGCGAACCGCTGAAAGAGGCACACTTGGCAATACCGTACCTCAGCGATTCTCCTCCTCCAAATGACCGCCAGCGCTTCCCGAAGGCTCGTAAAGCTGCGAGGTTTCTCTTTTGTTGATGCTAGGGCCTTGAAAAAGCAATCAGCTGACTGAGAGAGCCAGAGCGATAGAGTAATATATAAAAAAAACTTGAAATCAGAACTCAGCAGCGAGTTGTATGGAATGCGTGGCACGGAACCATAATAAATTTCGGATGTCGGTGCATATATGCACCGACATATCTGCACCCGACGAGAATGTAGGTGTGAATATATTCACACCTACATTCTCGTCGGGTGCATATTTTGCGGGGTAACATGGTTACGCTACGTATGTCGAGCTTCGGAGGAATGCGCCAAGGGTAGCGAACGCTCTGAGTTCCATTGGAGTCTCGCAGGGTAATGCAATCAACATGCCTACTGCGCTGCCTCAGGTGTGGAAACGAGGGCGAAAGATTGCCAATGCTTCGCCACGAATACCACAATTTTTTTGCGGGAAGACAGAATGTGCTAAGTGGCATTCCTACCGTGACCTGAGCACTGCGGCAGTAGCTAACCTGGAAGCAATTGCTGCTGGAAGAACAAAGAAGGAATTCCATTGTTTTTCGGAATGCTGCCTTTTGCAGGACGAATTTCAAAAATGCATGCACACTAGATAAAAGAATCTGCTGAGCGTGAAACAGTTTTATAGCCCTTTTGAAGTATTCTTTACGAGCAGCGCACCGCGAAAAGGGTGCGAGAACGCAGAATAAACACCTTTAGACGGAACCGGCCACATAAAGACAGGACAGCGCCCGTGCCCTATTCAGATGTTTCTTCTGTGTACTCTCCCGCTTTTTTCCCAGTTCAGAGAGCATTTGTAGCTTGGAACAATTAGCCAAATCCACTGTTTGTTTTCAAACTGCGCGTGGTTCAATGGAAGTATCTCGGCATAAATTGAATTTACATCTCTTAAACATATTTACTTCAATGGAGTAATGCCGGGTAACAATTACTGAAAGGATACCTTCACGCCGCTGGTGAAGCGAGCGTGTAACTTCCTTGACACACCTTTTGCAGGGCCGATTGCCTGCAGTCCACGCCAAAGACAACTCTCTGATTATTTTGCAATACTGAGTGCACTTTCACAAACAGCATACAGATATAATTGGAGGAGAGTGAGGCAAAACACGACGCAATTTGCTGATGGACCCTTAATGCTGCTATGGAAAGTATGAACGAACAAATATTAGCATTATGGTTTCCTTCTCTCCAACGTCATCGTCATGCTGACGTATTTAGAAAACGCCTACTGGAGTGGAAAACAGTAAGACCTAATATTTTTAAAATTTCAAGATATTGCACTTTGCTCCAACATTTTTCTTAAATTTTTTGACGGAATAAATTACATGTTTGTTTTGAGTAATTTGGATGATATATAGTCATCATATTTAAAAATAGGTAACGGTACGAGACAGCTGACGATGAAAAAGGGTCACATATTTCTTCCCTTGTGAGATATTGTTCCAGCCTTATATTCCAACAACTTTTTAATCCTTCCAAGAGTGTTACGGGCCTCGAACTTGTTCCCCATGGGTCGGCACTGTTCAGGGGTTGCACCATGCTCATTAATCTGTACTCTTTTTGTACCCCGTGTATTTTTCCCCCTTTCTTTTTTTTGTGTGTTCTCTGCCACTACCCTCCAACCTGTATGTACGCCCCCCCTTATGTAATGCCTTCGGGCCTTTAAGGGACAAATAAATGAAATGAAAGGAAATGAAATCTGGAAGTGCACTTGCTTTGATTGCTAAATTTCTGGCTGGCCGGGTATTCAGAGGTAGCTCTAGTAGGTTCTTAGTGATGATGTATTCAGTAGGGGGTAGTATTGAGACCAACGGCATAAGCAGTCAGAACATTCATGGGTGAGACTCTCTGGTCTTTCGTCACATTCGTTGCAACACGCTTAACTTATGCAATGATGGAAGTCAGCAAGAGGAGGAATGGAATGGCGTGCAGGTTTCGACATCCGCTCTCAACACGTCCTTTTAATGAGTCTTTTTCAGGCACATTCCTTTTCTTGCACTAAACATCTTTCCAGCGCACTCGATACTAATAAAAGGGGAACCGACCGAATGTTTTTGTACTGCTGCAGCTTCAAAAGACCACCGCTTATTTCTTGTATCTTCAAACCGGAGCTAACAAACCAGAGCAATACACGTTCCAAGTCTCCAGTATGCCTTTCAGGGCCTAAATTTGCGCAACGAGAATAGAAAACACGGAATTAATTCAAGCCCCCCCGACAAAAGCTAGAGTACAGCGATGACAAAAAGCTTCCCGCCTGGTGCGTCCGGCTTGGTATGTCTTCAAGAAAACTCAGAATCCAAAAACGATGTCTCTTAGTGTCATCGCTCCTGGCTATTTTTACTGGAACGAAATTGAAGTCATCTATTTCCTACCGTACAAGTCTATAGCCTACATTTGTTTCTTTCCAATGCAAGGGCGCAGCGTTCTTGTGTTTTATAATCTGAGCCACTGCTGTCTGATCTTGAGAGAGATTCCAAAACCGTAAACTTAAATTTCAAAAAAAAGCAAAGCGGAGGGGTTGGAGGGTTTTTATTCAGGGATGAATTTGCAGTTCCTTGTCCGGAAGCTGTTCGCCTAATTCTTGACGGTCTGACAAATCAGACCTTTTGACAGCTTCCTCGGACCCTGCAAATTTCGTGGGCCAGGGCATTCTTGTCTCTTGTCGCGGCGTCGGGTGACAGCCGCTAACGAATCAGTTTCTGCTGCATCGACCTGATGTGAGGCTTAGGCGGAAGACTGCGGAACAGATGATTTATGTTCAGAATTCTGATTTGGCAAAGAAAAACGTCTTGCACTTCCGATGACAGGCTTCGAGTGAGACGTCAGTCTGGTACTCAGCTCTGGTTTTCTATCCTCCACTCTCAGGGCTATTTTTACACCTCGCTTTTCAGAATTCGACCCTGCATATTCTTTTCGGTGTTATCGGTGTTTTTTTTCAAACGTTCTTTATTTTACTGTACTAATTGTGTTTCCGCTATAGTAGGAGGTATAGGTCAGTCTATACGACGACACTCTTTATGGAGTTTCGAAGAGGGTTCTGAGGAAACCGTGGCAGACAACGTCAACCTTGGAGAAACACAGATAAGTTCACTTGATATTTAAAGTGTTGTGTTCCAACTAGAGTACCTACTAGGACGTCACTGGTATGCCGATAGATTTGTTGCACACGAATTTTTCAGTACGTTTATTTCATGCATGATCAAAATCAGTAGCAAAAGCTTTTGGAGTTTATCCTTCGGCAGAAATAGATACAGGAGCTCACAATGTGCACAGGGCTCCATGAAATCTGTTTATTTTACTTCTACGAGGCACTGTATGCTAATCGGTCAGCTAACTTTTGCAACTAAGTGGTCGTGTCGCACTGGGACTTTCGTTTTTTTTTTTCCTAGAGTCTTTGCTAGGTGCTGTAAAAAGGCTTGTGATGATTTGCCTCTAGCAGCAAAAGGGACATCAATAGAAGAAAAATTTGCCTTTATCGAAAACATATATGGTAGTTTCTCCTGCCGGTATTCTTTCCCTGCACTCCATTTGTGGCTATCTTTCTGACGTAAAGAGCATGAGGAATGCTGAGTGTTCTTAATTTCCCTGCAAGGCAGAGCCATCAGCATTTCTTCACTCGGTCGATATTGGCAGTCACAAGAGCGGTACTTCCTGTTATTCGTGAACCACCCTCGTGCACGAAAATAAGTTTAGATGGGGCTAAAAAAACACCTTATACGCGAGAACACACGCAAAGAAAATGACGTAGAAATTAGTAACGTCATAACACACACCTGCCGCCTTACTGAACGTAACAAAGCCCGATGCTTAGCTGCTTACTCGAGTAGTGGAGCCATTACGGCTTGTCTGAAGTGGAAAAAGGTTTTAAAGGTAAGGCCATCTGTTCTATTTAGCATAGAGACATTCAGAGCTTGGGGGATGGCACAAGTGATCCACTACACCACTCAGAAGCAAGCTTTAGATCCTAGTCACTCTTGGAATGACAGTATTCATGTCAGTGCTTCCCAGAAAAGGGGAATATGGACGTGTTTACAGGGCAGTCATAAGCACTCAAATCATATAACATGCCGAAACACGACAGATATTGTGGTCTTGATGTGATAAATTCGATTTTTCATTTTCGGTCAGCACTAGAGCAAAAGAAATGGACAGTCACTAAAAGAGCTACTTAATCATCATTACTGGCAGCTTTTTTCACACATTTATATCGCAAATGCGGTCAACAAGAAGGCCTTTGCTTTTGCAACATGCTCATTCTTTTATCTTCTTTCGTCTGAATCAAAATCGATCAGGAGGGTAAATTGCTGGGCTAGTTGGTTCATAATGTTTTTAGGGTGGAACCAGCGGAACACAGACGCAGGACAAGAAAAAGGAGGTACACACACCACACCGCTGGACTTTCAACTGATTTATTTCGAAAAAAACCACCACAATTAAAGGTTTCCCTGCGCAAGCGCACACTCTGGACGATGGGAACAACTGTATTAAGATAAAAGAAAGTTATATTCTTTATCTGCGATAAAAACCGAGGGATCGCTGACACACACCTCCTTTTTCTTGTCCTGCGTCTGTGTTCCGCTGGTTTCACCCTGACAACAGGGTCAAAATTGACTTCGTTAAGTGCGAGGCTATTGGTGGGAATTCCAAAATTTTATTGAATAGAAAGAACTAGAATTTTGGTCAGTTTGATTATACACTGACACAGAAGCCTCACAGCACTGTGGTGTGGCCACTCGCAGAAACTTTCCGAAATGCATATAATTGACAAAATGTTAGCGTATGACTTCTGTTCACGATTGCCCCGAACGTCAAAAACAATTGAAGGAACAAACAGCGCGACGAAACACGGACACACGTAGAAAAGACACACACACGAGCGCTGACTCACAACTGAAAGTTTATTCTGGTGGAAAAACCCTTAAATAGAAAACATGAGGGGGTGGGTAGCAGGGCTGCTCAGCGATAACCGGTAATCAGTGTGGTCGCGTCACAGGATGACACAAAAACACAACAGGGAACAAAAGAAAGTTATAAGCGATAAAAAACGGTGTAGAGGGCCGCGTAACAGTAAAAACAAGCAATTCACTTTAATACTGGACGTTTTTTGGGTAAACGCCGAGAAAGACAGCGCAGATTTGCGGAGTATGTCAGCGTATAAGTTTGGATTAAGCTATGCTAAGCGAAAGTTTTTATGATCTTGACTGAATGTAGCCGTAGTTTCACATAATCCGAAAGCCTGACAATAACAGCCGTAAGTAAGCACAACGAGCCTGAGTTGCACTCTCGTCGCATAGCGGATAGCCTATCACTCATCAAATAACATTTTATACCGTACAGTGGACAGGCTGAAGGATGAAAAACAGCGGCTCTCGTGCATATGTAGTCAGAGAGTCCTCAACACAGTACTCGGAATTCGAGGCTGCCGAAACTCTACACTCAATACATGGAGACCGGTGCTGCCAGTATGCCTTAGGGCTCCACAGATACGCTTAGAATTTAGGAAAAAGGTCATGTTCCTTCCTTCCTGACATTTTAGGGAAATGAAAATAAAAATACAATGACACAGCAACCTCAGTCTCCTAAACGAGAGCGGGAATGAGAGCAGGAAAGCGGCGGGACAGACCTTCCTTGGAGGGCACTGAATAAGTAAGGAAAGACGTAAGGACTATTCGCCACTCTCTGGATCTCATCGCCTCCGTGCTGCGTTCTTAGAGAAACCGCATCATTTATATTCGTTAGGGAAAGAACGGTATAGTGTCGCCAAGGGAGCAACACAGAGCTGACCTTTCGTAACAAGAATAAACCGGAAGCAAGCAGAATACATGCAACAGTGATCTCGGGGTAAGACGAATTGCTGGGCTGCATTGGTAACAGCAGGAACCGTTACCACTTGTTCTCGTGGTGCCCTTAATGGAGTTGCGGGTAACAACAGTTTCTCGGGGTTGTGCACACCCACGGGATTGTGTGTACGTGGCTCTTCATGTCAGCGGTGGAAATGCCTCCTGTTAGGACTTCTCGGTGTGGCCTGCTATCATCGTGTATCAAGAGAGTAGAGAGGAGGGTCTTATTTAACAGTGGCAGAATGGCGTCGCTGGACTTCGCGTGCTGGGCCTTGGCAGTATGTTGCCGTCACGAAGCACTTGCTTCCCGTTTCACGGTATGTGGGTTCTTGTTAGAACTAAATTTGAGTAGTTATAAAAGTACGGCTTAAGGTTGAAAAGGTAGAAAATAGGTTCCTAATCAAATATGCCCATATATGAAAGCGGATAGGTGGATGCTGCCTCTCAGTAATACTCTCCTACCTGTTGAGCCCTTCAAGGATTTGTGTCCTGTTTGGTACATAGCTTGAAATATTGGTGCAAAGGCTTTTTTCAAAAGCTACAATATTACAAGCTTGCAGTTTTGAAGTGATTATTTACTTTTTGCAGTTATAAATACTGCTACTTAAATTACTCTATGTTTGTGTTATATTTTAGCATTATAACGGCTACTAGTTCATCACCTATCGCTTCGTTTCTTTAGAAGGGACTTTTTCATTCTTTCTTACCAGTGTGTTGCATATTCTGGTGACGTGTTTTGAGGCGTGCATTGCAGCGTGCCCAATCTTATCATTTGTTCTGTAACCTTCACATCTTTTAAAAACGTTGTATTTATTCTCTTAAGCACATTAATACCACGCCTACACATAGCAAGGTTTAGTCTCCTCAAACAGGCAGCTGTGTGTTAATAAGGTACAGTTCTTCTCAACAATCGAAACCTCAGTTACAGAAGACTCAGGATAAATGAAGCGGTGAGCGGTAAAGAGACGTGTCTAAATGCACTAACGCGGCTTGAAAAAAGTACGAAGTTTTCAAGTGTCTTTAGTGTTTTAAAAAGGCGTTGTTTCTAAATTTTAATTTTTGTTTGAACTTCAAATTACTTGCCCTCAGTTCAGATGAGACCGTTAGATTCCGGATTCCGCAATTTCCACTCTAACCAGAGTTCAGAGCTTCTGTTAAAGGAAGCAATAATCTTTTCAAGCCCAATTCGAGGAGGACGGTGAGACGAAGAAGAAAAGGCGGGGAGGTTAATTGGAGGAAGAAACCGGCTTTTCAGCCCTGCATGGCGGGGGAGTGAAAGGTATATAAATGTGAAGGAGGTACGTTACGTCATGGTATCGAACCTGTAATTTAGTTATTTATTTATTATAAATACCTCAAATGCCCCAGGAATGGGGTATTACATGAGGGATGGGCTGAATGTTCCACTAATGAGAGATTGGATGACAGCCTTGAAGTGCAGTGGATCGGAGTGGTGCACAGAGTCGTTTGGCAGGCTGTTCTAGTCTCGAGCAGTTTGCACGAAGAATGATCGAAGATGAGCTGTAGTCCAGCACTTGATACGTGCCGACTTCAGTCTGGAAGTTACAAAATAAGTGCCACCACAGTGCTATCTTGAAAGGCAAAAGAAACAGAGTACACTCAGAACACGGACCCAACTAGACGGATATCCTCTGCTGCAAAGCGGCGTACACCGCATCCCCAAGAGAGAGCGGAACCCTGACAAACTACACTAGCGCGAAAACTCCAATACAGTCACGTCGAGCAGTGGTGGTAACGGCACTCGCACGTTTGCTTCCCGTACATAGCGCCTTTCTAATTCCTTCTTGTTACGATAGGTCGGCTTCATGTTTCCGCCACGGCTCCACTACGTTGTTCCTTCCCCGACCGATATAAATGACGCTACCTCTCAACGTACGGGGTTTGGAGGAGAGGAGTTCGACCAAGTATGGCCAAGGGAACAAGTAGTTTCATCTTTTGTTACTTATTTAGTGCCTCCGGAGCAACGGCAGTCCCGTTCGGTTTGGTGCGCGTTCTCATGTAATGTTGACTTTGTTCTCTGTGGCTGCACATTTTCTCCTGCGCTTTCCTATGATATCAGCAAGCCTAGTTCTTTTTTTTCAACAATCGAAGCTCTCCTTTGACGCCCTAATGGTTACAGGCTGTACTCTTATCCGGCTCTGTCTATCCTTTCGTCGGCGTCTAATTCTGCGTGCGGTATTTATCGATATTCATGTCAACAGTCTGTTAAAATTTAAACGAATATAGCTTAAGATGTAAAGTGCAGAATGAGAGGAAATCTGCATTTGCCTCTTGCTAAAAAATTGGTGTCCAACGCCTGGGGCATCAAGTAAAATGCAAAAAAAAGGTGAGACGTTTGTATTATTGGAGTGTACACAGCTCATTCAAAGCAAAAAGAATATATATATATATATATATATATATATATATATATATATATATATATATATATTAGTGCCCGGATGGTCTCTTTGATTTACGCCTTTGTACTGAATAGGTGGTGTTCGAAGTTTAAGCACTGTGCTGTGAAATTACTTTCATTTTTGTGGGTTAGTTACACCTTATGAATTAGTCTTTTATAGTGATGGAATATCAGACAGTAAATACTTACGTTGCCCTGAAGAAAAATTCACTGGCATCAGTCTGAATACTGCCGTTTGTTTAAATGTTACTACGGCGACATGAAACAAATAAGCCGATGAGATCACCAATTCAAACGAAAACAACGCTAGTTCAGAACAGAGGCTGGTTGTTTAATTTGAAACGGCGGTTAAGAAAAGAAGGCAGTGAGATAGGGTGCAGGGCTTGTGTTGTGGTTTGACCAAATCATATTTTCACCCTAACAGTGCGTCGGCAGCATCCCTATAAACTAAGGCAAACAAGATATCAGAGCGATATGGTTCTCAAGAATTTCTTTAGCTGCTTTCGCCTGCGAGAGTGTTTACGGCGAAGCGGTCTTCAGACGTGTCCACTTGTCGCCGTGTTTTTATAGGTTGCCTAGTCAAGCATTCCGCTCTGTGGTATTAATTCCAATGTACCCAAGCTAGCCTCTTACTGGATAGTAAAAAGACGTAAAACTAAATGTTGGTTTATGTACAGGTGTTTCTATTAGTTATTTGTACTTTCTCCCTGCATTCTGTGCATTAAATGACACTGGCACCTTAGACGTGATGCCGAAAAAGCACTCAATTTTTTTATATCTAATTTACAAGAACTACATCATTTGAAACTTAGTAGTGTCTCGGTATCTCGCTGCCTAGACATGATTTGTAACATGAAGTCAAAACGTCTTTTCAGCTTTTTACACACTGGAACCCCACGTTACCAATGCTTCGGCTTAGAAGGTATTCGAGCACTTACCCCAGAGCAGCTTCAAGCTGGGATAGCAACTACAATTGTAAACACATTCAAATAAACACGAAAAAAAAACAGTTGAACAGATCACCACAATTGTCTAGTTGGGTCGGATTCAAGATAGTAATTTAGCACAAGAAAACTGGACACTGAAAGAAGGACTACATGAGCGCTTCTGACAGCTTTATTAAGCTTACTTGAAAACACTTGAATATATAGGAAAAAATCTTGCGAAAACATGATTAAAACGACAGCTATATCGCCTTATGTCAATTTGCTGCAACAAATACTTGTCAAGCAAGGCAATCTCTTGTGAGTGTAAAGCCAGGGATGGTTTGGCCACGCACGTGTCGTGTTTTTTCGCAATGCAATGTGTTTCAAACATCTATCTGCAGATCTGGTCGCCATGGTAGAAAGCTATTGAGATATTCCTCAAGTACTGCACTGGCGTGAGTGCTCAAAACGCGTGAAGCGTCAGTCCTTGTGAAACTTGAACTTCTCGATAGCCTTCCACAACGGTGACCAGACGTGCAGAGAATGTTTGAAGCATATTGTATTGCGAAAAACCAAAGTGCGCAGCCAAACCATCTCTGGCTTCAGACTCGCGAAAGATTGCCTATATTGACAAGTGCTGGTTGTATCAAAATGTCATTCGACGATTTCGTTTGCAGTTTTATTCTCGTTTTCGCGTGCATTTTTTTCCTATATATTCACGTGTTTTCCAAAAACAAAATTCAGTTATCAGAGGCGCCCATGTCGTTCTTCTTTCAGTGTCCCGTTTCATTGCACCAAAGTGAGTATCATAAATAAAAATGTACTTGTTTTATTTACTTACTTATACACTTTTCATGTTTTTTCGTTGTGGTAGCTATTTCTTTATTCTTTTTTTTTATTTTACAACGTAATGGCGTTTTGAGGTTTGCAGTGACCATTACGAGCTTATTAAGTGATCGCGGTGTATATGTAACCTAATTTCTGGCGTTATCGATCGAGCTCGATGGGGAGATTGCAGTTATTCGAAATGTCGCGTTTAGCTCAGAGGTCCAAAATATTTTAGTGAGCGTTCGGTTATGTCCCAGAATAAACGCTCTTTTTTCTCCTGCGAATTTACATACAAGTAGGCAGAGGGACGCAATTTCAAAGTCCACGCAAATAAGCGATCACGCCGATGCTTTCAGTTCGGTGCCAAAAATTGCGCTGGCCAAACCGCGTAGTATGATAGATCGCTGGATGGGAGGCGCTCTATATTCGCTGGCACACTCGCGTGAACGGCAGGTTGATGGAGGATGGCGGATATGAGGTCGATCGATACCTGCCCCATTGTCGGCGCGCCTCGTGTAGGCTCCCGCTGTTGCCTTCAAATATCCCTTTTGCTCCGCCGCAGCGTGACGAAACGCAGGCTAACTCATTTAGCGGTGGGCGTGATTCCACCCTTCGCGCTTAGGAGCGTTCGCTTCGATTACATGGACCAGACACAGGAGCGCCATTCGATAGCTCCGATGATCACGTTTCGGCGATTGATTCAATGTGCTACGCACATCCCGGGTTATGTTTTTAGAGT